>NW_027136302.1:0-314375 GCF_039906515.1 Pseudorca crassidens | reverse complement strand
GAAAGTGAAAAATGGATAAAGAACTTGTGGTACTTACGTACAATGCAGTATCACTCAGCAATGAAATCTATGTCATCAGGCCCGTAGCAGCATAATGAGTGGATTCAGGTACGATGATTCTAACTGAAATAAGTCACACAGAAAAAGAAACATCATAAGATATCACTAATACACGGAATGTAAACTTGGCTACACAGGAACTGAATTCCAAAACAGAACAGGGTCTCAAATTTAGAAAACCAACTTATGCTTGCTTAAGGGGAAAGGTGAGTTGGGGTGCTGCATAAAACCAGAGATTGAAATGAGCACAGATAAAGTTCCTTAAGCCAAATATGGAATAGACAAGAGCTACTCCTTGCTCAACGAAATGGACTCAACACCCCATATTAAACGCCTAAGAATGTACCGGACTAGTAAGTATCTCAAAACCTATGGATTGCTATGTCTCCAAAAGAGAATCAAGCGTGTGTACAGGGGCATAAACGCAGCAGTGATAGGATTGGAGAGGTTCGGTGAGCAAATGAAGACCCTTTGAAGTCATATTGCATGGTACCCATTACACGGGTGTCAACTCTCCAGGTTTAAGGTATTCTTCCTTCAGCTAAAACATGCATGTGGAACCCAGAGTATGATCAACCGTGTGAACGGGAGACGTGTTCAAATATGTCTCAGTTTTCCTCCCCTGGTACTCGGGCGCAACATTCCAGACGCTTTAATAACACTCTCCCCACTTGGAGAGTCAGCGCCTTTAACCTCCTGTTTGGCCCAGTTTGCAATTTCTGCAGAAGATGAACAGGAATAGCGAGAACCAATGAGAGACTAGCTGGAGGTGTCTCGACGGGCAAATTTAACTCTCATTTCCCACCAGGAAGCGGAAATAACCAAAGGCTCAGCGTGCCGTGCCGGAACCAGATTAGGGCCTGAAGCCATCATGCGGTGTTGCGGCCAGCTCAAAAGAAAGCGAGTTGAAGAAAGGAGCTCAGGGGCACTGTAATTCACAAACCTGCAGAGTTATAAATGACAGCTATCGTCCAAAAATATACTGAAGTAAGGCTGCCAAGAGGACTTGAAAGCGGGGCAGAATTGCAGGAAACCGATTTCAGGAGGTAGACTGGAATTGCATTGAAAGCATAGGAAAAGAGGCAGAACGTCCACAATGATGCACTTGGCCAAAAAGGGCGTATGCGTTTTTCCTGAATATATTCAGGAAAAAACGCATACGCCCTTTTTGGCCAACCAAGCAAACTTGCAAAGGAAATCTGCACTACAATGAAGTTTCACTTCCCCCCGGTCAAAAGTGCCATCTGAAGAAAGTGTAAAATCCAGAAAGGCAGGACAGGCCATGGAGAACTGGGAGCCTTGTTATGCTGATGGGCGGGATGTAAATTGCCAACAGACACTCGGGAGAAGTGTATGGTGTTTCCTGAAACATCTAAAAAACAAAGCAACAGAGCCTAGGGCACTTCCACTTATGGTCCTATAGCTTAGGGAAATTAAAATCAAAAAGACACAGCCACCCCAAAGTTTGGGACGCCTCTGTTTACAAGAACCTCATTTACGGTACAAGCTCAATATCACAGAAAGTGAAAAATGGATAAAGAACTTGTGGTACTTACGTACAATGCAGTATCACTCAGCAATGAAATCTATGTCATCAGGCCCGTAGCAGCATAATGAGTGGATTCAGGTACGATGATTCTAACTGAAATAAGTCACACAGAAAAAGAAACATCATAAGATATCACTAATACACGGAATGTAAACTTGGCTACACAGGAACTGAATTCCAAAACAGAACAGGGTCTCAAATTTAGAAAACCAACTTATGCTTGCTTAAGGGGAAAGGTGAGTTGGGGTGCTGCATAAAACCAGAGATTGAAATGAGCACAGATAAAGTTCCTTAAGCCAAATATGGAATAGACAAGAGCTACTCCTTGCTCAACGAAATGGACTCAACACCCCATATTAAACGCCTAAGAATGTACCGGACTAGTAAGTATCTCAAAACCTATGGATTGCTATGTCTCCAAAAGAGAATCAAGCGTGTGTACAGGGGCATAAACGCAGCAGTGATAGGATTGGAGAGGTTCGGTGAGCAAATGAAGACCCTTTGAAGTCATATTGCATGGTACCCATTACACGGGTGTCAACTCTCCAGGTTTAAGGTATTCTTCCTTCAGCTAAAACATGCATGTGGAACCCAGAGTATGATCAACCGTGTGAACGGGAGACGTGTTCAAATATGTCTCAGTTTTCCTCCCCTGGTACTCGGGCGCAACATTCCAGACGCTTTAATAACACTCTCCCCACTTGGAGAGTCAGCGCCTTTAACCTCCTGTTTGGCCCAGTTTGCAATTTCTGCGGAAGATGAACAGGAATAGCGAGAACCAATGAGAGACTAGCTGGAGGTGTCTGGACGGGCAAATTTAACTCTCATTTCCCACCAGGAAGAGGAAATAACCAAAGGCTCAGCGTGCCGTGCCGGAACCAGATTAGGGCCTGAAGCCATCCTGCGGTGTTGCGGCCAGCTCAAAAGAAAGCGAGTTGAAGAAAGGAGCTCAGGGGCACTGTAATTCACAAACCTGCAGAGTTATAAATGACAGCTATCGTCCAAAAATATACTGAAGTAAGGCTGCCAAGAGGACTTGAAAGCGGGGCAGAATTGCAGGAAACCGATTTCAGGAGGTAGACTGGAATTGCATTGAAAGCATAGGAAAAGAGGCAGAACGTCCACAATGATGCACTTGGCCAAAAAGGGCGTATGCGTTTTTTCCTGAATATATTCAGGAAAAAACGCATACGCCCTTTTTGGCCAACCAAGCAAGCTTGCAAAGGAAATCTGCACTACAATGAAGTCTCACTTCCCCCCAGTCAAAAGGGCCATCTGAAAAAAGTGTAAAATCCAGAAAGGCAGGACAGGCCATGGAGAACTGGGAGCCTTGTTATGCTGATGGGCGGGATGTAAATTGCCAACAGCCACTCGGGAGAAGTGTATGGTGTTTCCTGAAACATCTAAAAAACAAAGCAACAGAGCCTAGGGCACTTCCACTTATGGTCCTATAGCTTAGGGAAATTAAAATCAAAAAGACACAGCCACCCCAAAGTTTGGGACGCCTCTGTTTACAAGAACCTCATTTACGGTACAAGCTCAATATCACAGAAAGTGAAAAATGGATAAAGAACTTGTGGTACTTACGTACAATGCAGTATCACTCAGCAATGAAATCTATGTCATCAGGCCCGTAGCAGCATAATGAGTGGATTCAGGTACGATGATTCTAACTGAAATAAGTCACACAGAAAAAGAAACATCATAAGATATCACTAATACACGGAATGTAAACTTGGCTACACAGGAACTGAATTCCAAAACAGAACAGGGTCTCAAATTTAGAAAACCAACTTATGCTTGCTTAAGGGGAAAGGTGAGTTGGGGTGCTGCATAAAACCAGAGATTGAAATGAGCACAGATAAAGTTCCTTAAGCCAAATATGGAATAGACAAGAGCTACTCCTTGCTCAACGAAATGGACTCAACACCCCATATTAAACGCCTAAGAATGTACCGGACTAGTAAGTATCTCAAAACCTATGGATTGCTATGTCTCCAAAAGAGAATCAAGCGTGTGTACAGGGGCATAAACGCAGCAGTGATAGGATTGGAGAGGTTCGGTGAGCAAATGAAGACCCTTTGAAGTCATATTGCATGGTACCCATTACACGGGTGTCAACTCTCCAGGTTTAAGGTATTCTTCCTTCAGCTAAAACATGCATGTGGAACCCAGAGTATGATCAACCGTGTGAACGGGAGACGTGTTCAAATATGTCTCAGTTTTCCTCCCCTGGTACTCGGGCGCAACATTCCAGACGCTTTAATAACACTCTCCCCACTTGGAGAGTCAGCGCCTTTAACCTCCTGTTTGGCCCAGTTTGCAATTTCTGCAGAAGATGAACAGGAATAGCGAGAACCAATGAGAGACTAGCTGGAGGTGTCTCGACGGGCAAATTTAACTCTCATTTCCCACCAGGAAGCGGAAATAACCAAAGGCTCAGCGTGCCGTGCCGGAACCAGATTAGGGCCTGAAGCCATCATGCGGTGTTGCGGCCAGCTCAAAAGAAAGCGAGTTGAAGAAAGGAGCTCAGGGGCACTGTAATTCACAAACCTGCAGAGTTATAAATGACAGCTATCGTCCAAAAATATACTGAAGTAAGGCTGCCAAGAGGACTTGAAAGCGGGGCAGAATTGCAGGAAACCGATTTCAGGAGGTAGACTGGAATTGCATTGAAAGCATAGGAAAAGAGGCAGAACGTCCACAATGATGCACTTGGCCAAAAAGGGCGTATGCGTTTTTCCTGAATATATTCAGGAAAAAACGCATACGCCCTTTTTGGCCAACCAAGCAAACTTGCAAAGGAAATCTGCACTACAATGAAGTTTCACTTCCCCCCGGTCAAAAGTGCCATCTGAAAAAAGTGTAAAATCCAGAAAGGCAGGACAGGCCATGGAGAACTGGGAGCCTTGTTATGCTGATGGGCGGGATGTAAATTGCCAACAGCCACTCGGGAGAAGTGTATGGTGTTTCCTGAAACATCTAAAAAACAAAGCAACAGAGCCTAGGGCACTTCCACTTATGGTCCTATAGCTTAGGGAAATTAAAATCAAAAAGACACAGCCACCCCAAAGTTTGGGACGCCTCTGTTTACAAGAACCTCATTTACGGTACAAGCTCAATATCACAGAAAGTGAAAAATGGATAAAGAACTTGTGGTACTTACGTACAATGCAGTATCACTCAGCAATGAAATCTATGTCATCAGGCCCGTAGCAGCATAATGAGTGGATTCAGGTACGATGATTCTAACTGAAATAAGTCACACAGAAAAAGAAACATCATAAGATATCACTAATACACGGAATGTAAACTTGGCTACACAGGAACTGAATTCCAAAACAGAACAGGGTCTCAAATTTAGAAAACCAACTTATGCTTGCTTAAGGGGAAAGGTGAGTTGGGGTGCTGCATAAAACCAGAGATTGAAATGAGCACAGATAAAGTTCCTTAAGCCAAATATGGAATAGACAAGAGCTACTCCTTGCTCAACGAAATGGACTCAACACCCCATATTAAACGCCTAAGAATGTACCGGACTAGTAAGTATCTCAAAACCTATGGATTGCTATGTCTCCAAAAGAGAATCAAGCGTGTGTACAGGGGCATAAACGCAGCAGTGATAGGATTGGAGAGGTTCGGTGAGCAAATGAAGACCCTTTGAAGTCATATTGCATGGTACCCATTACACGGGTGTCAACTCTCCAGGTTTAAGGTATTCTTCCTTCAGCTAAAACATACATGTGGAACCCAGAGTATGATCAACCGTGTGAACGGGAGACGTGTTCAAATATGTCTCAGTTTTCCTCCCCTGGTACTCGGGCGCAACATTCCAGACGCTTTAATAACACTCTCCCCACTTGGAGAGTCAGCGCCTTTAACCTCCTGTTTGGCCCAGTTTGCAATTTCTGCGGAAGATGAACAGGAATAGCGAGAACCAATGAGAGACTAGCTGGAGGTGTCTGGACGGGCAAATTTAACTCTCATTTCCCACCAGGAAGAGGAAATAACCAAAGGCTCAGCGTGCCGTGCCGGAACCAGATTAGGGCCTGAAGCCATCCTGCGGTGTTGCGGCCAGCTCAAAAGAAAGCGAGTTGAAGAAAGGAGCTCAGGGGCACTGTAATTCACAAACCTGCAGAGTTATAAATGACAGCTATCGTCCAAAAATATACTGAAGTAAGGCTGCCAAGAGGACTTGAAAGCGGGGCAGAATTGCAGGAAACCGATTTCAGGAGGTAGACTGGAATTGCATTGAAAGCATAGGAAAAGAGGCAGAACGTCCACAATGATGCACTTGGCCAAAAAGGGCGTATGCGTTTTTTCCTGAATATATTCAGGAAAAAACGCATACGCCCTTTTTGGCCAACCAAGCAAACTTGCAAAGGAAATCTGCACTACAATGAAGTTTCACTTCCCCCCGGTCAAAAGTGCCATCTGAAAAAAGTGTAAAATCCAGAAAGGCAGGACAGGCCATGGAGAACTGGGAGCCTTGTTATGCTGATGGGCGGGATGTAAATTGCCAACAGCCACTCGGGAGAAGTGTATGGTGTTTCCTGAAACATCTAAAAAACAAAGCAACAGAGCCTAGGGCAATTCCACTTATGGTCCTATAGCTTAGGGAAATTAAAATCAAAAAGACACAGCCACCCCAAAGTTTGGGACGCCTCTGTTTACAAGAACCTCATTTACGGTACAAGCTCAATATCACAGAAAGTGAAAAATGGATAAAGAACTTGTGGTACTTACGTACAATGCAGTATCACTCAGCAATGAAATCTATGTCATCAGGCCCGTAGCAGCATAATGAGTGGATTCAGGTACGATGATTCTAACTGAAATAAGTCACACAGAAAAAGAAACATCATAAGATATCACTAATACACGGAATGTAAACTTGGCTACACAGGAACTGAATTCCAAAACAGAACAGGGTCTCAAATTTAGAAAACCAACTTATGCTTGCTTAAGGGGAAAGGTGAGTTGGGGTGCTGCATAAAACCAGAGATTGAAATGAGCACAGATAAAGTTCCTTAAGCCAAATATGGAATAGACAAGAGCTACTCCTTGCTCAACGAAATGGACTCAACACCCCATATTAAACGCCTAAGAATGTACCTGACTAGTAAGTATCTTAAAACCTATGGATTGCTATGTCGCCAAAAGAGAATCAAGCATGTGTACAGGGGCATAAATGCAGCAGTGATAGGATTGGAGAGGTTCGGTGAGCAAATGAAGACCCTTTGAAGTCATATTGCATGGTACCCATTACACGGGTGTCAACTCTCCAGGTTTAAGGTATTCTTCCTTCAGCTAAAACATGCATGTGGAACCCAGAGTATGATCAACCGTGTGAACGGGAGACGTGTTCAAATATGTCTCAGTTTTCCTCCCCTGGTACTCGGGCGCAACATTCCAGACGCTTTAATAACACTCTCCCCACTTGGAGAGTCAGCGCCTTTAACCTCCTGTTTGGCCCAGTTTGCAATTTCTGCGGAAGATGAACAGGAATAGCGAGAACCAATGAGAGACTAGCTGGAGGTGTCTGGACGGGCAAATTTAACTCTCATTTCCCACCAGGAAGAGGAAATAACCAAAGGCTCAGCGTGCCGTGCCGGAACCAGATTAGGGCCTGAAGCCATCCTGCGGTGTTGCGGCCAGCTCAAAAGAAAGCGAGTTGAAGAAAGGAGCTCAGGGGCACTGTAATTCACAAACCTGCAGAGTTATAAATGACAGCTATCGTCCAAAAATATACTGAAGTAAGGCTGCCAAGAGGACTTGAAAGCGGGGCAGAATTGCAGGAAACCGATTTCAGGAGGTAGACTGGAATTGCATTGAAAGCATAGGAAAAGAGGCAGAACGTCCACAATGATGCACTTGGCCAAAAAGGGCGTATGCGTTTTTCCTGAATATATTCAGGAAAAAACGCATACGCCCTTTTTGGCCAACCAAGCAAACTTGCAAAGGAAATCTGCACTACAATGAAGTTTCACTTCCCCCCGGTCAAAAGTGCCATCCGAAAAAAGTGTAAAATCCAGAAAGGCAGGACAGGCCATGGAGAACTGGGAGCCTTGTTATGCTGATGGGTGGGATGTAAATTGCCAACAGACACTCGGGAGAAGTGTATGGTGTTTCCTGAAACATCTAAAAAACAAAGCAACAGAGCCTAGGGCACTTCCACTTATGGTCCTATAGCTTAGGGAAATTAAAATCAAAAAGACACAGCCACCCCAAAGTTTGGGACGCCTCTGTTTACAAGAACCTCATTTACGGTACAAGCTCAATATCACAGAAAGTGAAAAATGGATAAAGAACTTGTGGTACTTACGTACAATGCAGTATCACTCAGCAATGAAATCTATGTCATCAGGCCCGTAGCAGCATAATGAGTGGATTCAGGTACGATGATTCTAACTGAAATAAGTCACACAGAAAAAGAAACATCATAAGATATCACTAATACACGGAATGTAAACTTGGCTACACAGGAACTGAATTCCAAAACAGAACAGGGTCTCAAATTTAGAAAACCAACTTATGCTTGCTTAAGGGGAAAGGTGAGTTGGGGTGCTGCATAAAACCAGAGATTGAAATGAGCACAGATAAAGTTCCTTAAGCCAAATATGGAATAGACAAGAGCTACTCCTTGCTCAACGAAATGGACTCAACACCCCATATTAAACGCCTAAGAATGTACCGGACTAGTAAGTATCTCAAAACCTATGGATTGCTATGTCTCCAAAAGAGAATCAAGCGTGTGTACAGGGGCATAAACGCAGCAGTGATAGGATTGGAGAGGTTCGGTGAGCAAATGAAGACCCTTTGAAGTCATATTGCATGGTACCCATTACACGGGTGTCAACTCTCCAGGTTTAAGGTATTCTTCCTTCAGCTAAAACATGCATGTGGAACCCAGAGTATGATCAACCGTGTGAACGGGAGACGTGTTCAAATATGTCTCAGTTTTCCTCCCCTGGTACTCGGGCGCAACATTCCAGACGCTTTAATAACACTCTCCCCACTTGGAGAGTCAGCGCCTTTAACCTCCTGTTTGGCCCAGTTTGCAATTTCTGCGGAAGATGAACAGGAATAGCGAGAACCAATGAGAGACTAGCTGGAGGTGTCTCGACGGGCAAATTTAACTCTCATTTCCCACCAGGAAGAGGAAATAACCAAAGGCTCAGCGTGCCGTGCCGGAACCAGATTAGGGCCTGAAGCCATCATGCGGTGTTGCGGCCAGCTCAAAAGAAAGCGAGTTGAAGAAAGGAGCTCAGGGGCACTGTAATTCACAAACCTGCAGAGTTATAAATGACAGCTATCGTCCAAAAATATACTGAAGTAAGGCTGCCAAGAGGACTTGAAAGCGGGGCAGAATTGCAGGAAACCGATTTCAGGAGGTAGACTGGAATTGCATTGAAAGCATAGGAAAAGAGGCAGAACGTCCACAATGATGCACTTGGCCAAAAAGGGCGTATGCGTTTTTCCTGAATATATTCAGGAAAAAACGCATACGCCCTTTTTGGCCAACCAAGCAAACTTGCAAAGGAAATCTGCACTACAATGAAGTTTCACTTCCCCCCGGTCAAAAGTGCCATCTGAAGAAAGTGTAAAATCCAGAAAGGCAGGACAGGCCATGGAGAACTGGGAGCCTTGTTATGCTGATGGGCGGGATGTAAATTGCCAACAGACACTCGGGAGAAGTGTATGGTGTTTCCTGAAACATCTAAAAAACAAAGCAACAGAGCCTAGGGCACTTCCACTTATGGTCCTATAGCTTAGGGAAATTAAAATCAAAAAGACACAGCCACCCCAAAGTTTGGGACGCCTCTGTTTACAAGAACCTCATTTACGGTACAAGCTCAATATCACAGAAAGTGAAAAATGGATAAAGAACTTGTGGTACTTACGTACAATGCAGTATCACTCAGCAATGAAATCTATGTCATCAGGCCCGTAGCAGCATAATGAGTGGATTCAGGTACGATGATTCTAACTGAAATAAGTCACACAGAAAAAGAAACATCATAAGATATCACTAATACACGGAATGTAAACTTGGCTACACAGGAACTGAATTCCAAAACAGAACAGGGTCTCAAATTTAGAAAACCAACTTATGCTTGCTTAAGGGGAAAGGTGAGTTGGGGTGCTGCATAAAACCAGAGATTGAAATGAGCACAGATAAAGTTCCTTAAGCCAAATATGGAATAGACAAGAGCTACTCCTTGCTCAACGAAATGGACTCAACACCCCATATTAAACGCCTAAGAATGTACCGGACTAGTAAGTATCTCAAAACCTATGGATTGCTATGTCTCCAAAAGAGAATCAAGCGTGTGTACAGGGGCATAAACGCAGCAGTGATAGGATTGGAGAGGTTCGGTGAGCAAATGAAGACCCTTTGAAGTCATATTGCATGGTACCCATTACACGGGTGTCAACTCTCCAGGTTTAAGGTATTCTTCCTTCAGCTAAAACATGCATGTGGAACCCAGAGTATGATCAACCGTGTGAACGGGAGACGTGTTCAAATATGTCTCAGTTTTCCTCCCCTGGTACTCGGGCGCAACATTCCAGACGCTTTAATAACACTCTCCCCACTTGGAGAGTCAGCGCCTTTAACCTCCTGTTTGGCCCAGTTTGCAATTTCTGCGGAAGATGAACAGGAATAGCGAGAACCAATGAGAGACTAGCTGGAGGTGTCTGGACGGGCAAATTTAACTCTCATTTCCCACCAGGAAGAGGAAATAACCAAAGGCTCAGCGTGCCGTGCCGGAACCAGATTAGGGCCTGAAGCCATCCTGCGGTGTTGCGGCCAGCTCAAAAGAAAGCGAGTTGAAGAAAGGAGCTCAGGGGCACTGTAATTCACAAACCTGCAGAGTTATAAATGACAGCTATCGTCCAAAAATATACTGAAGTAAGGCTGCCAAGAGGACTTGAAAGCGGGGCAGAATTGCAGGAAACCGATTTCAGGAGGTAGACTGGAATTGCATTGAAAGCATAGGAAAAGAGGCAGAACGTCCACAATGATGCACTTGGCCAAAAAGGGCGTATGCGTTTTTTCCTGAATATATTCAGGAAAAAACGCATACGCCCTTTTTGGCCAACCAAGCAAGCTTGCAAAGGAAATCTGCACTACAATGAAGTCTCACTTCCCCCCAGTCAAAAGGGCCATCTGAAAAAAGTGTAAAATCCAGAAAGGCAGGACAGGCCATGGAGAACTGGGAGCCTTGTTATGCTGATGGGCGGGATGTAAATTGCCAACAGCCACTCGGGAGAAGTGTATGGTGTTTCCTGAAACATCTAAAAAACAAAGCAACAGAGCCTAGGGCACTTCCACTTATGGTCCTATAGCTTAGGGAAATTAAAATCAAAAAGACACAGCCACCCCAAAGTTTGGGACGCCTCTGTTTACAAGAACCTCATTTACGGTACAAGCTCAATATCACAGAAAGTGAAAAATGGATAAAGAACTTGTGGTACTTACGTACAATGCAGTATCACTCAGCAATGAAATCTATGTCATCAGGCCCGTAGCAGCATAATGAGTGGATTCAGGTACGATGATTCTAACTGAAATAAGTCACACAGAAAAAGAAACATCATAAGATATCACTAATACACGGAATGTAAACTTGGCTACACAGGAACTGAATTCCAAAACAGAACAGGGTCTCAAATTTAGAAAACCAACTTATGCTTGCTTAAGGGGAAAGGTGAGTTGGGGTGCTGCATAAAACCAGAGATTGAAATGAGCACAGATAAAGTTCCTTAAGCCAAATATGGAATAGACAAGAGCTACTCCTTGCTCAACGAAATGGACTCAACACCCCATATTAAACGCCTAAGAATGTACCGGACTAGTAAGTATCTCAAAACCTATGGATTGCTATGTCTCCAAAAGAGAATCAAGCGTGTGTACAGGGGCATAAACGCAGCAGTGATAGGATTGGAGAGGTTCGGTGAGCAAATGAAGACCCTTTGAAGTCATATTGCATGGTACCCATTACACGGGTGTCAACTCTCCAGGTTTAAGGTATTCTTCCTTCAGCTAAAACATGCATGTGGAACCCAGAGTATGATCAACCGTGTGAACGGGAGACGTGTTCAAATATGTCTCAGTTTTCCTCCCCTGGTACTCGGGCGCAACATTCCAGACGCTTTAATAACACTCTCCCCACTTGGAGAGTCAGCGCCTTTAACCTCCTGTTTGGCCCAGTTTGCAATTTCTGCAGAAGATGAACAGGAATAGCGAGAACCAATGAGAGACTAGCTGGAGGTGTCTCGACGGGCAAATTTAACTCTCATTTCCCACCAGGAAGCGGAAATAACCAAAGGCTCAGCGTGCCGTGCCGGAACCAGATTAGGGCCTGAAGCCATCATGCGGTGTTGCGGCCAGCTCAAAAGAAAGCGAGTTGAAGAAAGGAGCTCAGGGGCACTGTAATTCACAAACCTGCAGAGTTATAAATGACAGCTATCGTCCAAAAATATACTGAAGTAAGGCTGCCAAGAGGACTTGAAAGCGGGGCAGAATTGCAGGAAACCGATTTCAGGAGGTAGACTGGAATTGCATTGAAAGCATAGGAAAGGAGGCAGAACGTCCACAATGATGCACTTGGCCAAAAAGGGCGTATGCGTTTTTCCTGAATATATTCAGGAAAAAACGCATACGCCCTTTTTGGCCAACCAAGCAAACTTGCAAAGGAAATCTGCACTACAATGAAGTTTCACTTCCCCCCGGTCAAAAGTGCCATCTGAAAAAAGTGTAAAATCCAGAAAGGCAGGACAGGCCATGGAGAACTGGGAGCCTTGTTATGCTGATGGGCGGGATGTAAATTGCCAACAGCCACTCGGGAGAAGTGTATGGTGTTTCCTGAAACATCTAAAAAACAAAGCAACAGAGCCTAGGGCACTTCCACTTATGGTCCTATAGCTTAGGGAAATTAAAATCAAAAAGACACAGCCACCCCAAAGTTTGGGACGCCTCTGTTTACAAGAACCTCATTTACGGTACAAGCTCAATATCACAGAAAGTGAAAAATGGATAAAGAACTTGTGGTACTTACGTACAATGCAGTATCACTCAGCAATGAAATCTATGTCATCAGGCCCGTAGCAGCATAATGAGTGGATTCAGGTACGATGATTCTAACTGAAATAAGTCACACAGAAAAAGAAACATCATAAGATATCACTAATACACGGAATGTAAACTTGGCTACACAGGAACTGAATTCCAAAACAGAACAGGGTCTCAAATTTAGAAAACCAACTTATGCTTGCTTAAGGGGAAAGGTGAGTTGGGGTGCTGCATAAAACCAGAGATTGAAATGAGCACAGATAAAGTTCCTTAAGCCAAATATGGAATAGACAAGAGCTACTCCTTGCTCAACGAAATGGACTCAACACCCCATATTAAACGCCTAAGAATGTACCGGACTAGTAAGTATCTCAAAACCTATGGATTGCTATGTCTCCAAAAGAGAATCAAGCGTGTGTACAGGGGCATAAACGCAGCAGTGATAGGATTGGAGAGGTTCGGTGAGCAAATGAAGACCCTTTGAAGTCATATTGCATGGTACCCATTACACGGGTGTCAACTCTCCAGGTTTAAGGTATTCTTCCTTCAGCTAAAACATGCATGTGGAACCCAGAGTATGATCAACCGTGTGAACGGGAGACGTGTTCAAATATGTCTCAGTTTTCCTCCCCTGGTACTCGGGCGCAACATTCCAGACGCTTTAATAACACTCTCCCCACTTGGAGAGTCAGCGCCTTTAACCTCCTGTTTGGCCCAGTTTGCAATTTCTGCGGAAGATGAACAGGAATAGCGAGAACCAATGAGAGACTAGCTGGAGGTGTCTGGACGGGCAAATTTAACTCTCATTTCCCACCAGGAAGAGGAAATAACCAAAGGCTCAGCGTGCCGTGCCGGAACCAGATTAGGGCCTGAAGCCATCCTGCGGTGTTGCGGCCAGCTCAAAAGAAAGCGAGTTGAAGAAAGGAGCTCAGGGGCACTGTAATTCACAAACCTGCAGAGTTATAAATGACAGCTATCGTCCAAAAATATACTGAAGTAAGGCTGCCAAGAGGACTTGAAAGCGGGGCAGAATTGCAGGAAACCGATTTCAGGAGGTAGACTGGAATTGCATTGAAAGCATAGGAAAAGAGGCAGAACGTCCACAATGATGCACTTGGCCAAAAAGGGCGTATGCGTTTTTTCCTGAATATATTCAGGAAAAAACGCATACGCCCTTTTTGGCCAACCAAGCAAACTTGCAAAGGAAATCTGCACTACAATGAAGTTTCACTTCCCCCCGGTCAAAAGTGCCATCTGAAAAAAGTGTAAAATCCAGAAAGGCAGGACAGGCCATGGAGAACTGGGAGCCTTGTTATGCTGATGGGCGGGATGTAAATTGCCAACAGCCACTCGGGAGAAGTGTATGGTGTTTCCTGAAACATCTAAAAAACAAAGCAACAGAGCCTAGGGCAATTCCACTTATGGTCCTATAGCTTAGGGAAATTAAAATCAAAAAGACACAGCCACCCCAAAGTTTGGGACGCCTCTGTTTACAAGAACCTCATTTACGGTACAAGCTCAATATCACAGAAAGTGAAAAATGGATAAAGAACTTGTGGTACTTACGTACAATGCAGTATCACTCAGCAATGAAATCTATGTCATCAGGCCCGTAGCAGCATAATGAGTGGATTCAGGTACGATGATTCTAACTGAAATAAGTCACACAGAAAAAGAAACATCATAAGATATCACTAATACACGGAATGTAAACTTGGCTACACAGGAACTGAATTCCAAAACAGAACAGGGTCTCAAATTTAGAAAACCAACTTATGCTTGCTTAAGGGGAAAGGTGAGTTGGGGTGCTGCATAAAACCAGAGATTGAAATGAGCACAGATAAAGTTCCTTAAGCCAAATATGGAATAGACAAGAGCTACTCCTTGCTCAACGAAATGGACTCAACACCCCATATTAAACGCCTAAGAATGTACCTGACTAGTAAGTATCTTAAAACCTATGGATTGCTATGTCGCCAAAAGAGAATCAAGCATGTGTACAGGGGCATAAATGCAGCAGTGATAGGATTGGAGAGGTTCGGTGAGCAAATGAAGACCCTTTGAAGTCATATTGCATGGTACCCATTACACGGGTGTCAACTCTCCAGGTTTAAGGTATTCTTCCTTCAGCTAAAACATGCATGTGGAACCCAGAGTATGATCAACCGTGTGAACGGGAGACGTGTTCAAATATGTCTCAGTTTTCCTCCCCTGGTACTCGGGCGCAACATTCCAGACGCTTTAATAACACTCTCCCCACTTGGAGAGTCAGCGCCTTTAACCTCCTGTTTGGCCCAGTTTGCAATTTCTGCGGAAGATGAACAGGAATAGCGAGAACCAATGAGAGACTAGCTGGAGGTGTCTGGACGGGCAAATTTAACTCTCATTTCCCACCAGGAAGAGGAAATAACCAAAGGCTCAGCGTGCCGTGCCGGAACCAGATTAGGGCCTGAAGCCATCCTGCGGTGTTGCGGCCAGCTCAAAAGAAAGCGAGTTGAAGAAAGGAGCTCAGGGGCACTGTAATTCACAAACCTGCAGAGTTATAAATGACAGCTATCGTCCAAAAATATACTGAAGTAAGGCTGCCAAGAGGACTTGAAAGCGGGGCAGAATTGCAGGAAACCGATTTCAGGAGGTAGACTGGAATTGCATTGAAAGCATAGGAAAAGAGGCAGAACGTCCACAATGATGCACTTGGCCAAAAAGGGCGTATGCGTTTTTCCTGAATATATTCAGGAAAAAACGCATACGCCCTTTTTGGCCAACCAAGCAAACTTGCAAAGGAAATCTGCACTACAATGAAGTTTCACTTCCCCCCGGTCAAAAGTGCCATCCGAAAAAAGTGTAAAATCCAGAAAGGCAGGACAGGCCATGGAGAACTGGGAGCCTTGTTATGCTGATGGGTGGGATGTAAATTGCCAACAGACACTCGGGAGAAGTGTATGGTGTTTCCTGAAACATCTAAAAAACAAAGCAACAGAGCCTAGGGCACTTCCACTTATGGTCCTATAGCTTAGGGAAATTAAAATCAAAAAGACACAGCCACCCCAAAGTTTGGGACGCCTCTGTTTACAAGAACCTCATTTACGGTACAAGCTCAATATCACAGAAAGTGAAAAATGGATAAAGAACTTGTGGTACTTACGTACAATGCAGTATCACTCAGCAATGAAATCTATGTCATCAGGCCCGTAGCAGCATAATGAGTGGATTCAGGTACGATGATTCTAACTGAAATAAGTCACACAGAAAAAGAAACATCATAAGATATCACTAATACACGGAATGTAAACTTGGCTACACAGGAACTGAATTCCAAAACAGAACAGGGTCTCAAATTTAGAAAACCAACTTATGCTTGCTTAAGGGGAAAGGTGAGTTGGGGTGCTACATAAAACCAGAGATTGAAATGAGCACAGATAAAGTTCCTTAAGCCAAATATGGAATAGACAAGAGCTACTCCTTGCTCAACGAAATGGACTCAACACCGCATATTAAACGCCTAAGAATGTACCTGACTAGTAAGTATCTTAAAACCTATGGATTGCTATGTCACCAAAAGAGAATCAAGCGTGTGTACAGGGGCATAAACGCAGCAGTGATAGGATTGGAGAGGTTCGGTGAGCAAATGAAGACCCTTTGAAGTCATATTGCATGGTACCCATTCCACGGGTGTCAACTCTCCAGGTTTAAGGTATTCTTCCTTCAGCTAAAACATGCATGTGGAACCCAGAGTATGATCAACCGTGTGAACGGGAGACGTGTTCAAATATGTCTCAGTTTTCCTACCCTGGTACTCGGGTGCAACATTCCAGACGCTTTACTAACACTCTCCCCACTTGGAGAGTCAGCGCCTTTAACCTCCTGTTTGGCCCAGTTTGCAATTTCTGCGGAAGATGAACAGGAATAGCGAGAACCAATGAGAGACTAGCTGGAGGTGTCTGGACGGGCAAATTTAACTCTCATTTCCCACCAGGAAGAGGAAATAACCAAAGGCTCAGCGTGCCGTGCCGGAACCAGATTAGGGCCTGAAGCCATCCTGCGGTGTTGCGGCCAGCTCAAAAGAAAGCGAGTTGAAGAAAGGAGCTCAGGGGCACTGTAATTCACAAACCTGCAGAGTTATAAATGACAGCTATCGTCCAAAAATATACTGAAGTAAGGCTGCCAAGAGGACTTGAAAGCGGGGCAGAATTGCAGGAAACCGATTTCAGGAGGTAGACTGGAATTGCATTGAAAGCATAGGAAAAGAGGCAGAACGTCCACAATGATGCACTTGGCCAAAAAGGGCGTATGCGTTTTTTCCTGAATATATTCAGGAAAAAACGCATACGCCCTTTTTGGCCAACCAAGCAAACTTGCAAAGGAAATCTGCACTACAATGAAGTTTCACTTCCCCCCGGTCAAAAGTGCCATCTGAAAAAAGTGTAAAATCCAGAAAGGCAGGACAGGCCATGGAGAACTGGGAGCCTTGTTATGCTGATGGGCGGGATGTAAATTGCCAACAGCCACTCGGGAGAAGTGTATGGTGTTTCCTGAAACATCTAAAAAACAAAGCAACAGAGCCTAGGGCACTTCCACTTATGGTCCTATAGCTTAGGGAAATTAAAATCAAAAAGACACAGCCACCCCAAAGTTTGGGACGCCTCTGTTTACAAGAACCTCATTTACGGTACAAGCTCAATATCACAGAAAGTGAAAAATGGATAAAGAACTTGTGGTACTTACGTACAATGCAGTATCACTCAGCAATGAAATCTATGTCTTCAGGCCCGTAGCAGCATAATGAGTGGATTCAGGTACGATGATTCTAACTGAAATAAGTCACACAGAAAAAGAAACATCATAAGATATCACTAATACACGGAATGTATACTTGGCTACACAGGAACTGAATTCCAAAACAGAACAGGGTCTCAAATTTAGAAAACCAACTTATGCTTGCTTAAGGGGAAAGGTGAGTTGGGGTGCTGCATAAAACCAGAGATTGAAATGAGCACAGATAAAGTTCCTTAAGCCAAATATGGAATAGACAAGAGCTACTCCTTGCTCAACGAAATGGACTCAACACCCCATATTAAACGCCTAAGAATGTACCGGACTAGTAAGTATCTCAAAACCTATGGATTGCTATGTCTCCAAAGAGAATCAAGCGTGTGTACAGGGGCATAAACGCAGCAGTGATAGGATTGGAGAGGTTCGGTGAGCAAATGAAGACCCTTTGAAGTCATATTGCATGGTACCCATTCCACGGGTGTCAACTCTCCAGGTTTAAGGTATTCTTCCTTCAGCTAAAACATGCATGTGGAACCCAGAGTATGATCAACCGTGTGAACGGGAGACGTGTTCAAATATGTCTCAGTTTTCCTCCCCTGGTACTCGGGCGCAACATTCCAGACGCTTTAATAACACTCTCCCCACTTGGAGAGTCAGCGCCTTTAACCTCCTGTTTGGCCCAGTTTGCAATTTCTGCGGAAGATGAACAGGAATAGCGAGAACCAATGAGAGACTAGCTGGAGGTTTCTCGACGGGCAAATTTAACTCTCATTTCCCACCAGGAAGAGGAAATAACCAAAGGCTCAGCGTGCCGTGCCGGAACCAGATTAGGGCCTGAAGCCATCCTGCGGTGTTGCGGCCAGCTCAAAAGAAAGCGAGTTGAAGAAAGGAGCTCAGGGGCACTGTAATTCACAAACCTGCAGAGTTATAAATGACAGCTATCGTCCAAAAATATACTGAAGTAAGGCTGCCAAGAGGACTTGAAAGCGGGGCAGAATTGCAGGAAACCGATTTCAGGAGGTAGACTGGAATTGCATTGAAAGCATAGGAAAAGAGGCAGAACGTCCACAATGATGCACTTGGCCAAAAAGGGCGTATGCGTTTTTCCTGAATATATTCAGGAAAAAACGCATACGCCCTTTTTGGCCAACCAAGCAAACTTGCAAAGGAAATCTGCACTACAATGAAGTTTCACTTCCCCCCGGTCAAAAGTGCCATCTGAAAAAAGTGTAAAATCCAGAAAGGCAGGACAGGCCATGGAGAACTGGGAGCCTTGTTATGCTGATGGGCGGGATGTAAATTGCCAACAGACACTCGGGAGAAGTGTATGGTGTTTCCTGAAACATCTAAAAAACAAAGCAACAGAGCCTAGGGCACTTCCACTTATGGTCCTATAGCTTAGGGAAATTAAAATCAAAAAGACACAGCCACCCCAAAGTTTGGGACGCCTCTGTTTACAAGAACCTCATTTACGGTACAAGCTCAATATCACAGAAAGTGAAAAATGGATAAAGAACTTGTGGTACTTACGTACAATGCAGTATCACTCAGCAATGAAATCTATGTCTTCAGGCCCGTAGCAGCATAATGAGTGGATTCAGGTACGATGATTCTAACTGAAATAAGTCACACAGAAAAAGAAACATCATAAGATATCACTAATACACGGAATGTAAACTTGGCTACACAGGAACTGAATTCCAAAACAGAACAGGGTCTCAAATTTAGAAAACCAACTTATGCTTGCTTAAGGGGAAAGGTGAG
The DNA here is from genome assembly GCF_039906515.1 of Pseudorca crassidens. Lineage (NCBI taxonomy): Eukaryota > Metazoa > Chordata > Mammalia > Artiodactyla > Delphinidae > Pseudorca > Pseudorca crassidens. The sequence continues at coordinate 295,152 of NW_027136302.1, read as the reverse complement.
TTGGGGTGCTGCATAAAACCAGAGATTGAAATGAGCACAGATAAAGTTCCTTAAGCCAAATATGGAATAGACAAGAGCTACTCCTTGCTCAACGAAATGGACTCAACACCCCATATTAAACGCCTAAGAATGTACCGGACTAGTAAGTATCTCAAAACCTATGGATTGCTATGTCTCCAAAAGAGAATCAAGCGTGTGTACAGGGGCATAAACGCAGCAGTGATAGGATTGGAGAGGTTCGGTGAGCAAATGAAGAGCCTTTGAAGTCATATTGCATGGTACCCATTACACGGGTGTCAACTCTCCAGGTTTAAGGTATTCTTCCTTCAGCTAAAACATGCATGTGGAACCCAGAGTATGATCAACCGTGTGAACGAGAGACGTGTTCAAATATGTCTCAGGTTTCCTCCCCTGGTACTCGGGCGCAACATTCCAGACGCTTTAATAACACTCTCCCCACTTGGAGAGTCAGCGCCTTTAACCTCCTGTTTGGCCCAGTTTGCAATTTCTGCGGAAGATGAACAGGAATAGCGAGAACCAATGAGAGACTAGCTGGAGGTGTCTGGACGGGCAAATTTAACTCTCATTTCCCACCAGGAAGAGGAAATAACCAAAGGCTCAGCGTGCCGTGCCGGAACCAGATTAGGGCCTGAAGCCATCCTGCGGTGTTGCGGCCAGCTCAAAAGAAAGCGAGTTGAAGAAAGGAGCTCAGGGGCACTGTAATTCACAAACCTGCAGAGTTATAAATGACAGCTATCGTCCAAAAATATACTGAAGTAAGGCTGCCAAGAGGACTTGAAAGCGGGGCAGAATTGCAGGAAACCGATTTCAGGAGGTAGACTGGAATTGCATTGAAAGCATAGGAAAAGAGGCAGAACGTCCACAATGATGCACTTGGCCAAAAAGGGCGTATGCGTTTTTTCCTGAATATATTCAGGAAAAAACGCATACGCCCTTTTTGGCCAACCAAGCAAACTTGCAAAGGAAATCTGCACTACAATGAAGTTTCACTTCCCCCCGGTCAAAAGTGCCATCTGAAAAAAGTGTAAAATCCAGAAAGGCAGGACAGGCCATGGAGAACTGGGAGCCTTGTTATGCTGATGGGCGGGATGTAAATTGCCAACAGACACTCGGGAGAAGTGTATGGTGTTTCCTGAAACATCTAAAAAACAAAGCAACAGAGCCTAGGGCACTTCCACTTATGGTCCTATAGCTTAGGGAAATTAAAATCAAAAAGACACAGCCACCCCAAAGTTTGGGACGCCTCTGTTTACAAGAACCTCATTTACGGTACAAGCTCAATATCACAGAAAGTGAAAAATGGATAAAGAACTTGTGGTACTTACGTACAATGCAGTATCACTCAGCAATGAAATCTATGTCATCAGGCCCGTAGCAGCATAATGAGTGGATTCAGGTACGATGATTCTAACTGAAATAAGTCACACAGAAAAAGAAACATCATAAGATATCACTAATACACGGAATGTAAACTTGGCTACACAGGAACTGAATTCCAAAACAGAACAGGGTCTCAAATTTAGAAAACCAACTTATGCTTGCTTAAGGGGAAAGGTGAGTTGGGGTGCTACATAAAACCAGAGATTGAAATGAGCACAGATAAAGTTCCTTAAGCCAAATATGGAATAGACAAGAGCTACTCCTTGCTCAACGAAATGGACTCAACACCCCATATTAAACGCCTAAGAATGTACCTGACTAGTAAGTATCTTAAAACCTATGGATTGCTATGTCGCCAAAAGAGAATCAAGCATGTGTACAGGGGCATAAACGCAGCAGTGTTAGGATTGGAGAGGTTCGGTGAGCAAATGAAGACCCTTTGAAGTCATATTGCATGGTACCCATTCCACGGGTGTCAACTCTCCAGGTTTAAGGTATTCTTCCTTCAGCTAAAACATGCATGTGGAACCCAGAGTATGATCAACCGTGTGAACGGGAGACGTGTTCAAATATGTCTCAGTTTTCCTACCCTGGTACTCGGGTGAAACATTCCAGACGCTTTACTAACACTCTCCCCACTTGGAGAGTCAGCGCCTTTAACCTCCTGTTTGGCCCAGTTTGCAATTTCTGCGGAAGATGAACAGGAATAGCGAGAACCAATGAGAGACTAGCTGGAGGTGTCTCAACGGGCAAATTTAACTCTCATTTCCCACCAGGAAGAGGAAATAACCAAAGGCTCAGCGTGCCGTGCCGGAACCAGATTAGGGCCTGAAGCCATCCTGCGGTGTTGCGGCCAGCTCAAAAGAAAGCGAGTTGAAGAAAGGAGCTCAGGGGCACTGTAATTCACAAACCTGCAGAGTTATAAATGACAGCTATCGTCCAAAAATATACTGAAGTAAGGCTGCCAAGAGGACTTGAAAGCGGGGCAGAATTGCAGGAAACCGATTTCAGGAGGTAGACTGGAATTGCATTGAAAGCATAGGAAAAGAGGCAGAACGTCCACAATGATGCACTTGGCCAAAAAGGGCGTATGCGTTTTTTCCTGAATATATTCAGGAAAAACGCATACGCCCTTTTTGGCCAACCAAGCAAGCTTGCAAAGGAAATCTGCACTACAATGAAGTCTCACTTCCCCCCGGTCAAAAGGGCCATCTGAAAAAAGTGTAAAATCCAGAAAGGCAGGACAGGCCATGGAGAACTGGGAGCCTTGTTATGCTGATGGGCGGGATGTAAATTGCCAACAGACACTCGGGAGAAGTGTATGGTGTTTCCTGAAACATCTAAAAAACAAAGCAACAGAGCCTAGGGCACTTCCACTTATGGTCCTATAGCTTAGGGAAATTAAAATCAAAAAGACACAGCCACCCCAAAGTTTGGGACGCCTCTGTTTACAAGAACCTCATTTACGGTACAAGCTCAATATCACAGAAAGTGAAAAATGGATAAAGAACTTGTGGTACTTACGTACAATGCAGTATCACTCAGCAATGAAATCTATGTCATCAGGCCCGTAGCAGCATAATGAGTGGATTCAGGTACGATGATTCTAACTGAAATAAGTCACACAGAAAAAGAAACATCATAAGATATCACTAATACACGGAATGTAAACTTGGCTACACAGGAACTGAATTCCAAAACAGAACAGGGTCTCAAATTTAGAAAACCAACTTATGCTTGCTTAAGGGGAAAGGTGAGTTGGGGTGCTGCATAAAACCAGAGATTGAAATGAGCACAGATAAAGTTCCTTAAGCCAAATATGGAATAGACAAGAGCTACTCCTTGCTCAACGAAATGGACGCAACACCCCATATTAAACGCCTAAGAATGTACCGGACTAGTAAGTATCTCAAAACCTATGGATTGCTATGTCTCCAAAAGAGAATCAAGCGTGTGTACAGGGGCATAAACGCAGCAGTGATAGGATTGGAGAGGTTCGGTGAGCTAATGAAGAGCCTTTGAAGTCATATTGCATGGTACCCATTCCACGGGTCTCAACTCTCCAGGTTTAGGGTATTCTTCTTTCAGCTAAAACATACATGTGGAACCCAGAGTATGATCAACCGAGTGAACGGGAGACGTGTTCAAATATGTCTCAGTTTTCCTCCCCTGGTACTCGGGTGCAACATTCCAGATGCTTTACTAACACTCTCCCCACTTGGAGAGTCAGCGCCTTTAACCTCCTGTTTGGCCCAGTTTGCAATTTCTGCGGAAGATGAACAGGAATAGCGAGAACCAATGAGAGACTAGCTGGAGGTGTCTCAACGGGCAAATTTAACTCTCATTTCCCACCAGGAAGAGGAAATAACCAAAGGCTCAGCGTGCCGTGCCGGAACCAGATTAGGGCCTGAAGCCATCCTGCGGTGTTGCGGCCAGCTCAAAAGAAAGCGAGTTGAAGAAAGGAGCTCAGGGGCACTGTAATTCACAAACCTGCAGAGTTATAAATGACAGCTATCGTCCAAAAATATACTGAAGTAAGGCTGCCAAGAGGACTTGAAAGCGGGGCAGAATTGCAGGAAACCGATTTCAGGAGGTAGACTGGAATTGCATTGAAAGCATAGGAAAAGAGGCAGAACGTCCACAATGATGCACTTGGCCAAAAAGGGCGTATGCGTTTTTCCTGAATATATTCAGGAAAAAACGCATACGCCCTTTTTGGCCAACCAAGCAAACTTGCAAAGGAAATCTGCACTACAATGAAGTTTCACTTCCCCCCGGTCAAAAGTGCCATCTGAAAAAAGTGTAAAATCCAGAAAGGCAGGACAGGCCATGGAGAACTGGGAGCCTTGTTATGCTGATGGGCGGGATGTAAATTGCCAACAGACACTCGGGAGAAGTGTATGGTGTTTCCTGAAACATCTAAAAAACAAAGCAACAGAGCCTAGGGCACTTCCACTTATGGTCCTATAGCTTAGGGAAATTAAAATCAAAAAGACACAGCCACCCCAAAGTTTGGGATGCCTCTGTTTACAAGAACCTCATTTACGGTACAAGCTCAATATCACAGAAAGTGAAAAATGGATAAAGAACTTGTGGTACTTACGTACAATGCAGTATCACTCAGCAATGAAATCTATGTCATCAGGCCCGTAGCAGCATAATGAGTGGATTCAGGTACGATGATTCTAACTGAAATAAGTCACACAGAAAAAGAAACATTATAAGATATCACTAATACACGGAATGTAAACTTGGCTACACAGGAACTGAATTCCAAAACAGAACAGGGTCTCAAATTTAGAAAACCAACTTATGCTTGCTTAAGGGGAAAGGTGAGTTGGGGTGCTACATAAAACCAGAGATTGAAATGAGCACAGATAAAGTTCCTTAAGCCAAATATGGAATAGACAAGAGCTACTCCTTGCTCAACGAAATGGACTCAACACCCCATATTAAACGCCTAAGAATGTACCTGACTAGTAAGTATCTTAAAACCTATGGATTGCTATGTCGCCAAAAGAGAATCAAGCATGTGTACAGGGGCATAAACGCAGCAGTGATAGGATTGGAGAGGTTCGGTGAGCAAATGAAGACCCTTTGAAGTCATATTGCATGGTACCCATTCCACGGGTGTCAACTCTCCAGGTTTAAGGTATTCTTCCTTCAGCTAAAACATGCATGTGGAACCCAGAGTATGATCAACCGTGTGAACGGGAGACGTGTTCAAATATGTCTCAGTTTTCCTCCCCTGGTACTCGGGCGCAACATTCCAGACGCTTTACTAACACTCTCCCGACTTGGAGAGTCAGTCCCTTTAACCTCCTGTTTGGCCCAGTTTGCAATTTCTGCGGAAGATGAACAGGAATAGCGAGAACCAATGAGAGACTAGCTGCAGGTGTTTGGACGGGCAAATTTAGCTCTCATTTCCCACCAGGAAGCGGAATTAACCAAAGGCTCAGCGTGCCGTGGCGGAACCAGATTAGGGCCTGAAGCCATCCTGCGGTGTTGCGGCCAGGTCACAAGAAAGCGAGTTGAAGAAAGGAGTTCAGGGGCACTGTAATTCACAAACCTGCAGAGTTATAAATGACAGCTATCGTCCAAAAATATACTGAAGTAAGGCTGCCAAGAGGACTTGAAAGCGGGGCAGAATTGCAGGAAACCGATTTCAGGAGGTAGACTGGAATTGCATTGAAAACATAGGAAAAGAGGCAGAACATCCACAATGATGCACTTGGCCAAAAAGGGCGTATGCGTTTTTTCCTGAATATATTCAGGAAAAAACGCATACGCCCTTTTTGGCCAACCAAGCAAACTTGCAAAGGAAATCTGCACTACAATGAAGTCTCACTTCCCCCCGGTCAAAAGGGCCATCTGAAAAATGTGTAAAATCCAGAAAGGCAGGACAGGCCATGGAGAACTGGGAGCCTTGTTATGCTGATGGGCGGGATGTAAATTGCCAACAGACACTCGGGAGAAGTGTATGGTGTTTCCTGAAACATCTAAAAAACAAAGCAACAGAGCCTAGGGCACTTCCACTTATGGTCCTATAGCTTAGGGAAATTAAAATCAAAAAGACACAGCCACCCCAAAGTTTGGGACGCCTCTGTTTACAAGAACCTCATTTACGGTACAAGCTCAATATCACAGAAAGTGAAAAATGGATAAAGAACTTGTGGTACTTACGTACAATGCAGTATCACTCAGCAATGAAATCTATGTCATCAGGCCCGTAGCAGCATAATGAGTGGATTCAGGTACGATGATTCTAACTGAAATAAGTCACACAGAAAAAGAAACATCATAAGATATCACTAATACACGGAATGTAAACTTGGCTACACAGGAACTGAATTCCAAAACAGAACAGGGTCTCAAATTTAGAAAACCAACTTATGCTTGCTTAAGGGGAAAGGTGAGTTGGGGTGCTGCATAAAACCAGAGATTGAAATGAGCACAGATAAAGTTCCTTAAGCCAAATATGGAATAGACAAGAGCTACTCCTTGCTCAACGAAATGGACGCAACACCCCATATTAAACGCCTAAGAATGTACCGGACTAGTAAGTATCTCAAAACCTATGGATTGCTATGTCTCCAAAAGAGAATCAAGCGTGTGTACAGGGGCATAAACGCAGCAGTGATAGGATTGGAGAGGTTCGGTGAGCAAATGAAGAGCCTTTGAAGTCATATTGCATGGTACCCATTCCACGGGTCTCAACTCTCCAGGTTTAGGGTATTCTTCTTTCAGCTAAAACATACATGTGGAACCCAGAGTATGATCAACCGAGTGAACGGGAGACGTGTTCAAATATGTCTCAGTTTTCCTCCCCTGGTACTCGGGTGCAACATTCCAGATGCTTTACTAACACTCTCCCCACTTGGAGAGTCAGCGCCTTTAACCTCCTGTTTGGCCCAGTTTGCAATTTCTGCGGAAGATGAACAGGAATAGGGAGAACCAATGAGAGACTAGCTGGAGGTGTCTGGACGGGCAAATTTAACTCTCATTTCCCACCAGGAAGAGGAAATAACCAAAGGCTCAGCGTGCTGTGCCGGAACCAGATTAGGGTCTGAAGCCATCCTGCGGTGTTGCGACCAGCTCAAAAGAAAGCGAGATGAAGAAAGGAGCTCAGGAGCACTGTAATTCACAAACCTGCAGACTTATAAATGACAGCTATCGTCCAAAAATATACTGAAGTAAGGTTGCCAAGAGGACTTGAAAGCGGGGCAGAATTGCAGGAAACCGATTTCAGGAAGTAGAGTGGAATTGCATTGAAAACATAAGAAAAGAGGCAGAACGTCCACAATGATGCACTTGGCCAAAAAGGGCGTATGCGTTTTTTCCTGAATATATTCAGGAAAAAACGCATACGCCCTTTTTGGCCAACCAAGCAAACTTGCAAAGGAAATCTGCACTACAATGAAGTCTCACTTCCCCACGGTCAAAAGGGACATCTGAAAAAAGTGTAAAATCCAGAGAGGCAGGACAGGCCATGGAGAACTGGGAGCCTTGTTATGCTGATGGGCGGGATGTAAATTGCCAACAGACACTTGGGAGAAGTGTATGGTGTTTCCTGAAACATCTAAAAAACAAAGCAACAGAGCCTAGGGCACTTCCACTTATGGTCCTATAGCTTAGGGAAATTAAAATCAAAAAGACACAGCCACCCCAAAGTTTGGGACGCCTCTGTTTACAAGAACCTCGTTTACCGTACAAGTTCAATATCACAGAAAGTGAAAAATGGATAAAGAACTTGTGGTACTTACGTACAATGCAGTATCACTCAGCAATGAAATCTATGTCATCAGGCCCGTAGCAGCATAATGAGTGGATTCAGGTACGATGATTCTAACTGAAATAAGTCACACAGAAAAAGAAACATCATAAGATATCACTAATACACGGAATGTAAACTTGGCTACACAGGAACTGAATTCCAAAACAGAACAGGGTCTCAAATTTAGAAAACCAACTTATGCTTGCTTAAGGGGAAAGGTGAGTTGGGGTGCTGCATAAAACCAGAGATTGAAATGAGCACAGATAAAGTTCCTTAAGCCAAATATGGAATAGACAAGAGCTACTCCTTGCTCAACGAAATGGACTCAACACCCCATATTAAACGCCTAAGAATGAACCTGACTAGTAAGTATCTTAAAACCTATGGATTGCTCTGTCTCCAAAAGAGAATCAAGCGTGTGTACAGGGGCATAAACGCAGCAGTGATAGGATTGGAGAGGTTCGGTGAGCAAATGAAGACCCTTTGAAGTCATATTGCATGGTACCCATTCCACGGGTCTCAACTCTCCAGGTTTAGGGTATTCTTCTTTCAGCTAAAACATACATGTGGAACCCAGAGTATGATCAACCGAGTGAACGGGAGACGTGTTCAAATATGTCTCAGTTTTCCTCCCCTGGTACTCGGGCGCAACATTCCAGATGCTTTACTAACACTCTCCCCACTTGGAGAGTCAGCGCCTTTAACCTCCTGTTTGGCCCAGTTTGCAATTTCTGCGGAAGATGAACAGGAATAGGGAGAACCAATGAGAGACTAGCTGGAGGTGTCTGGACGGGCAAATTTAACTCTCATTTCCCACCAGGAAGAGGAAATAACCAAAGGCTCAGCGTGCCGTGCCGGAACTAGATTAGGGTCTGAAGCCATCCTGGGGTGTTGCGACCAGCTCAAAAGAAAGCGAGATGAAGAAAGGAGCTCAGGAGCACTGTAATTCACAAACCGGCAGACTTATAAATGACAGCTATCGTCCAAAAATATACTGAAGTAAGTTTGCCAAGAGGACTTGAAAGCGGGGCAGAATTGCAGGAAACCGATTTCAGGAGGTAGAGTGGAATTGCATTGAAAACATAAGAAAAGAGGCAGAACGTCCACAATGATGCACTTGGCCAAAAAGGGCGTATGCGTTTTTTCCTGAATATATTCAGGAAAAAACGCATACGCCCTTTTTGGCCAACCAAGCAAACTTGCAAAGGAAATCTGCACTACAATGAAGTCTCACTTCCCCACGGTCAAAAGGGACATCTGAAAAAAGTGTAAAATCCAGAGAGGCAGGACAGGCCATGGAGAACTGGGAGCCTTGTTATGCTGATGGGCGGGATGTAAATTGCCAACAGACACTTGGGAGAAGTGTATGGTGTTTCCTGAAATATCTAAAAAACAAAGCAACAGAGCCTAGGGCACTTCCACTTATGGTCCTATAGCTTAGGGAAATTAAAATCAAAAAGACACAGCCACCCCAAAGTTTGGGACGCCTCTGTTTACAAGAACCTCATTTACGGTACAAGCTCAATATCACAGAAAGTGAAAAATGGATAAAGAACTTGCGGTACTTACGTACAACGCAGTATCACTCAGCAATGAAATCTATGTCATCAGGCCCGTAGCAGCATAATGAGTGGATTCAGGTACGATGATTCTAACTGAAATAAGTCACACAGAAAAAGAAACATCATAAGATATCACTAATACACGGAATGTAAACTTGGCTACACAGGAACTGAATTCCAAAACAGAACAGGGTCTCAAATTTAGAAAACCAACTTATGCTTGCTTAAGGGTAAAGGTGAGTTGGGGTGCTGCATAAAACCAGAGATTGAAATGAGCACAGATAAAGTTCCTTAAGCCAAATATGGAATAGACAAGAGCTACTCCTTGCTCAACGAAATGGACGCAACACCCCATATTAAACGCCTAAGAATGTACCGGACTAGTAAGTATCTCAAAACCTATGGATTGCTATGTCTCCAAAAGAGAATCAAGCATGTGTACAGGGGCATAAACGCAGCAGTGATAGGATTGGAGAGGTTCGGTGAGCAAATGAAGACCCTTTGAAGTCATATTGCATGGTACCCATTCCACGGGTGTCAACTCTCCAGGTTTAAGGTATTCTTCCTTCAGCTAAAACATGCATGTGGAACCCAGAGTATGATCAACCGTGTGAACGGGAGACGTGTTCAAATATGTCTCAGTTTTCCTCCCCTGGTACTCGGGTGCAACATTCCAGACGCTTTACTAACACTCTCCCGACTTGGAGAGTCAGTCCCTTTAACTTCCTGTTTGGCCCAGTTTGCAATTTCTGCGGAAGATGAACAGGAATAGCGAGAACCAATGAGAGACTAGCTGGAGGTGTTTGGACGGGCAAATTTAACTCTCATTTCCCACCAGGAAGAGGAATTAACCAAAGGCTCAGCGTGCCGTGCCGGAACCAGATTAGGGCCTGAAGCCATCCTGCGGTGTTGCGGCCAGGTCACAAGAAAGCGAGTTGAAGAAAGGAGTTCAGGGGCACTGTAATTCACAAACCTGCAGACTTATAAATGACAGCTATCGTCCAAAAATATACTGAAGTAAGGCTGCCAAGAGGACTTGAAAGCGGGGCAGAATTGCAGGAAACCGATTTCAGGAGGTAGACTGGAATTGCATTGAAAGCATAGGAAAAGAGGCAGAACGTCCACAATGATGCACTTGGCCAAAAAGGGCGTATGCGTTTTTTCCTGAATATATTCAGGAAAAAACGCATACGCCCTTTTTGGCCAACCAAGCAAACTTGCAAAGGAAATCTGCACTACAATGAAGTCTCACTTCCCCCCGGTCAAAAGGGCCATCTGAAAAATGTGTAAAATCCAGAAAGGCAGGACAGGCCATGGAGAACTGGGAGCCTTGTTATGCTGATGGGCGGGATGTAAATTGCCAACAGACACTCGGGAGAAGTGTATGGTGTTTCCTGAAACATCTAAAAAACAAAGCAACAGAGCCTAGGGCACTTCCACTTATGGTCCTATAGCTTAGGGAAATTAAAATCAAAAAGACACAGCCACCCCAAAGTTTGGGACGCCTCTGTTTACAAGAACCTCGTTTACAGTACAAGTTCAACATCGCAGAAAGTGAAAAATGGATAAAGAACTTGTGGTATTTACATACAAAACAATATCACTCAGCAATGAAATCTATGTCATCAGGCCCTTAGCAGCACAATGAGTGGATTCAGGTATGATGATTCTAACTGGAATAAGTCACACAGAAAAAGAAACATCAAAAGATATCAGTAATACACGGAATGTAAACTTGGCTACACAGGAACTGAATTACAGAACAGAACAGGGTCTCAAATTTAGAAAAGCAACTTATGCTTGCTTAAGGGTAAAGGTGAGTTGGGGTGCTGCATAAAACCAGAGATTGAAATGAGCACAGATAAAGTTCCTTAAGCCAAATATGGAATAGACAAGAGCTACTCCTTGCTCAACGAAATGGACTCAACACCCCATATTAAACGCCTAAGAATGTACCTGACTAGTAAGTATCTTAAAACCTATGGATTGCTATGTCTCCAAAAGAGAATCAAGCGTGTGTACAGGGGCATAAACGCAGCAGTGATAGGATTGGAGAGGTTCAGTGAGCAAATGAAGAACCTTTGAAGTCATATTGCATGGTACCCATTCCACGGCTGTCAACTCTCCAGGTTTAAGGTATTCTTCCTTCAGCTAAAACATGCATGTGGAACCCAGAGTATGATCAACCGTGTGAACGGGAGACGTGTTCAAATATGTCTCAGTTTTCCTCCCCTGGTACTCGGGTGCAACATTCCAGACGCTTTACTAACACTCTCCCGACTTGGAGAGTCAGTGCCTTTAACCTCCTGTCTGACCCAGTTTGCAATTTCTGTGGAAGATGAACAGGAATAGGGAGAACCAATGAGAGACTAGCTGGAGGTGTCTGGACGGGCAAATTTAACTCTCATTTCCCACCAGGAAGAGGAATTAACAAAAGGCTCAGCGTGCCGTACCAGAACCAGATTGGGGCCTGAAGCAAGCCTGCGGTGTTGCGGCCATCTCACAAGAAAGCGAGTTGAGAAAAGGAGCTCAGGGGCACTGTAATTCACAACCCTGCAGACTTATAAATGACAGCTATCGTCCAAAAATATACTGAAGTAAGGCTGCCAAGAGGACTTGAAAGCGGGGCAGAATTGCAGGAAACCGATTTCAGGAGGTAGACTGGAATTGCATTGAAAGCATAGGAAAAGAGGCAGAACGTCCACAATGATGCACTTGGCCAAAAAGGGCATATGCGTTTTTTCCAGAATATATTCAGGAAAAAACGCATACGCCCTTTTTGGCCAACCAAGCAAGCTTGCAAAGGAAATCTGCACTACAATGAAGTCTCACTTCCCCCGGTCAAAAGGGCCATCTGAAAAAAGTGTAAAATCCAGAAAGGCAGGACAGGCCATGGAGAACTGGGAGCCTTGTTATGCTGATGGGCGGGATGTAAATTGCCAACAGACACTCGGGAGAAGTGTATGGTGTTTCCTGAAACATCTAAAAAACAAAGCAACAGAGCCTAGGGCACTTCCACTTATGGTCCTATAGCTTAGGGAAATTAAAATCAAAAAGACACAGCCACCCCAAAGTTTGGGACGCCTCTGTTTACAAGAACCTCGTTTACCGTACAAGTTCAATATCACAGAAAGTGAAAAATGGATAAAGAAGTTGTGGTATTTACTTACAAAGCAATATCACTCAGCAATGAAATCTATGTCATCAGGCCCTTAGCAGCACAATGAGTGGATTCAGGTATGATGATTCTAACTGAAATAAGTCACACAGAAAAAGAAACATCATAAGATATCAGTAATACACGGAATGTAAACTTGGCTACACAGGAACTGAATTACAGAACAGAACAGGGTCTCAAATTTAGAAAACCAACTTATGCTTGCTTAAGGGTAAAGGTGAGTTGGGGTGCTGCATAAAACCAGAGATTGAAATGAGCACAGATAAAGTTCCTTAAGCCAAATATGGAATAGACAAGAGCTACTCCTTGCTCAACAAAATGGACTCAACACCGCATATTAAACGCCTAAGAATGTACCTGACTAGTAAGTATCTTAAAACCTATGGATTGCTATGTCTCCGAAAGAGAATCAAGCATGTGTACAGGGGCATAAACGCAGCAGTGATAGGATTGGAGAGGTTCGGTGAGCAAATGAAGACCCTTTGAAGTCATATTGCATGGTACCCATTCCACGGGTTTCAACTACCCAGGTTTAAGGTATTCTTCCTTCAGCTAAAACATGCATGTGGAACCTAGAGTATGATCAACCATGTGATCGGGAGACGTGTTCAAATATGTCTCTGTTTTCGTACCCTGGTACTCGGGTGCAACATTCCAGACGCTTTACTAACACCCTCCCGACTTGGAGAGTCAGTCCCTTTAACCTCCTGTTTGGCCCAGTTTGCAATTTCTGCGGAAGATGAACAGGAATAGCGAGAACCAATGAGAGACTAGCTGGAGGTGTCTGGACGGGCAAATTTAACTCTCATTTCCCACCAGGAAGAGGAATTAACCAAAGGCTCAGCGTGCCCTGCCGGAACCAGATTAGGGCCTGAAGCCATCCTGCGGTGTTGCGGCCAGGTCACAAGAAAGCGAGTTGAAGAAAGGAGCTCAGGGGCACTGTAATTCACAAACCTGCAGAGTTATAAATGACAGCTATCGTCCAAAAATATACTGAAGTAAGGCTGCCAAGAGGACTTGAAAGCGGGGCAGAATTGCAGGAAACCGATTTCAGGAGGTAGACTGGAATTGCATTGAAAGCATAGGAAAAGAGGCAGAACGTCCACAATGATGCACTTGGCCAAAAAGGGCGTATGTGTTTTTTCCTGAATATATTCTGGGAAAAACGCATACGCCCTTTTTGGCCAACCAAGCAAGCTTGCAAAGGAAATCTGCACTACAATGAAGTCTCACTTCCCCCCGGTCAAAAGGGCCATCTGAAAAAAGTGTAAAATCCAGAAAGGCGGGACAGGCCATGGAGAACTGGGAGCCTTGTTATGCTGACGGGCGGGATGTAAATTGCCAGCAGACACTCGGGAGAAGTGTATGGTGTTTCCTGAAACATCTAAAAAACAAAGCAACAGAGCCTAGGGCACTTCCACTTATGGTCCTATAGCTTAGGGAAATTAAAATCAAAAAGACACAGCCACCCCAAAGTTTGGAACGCCTCTGTTTACAAGAACCTCGTTTACAGTACAAGTTCAACATCGCAGAAAGTGAAAAATGGATAAAGAAGTTGTGGTATTTACTTACAAAGCAATATCACTCAGCAATGAAATCTATGTCATCAGGCCCTTAGCAGCACAATGAGTGGATTCAGGTATGATGATTCTAACTGAAATAAGTCACACAGAAAAAGAAACATCATAAGATATCAGTAATACACGGAATGTAAACTTGGCTACACAGGAACTGAATTACAGAACAGAACAGGGTCTCAAATTTAGAAAACCAACTTATGCTTGCTTAAGGGTAAAGGTGAGTTGGGGTGCTGCATAAAACCAGAGATTGAAATGAGCACAGATAAAGTTCCTTAAGCCAAATATGGAATAGACAAGAGCTACTCCTTGCTCAACGAAATGGACTCAACACCGCATATTAAACGCCTAAGAATGTACCTGACTAGTAAGTATCTTAAAACCTATGGATTACTATGTCTCCGAAAGAGAATCAAGCATGTGTACAGGGGCATAAACGCAGCAGTGATAGGATTGGAGAGGTTCGGTGAGCAAATGAAGACCCTCTGAAGTCATATTGCATGGTACCCATTCCACGGGTTTCAACTACCCAGGTTTAAGGTATTCTTCCTTCAGCTAAAACATGCATGTGGAACCTAGAGTATGATCAACCATGTGATCGGGAGACGTGTTCAAATATGTCTCTGTTTTCGTACCCTGGTACTCGGGTGCAACATTCCAGACGCTTTACTAACACCCTCCCGACTTGGAGAGTCAGTCCCTTTAACCTCCTGTTTGGCCCAGTTTGCAATTTCTGCGGAAGATGAACAGGAATAGCGAGAACCAATGAGAGACTAGCTGGAGGTGTCTGGACGGGCAAATTTAACTCTCATTTCCCACCAGGAAGAGGAATTAACCAAAGGCTCAGCGTGCCCTGCCGGAACCAGATTAGGGCCTGAAGCCATCCTGCGGTGTTGCGGCCAGGTCACAAGAAAGCGAGTTGAAGAAAGGAGCTCAGGGGCACTGTAATTCACAAACCTGCAGAGTTATAAATGACAGCTATCGTCCAAAAATATACTGAAGTAAGGCTGCCAAGAGGACTTGAAAGCGGGGCAGAATTGCAGGAAACCGATTTCAGGAGGTAGACTGGAATTGCATTGAAAGCATAGGAAAAGAGGCAGAACGTCCACAATGATGCACTTGGCCAAAAAGGGCGTATGTGTTTTTTCCTGAATATATTCTGGGAAAAACGCATACGCACTTTTTGGCCAACCAAGCAAGCTTGCAAAGGAAATCTGCACTACAATGAAGTCTCACTTCCCCCCGGTCAAAAGGGCCATCTGAAAAAAGTGTAAAATCCAGAAAGGCGGGACAGGCCATGGAGAACTGGGAGCCTTGTTATGCTGACGGGCGGGATGTAAATTGCCAGCAGACACTCGGGAGAAGTGTATGGTGTTTCCTGAAACATCTAAAAAACAAAGCAACAGAGCCTAGGGCACTTCCACTTATGGTCCTATAGCTTAGGGAAATTAAAATCAAAAAGACACAGCCACCCCAAAGTTTGGAACGCCTCTGTTTACAAGAACCTCGTTTACAGTACAAGTTCAACATCGCAGAAAGTGAAAAATGGATAAAGAAGTTGTGGTATTTACTTACAAAGCAATATCACTCAGCAATGAAATCTATGTCATCAGGCCCTTAGCAGCACAATGAGTGGATTCAGGTATGATGATTCTAACTGAAATAAGTCACACAGAAAAAGAAACATCATAAGATATCAGTAATACACGGAATGTAAACTTGGCTACACAGGAACTGAATTACAGAACAGAACAGGGTCTCAAATTTAGAAAACCAACTTATGCTTGCTTAAGGGTAAAGGTGAGTTGGGGTGCTGCATAAAACCAGAGATTGAAATGAGCACAGATAAAGTTCCTTAAGCCAAATATGGAATAGACAAGAGCTACTCCTTGCTCAACGAAATGGACTCAACACCGCATATTAAACGCCTAAGAATGTACCTGACTAGTAAGTATCTTAAAACCTATGGATTACTATGTCTCCGAAAGAGAATCAAGCATGTGTACAGGGGCATAAACGCAGCAGTGATAGGATTGGAGAGGTTCGGTGAGCAAATGAAGACCCTCTGAAGTCATATTGCATGGTACCCATTCCACGGGTTTCAACTACCCAGGTTTAAGGTATTCTTCCTTCAGCTAAAACATGCATGTGGAACCTAGAGTATGATCAACCATGTGATCGGGAAACGTGTTCAAATATGTCTCTGTTTTCGTACCCTGGTACTCGGGTGCAACATTCCAGACGCTTTACTAACACCCCCCCGACTTGGAGAGTCAGTCCCTTTAACCTCCTGTTTGGCCCAGTTTGCAATTTCTGCGGAACATGAACAGGAATAGCGAGAACCAATGAGAGACTAGCTGGAGGTGTCTGGACGGGCAAATTTAACTCTCATTTCCCACCAGGAAGAGGAATTAACCAAAGGCTCAGCGTGCCCTGCCGGAACCAGATTAGGGCCTGAAGCCATCCTGCGGTGTTGCGGCCTGCTCAAAAGAAAGCGAGTTGAAGAAAGGAGCTCAGGGGCACTGTAATTCACAAACCTGCAGAGTTATAAATGACAGCTATCGTCCAAAAATATACTGAAGTAAGGCTGCCAAGAGGACTTGAAAGCGGGGCAGAATTGCAGGAAACCGATTTCAGGAGGTAGACTGGAATTGCATTGAAAGCATAGGAAAAGAGGCAGAACGTCCACAATGATGCACTTGGCCAAAAAGGGCGTATGCATTTTTTCCTGAATATATTCAGGAAAAAACGCATACGCCCTTTTTGGCCAACCAAGCAAGCTTGCAAAGGAAATCTGCACTACAATGAAGTCTCACTTCCCCCCGGTCAAAAGGGCCATCTGAAAAAAGTGTAAAATCCAGAAAGGCAGGACAGGCCATGGAGAACTGGGAGCCTTGTTATGCTGATGGGCGGGATGTAAATTGCCAACAGACACTCGGGAGAAGTGTATGGTGTTTCCTGAAACATCTAAAAAACAAAGCAACAGAGCCTAGGGCACTTCCACTTATGGTTCTATAGCTTAGGGAAATTAAAATCAAAAAGACACAGCCACCCCAAACATTGGGACGCCTCTGTTTACAAGAACCTCGTTTACAGTACAAGTTCAACATCGCAGAAAGTGAAAAATGGATAAAGAAGTTGTGGTATTTACTTACAAAGCAATATCACTCAGCAATGAAATCTATGTCATCAGGCCCTTAGCAGCACAATGAGTGGATTCAGGTATGATGATTCTAACTGAAATAAGTCACACAGAAAAAGAAACATCATAAGATATCACTAATACACGGAATGTAAACTTGGCTCCACAGGAACTGAATTACAGAACAGAACAGGGTCTCAAATTTAGAAAACCAACTTATGCTTGCTTAAGGGGAAAGGTGAGTTGGGGTGCTGCATAAAACCAGAGATTGAAATGAGCACAGATAAAGTTCCTTAAGCCAAATATGGAATAGACAAGAGCTACTCCTTGCTCAACGAAATGGACTCAACACCGCATATTAAACGCCTAAGAATGTACCTGACTAGTAAGTATCTTAAAACCTATGGATTGCTATGTCTCCGAAAGAGAATCAAGCATGTGTACAGGGGCATAAACGCAGCAGTGATAGGATTGGAGAGGTTCGGTGAGCAAACAAAGACCCTTTGAAGTCATATTGCATGGTACCCATTCCACGGGTCTCAACTCTCCAGGTTTCAGGGATTCTTCCTTCAGCTAAAACATGCATGTGGAACCTAGAGTATGATCAACCATGTGATCGGGAAACGTGTTCAAATATGTCTCAGTTTTCGTACCCTGGTACTCGGGTGCAACATTCCAGATGCTTTACTAACACCCTCCCGACTTGGAGAGTCAGTCCCTTTAACCTCCTGTTTGGCCCAGTTTGCAATTTCTGCGGAAGATGAACAGGAATAGCGAGAACCAATGAGAGACTAGCTGGAGGTGTCTGGACGGGCAAATTTAACTCTCATTTCCCACCAGGAAGAGGAATTAACCAAAGGCTCAGCGTGCCGTGCCGGAACCAGATTAGGGCCTGAAGCCATCCTGCGGTGTTGCGGCCAGCTCAAAAGAAAGCGAGTTGAAGAAAGGAGCTCAGGGGCACTGTAATTCACAAACCTGCAGAGTTATAAATGACAGCTATCGTCCAAAAATATACTGAAGTAAGGCTGCCAAGAGGACTTGAAAGCGGGGCAGAATTGCAGGAAACCGATTTCAGGAGGTAGATTGGAATTGCATTGAAAGCATAGGAAAAGAGGCAGAACGTCCACAATGATGCACTTGGCCAAAAAGGGCGTATGCGTTTTTTCCTGAATATATTCAGGAAAAAACGCATACGCCCTTTTTGGCCAACCAAGGAAGCTTGCAAAGGAAATCTGCACTACAATGAAGTCTCACTTCCCCCCGGTCAAAAGGGCCATCTGAAAAAAGTGTAAAATCCAGAAAGGCAGGACAGGCCATGGAGAACTGGGAGCCTTGTTATGCTGATGGGCGGGATGTAAATTGCCAACAGACACTCGGGAGAAGTGTATGGTGTTTCCTGAAACATCTAAAAAACAAAGCAACAGAGCCTAGGGCACTTCCACTTATGGTCCTATAGCTTAGGGAAATTAAAATCAAAAAGACACAGCCACCCCAAAGTTTGGGACGCCTCTGTTTACAAGAACCTCGTTTACCGTACAAGTTCAATATCACAGAAAGTGAAAAATGGATAAAGAAGTTGTGGTATTTACTTACAAAGCAATATCACTCAGCAATGAAATCTATGTCATCAGGCCCTTAGCAGCACAATGAGTGGATTCAGGTATGATGATTCTAACTGAAATAAGTCACACAGAAAAAGAAACATCATAAGATATCAGTAATACACGGAATGTAAACTTGGCTACACAGGAACTGAATTACAGAACAGAACAGGGTCTCAAATTTAGAAAACCAACTTATGCTTGCTTAAGGGTAAAGGTGAGTTGGGGTGCTGCATAAAACCAGAGATTGAAATGAGCACAGATAAAGTTCCTTAAGCCAAATATGGAATAGACAAGAGCTACTCCTTGCTCAACAAAATGGACTCAACACCGCATATTAAACGCCTAAGAATGTACCTGACTAGTAAGTATCTTAAAACCTATGGATTGCTATGTCTCCGAAAGAGAATCAAGCATGTGTACAGGGGCATAAACGCAGCAGTGATAGGATTGGAGAGGTTCGGTGAGCAAACAAAGACCCTTTGAAGTCATATTGCATGGTACCCATTCCACGGGTTTCAACTACCCAGGTTTAAGGTATTCTTCCTTCAGCTAAAACATGCATGTGGAACCTAGAGTATGATCAACCATGTGATCGGGAGACGTGTTCAAATATGTCTCTGTTTTCGTACCCTGGTACTCGGGTGCAACATTCCAGACGCTTTACTAACACCCTCCCGACTTGGAGAGTCAGTCCCTTTAACCTCCTGTTTGGCCCAGTTTGCAATTTCTGCGGAAGATGAACAGGAATAGCGAGAACCAATGAGAGACTAGCTGGAGGTGTCTGGACGGGCAAATTTAACTCTCATTTCCCACCAGGAAGAGGAATTAACCAAAGGCTCAGCGTGCCCTGCCGGAACCAGATTAGGGCCTGAAGCCATCCTGCGGTGTTGCGGCCAGGTCACAAGAAAGCAAGTTGAAGAAAGGAGCTCAGGGGCACTGTAATTCACAAACCTGCAGAGTTATAAATGACAGCTATCGTCCAAAAATATACTGAAGTAAGGCTGCCAAGAGGACTTGAAAGCGGGGCAGAATTGCAGGAAACCGATTTCAGGAGGTAGACTGGAATTGCATTGAAAGCATAGGAAAAGAGGCAGAACGTCCACAATGATGCACTTGGCCAAAAAGGGCGTATGTGTTTTTTCCTGAATATATTCTGGGAAAAACGCATACGCCCTTTTTGGCCAACCAAGCAAGCTTGCAAAGGAAATCTGCACTACAATGAAGTCTCACTTCCCCCCGGTCAAAAGGGCCATCTGAAAAAAGTGTAAAATCCAGAAAGGCGGGACAGGCCATGGAGAACTGGGAGCCTTGTTATGCTGACGGGCGGGATGTAAATTGCCAGCAGACACTCGGGAGAAGTGTATGGTGTTTCCTGAAACATCTAAAAAACAAAGCAACAGAGCCTAGGGCACTTCCACTTATGGTCCTATAGCTTAGGGAAATTAAAATCAAAAAGACACAGCCACCCCAAAGTTTGGGACGCCTCTGTTTACAAGAACCTCGTTTACAGTACAAGTTCAACATCGCAGAAAGTGAAAAATGGATAAAGAAGTTGTGGTATTTACTTACAAAGCAATATCACTCAGCAATGAAATCTATGTCATCAGGCCCTTAGCAGCACAATGAGTGGATTCAGGTATGATGATTCTAACTGAAATAAGTCACACAGAAAAAGAAACATCATAAGATATCAGTAATACACGGAATGTAAACTTGGCTACACAGGAACTGAATTACAGAACAGAACAGGGTCTCAAATTTAGAAAACCAACTTATGCTTGCTTAAGGGTAAAGGTGAGTTGGGGTGCTGCATAAAACCAGAGATTGAAATGAGCACAGATAAAGTTCCTTAAGCCAAATATGGAATAGACAAGAGCTACTCCTTGCTCAACGAAATGGACTCAACACCGCATATTAAACGCCTAAGAATGTACCTGACTAGTAAGTATCTTAAAACCTATGGATTACTATGTCTCCGAAAGAGAATCAAGCATGTGTACAGGGGCATAAACGCAGCAGTGACAGGATTGGAGAGGTTCGGTGAGCAAATGAAGACCCTCTGAAGTCATATTGCATGGTACCCATTCCACGGGTTTCAACTACCCAGGTTTAAGGTATTCTTCCTTCAGCTAAAACATGCATGTGGAACCTAGAGTATGATCAACCATGTGATCGGGAAACGTGTTCAAATATGTCTCTGTTTTCGTACCCTGGTACTCGGGTGCAACATTCCAGACGCTTTACTAACACCCTCCCGACTTGGAGAGTCAGTCCCTTTAACCTCCTGTTTGGCCCAGTTTGCAATTTCTGCGGAACATGAACAGGAATAGCGAGAACCAATGAGAGACTAGCTGGAGGTGTCTGGACGGGCAAATTTAACTCTCATTTCCCACCAGGAAGAGGAATTAACCAAAGGCTCAGCGTGCCCTGCCGGAACCAGATTAGGGCCTGAAGCCATCCTGCGGTGTTGCGGCCAGGTCACAAGAAAGCGAGTTGAAGAAAGGAGCTCAGGGGCACTGTAATTCACAAACCTGCAGACTTATAAATGACAGCTATCGTCCAAAAATATACTGAAGTAAGGCTGCCAAGAGGACTTGAAAGCGGGGCAGAATTGCAGGAAACCGATTTCAGGAGGTAGACTGGAATTGCATTGAAAGCATAGGAAAAGAGGCAGAACGTCCACAATGATGCACTTGGCCAAAAAGGGCGTATGCATTTTTTCCTGAATATATTCAGGAAAAAACGCATACGCCCTTTTTGGCCAACCAAGCAAGCTTGCAAAGGAAATCTGCACTACAATGAAGTCTCACTTCCCCCCGGTCAAAAGGGCCATCTGAAAAAAGTGTAAAATCCAGAAAGGCAGGACAGGCCATGGAGAACTGGGAGCCTTGTTATGCTGATGGGCGGGATGTAAATTGCCAACAGACACTCGGGAGAAGTGTATGGTGTTTCCTGAAACATCTAAAAAACAAAGCAACAGAGCCTAGGGCACTTCCACTTATGGTTCTATAGCTTAGGGAAATTAAAATCAAAAAGACACAGCCACCCCAAACATTGGGACGCCTCTGTTTACAAGAACCTCGTTTACAGTACAAGTTCAACATCGCAGAAAGTGAAAAATGGATAAAGAAGTTGTGGTATTTACTTACAAAGCAATATCACTCAGCAATGAAATCTATGTCATCAGGCCCTTAGCAGCACAATGAGTGGATTCAGGTATGATGATTCTAACTGAAATAAGTCACACAGAAAAAGAAACATCATAAGATATCACTAATACACGGAATGTAAACTTGGCTCCACAGGAACTGAATTACAGAACAGAACAGGGTCTCAAATTTAGAAAACCAACTTATGCTTGCTTAAGGGGAAAGGTGAGTTGGGGTGCTGCATAAAACCAGAGATTGAAATGAGCACAGATAAAGTTCCTTAAGCCAAATATGGAATAGACAAGAGCTACTCCTTGCTCAACGAAATGGACTCAACACCGCATATTAAACGCCTAAGAATGTACCTGACTAGTAAGTATCTTAAAACCTATGGATTGCTATGTCTCCGAAAGAGAATCAAGCATGTGTACAGGGGCATAAACGCAGCAGTGACAGGATTGGAGAGGTTCGGTGAGCAAACAAAGACCCTTTGAAGTCATATTGCATGGTACCCATTCCACGGGTCTCAACTCTCCAGGTTTCAGGGATTCTTCCTTCAGCTAAAACATGCATGTGGAACCTAGAGTATGATCAACCATGTGATCGGGAAACGTGTTCAAATATGTCTCTGTTTTCGTACCCTTGTACTCGGGTGCAACATTCCAGACGCTTTACTAACACCCTCCCGACTTGGAGAGTC
Organism: Pseudorca crassidens; assembly: GCF_039906515.1. Classification (NCBI taxonomy): domain Eukaryota; kingdom Metazoa; phylum Chordata; class Mammalia; order Artiodactyla; family Delphinidae; genus Pseudorca; species Pseudorca crassidens. The sequence continues at coordinate 272,565 of NW_027136302.1, read as the reverse complement.
AGTCCCTTTAACCTCCTGTTTGGCCCAGTTTGCAATTTCTGCGGAAGATGAACAGGAATAGCGAGAACCAATGAGAGACTAGCTGGAGGTGTCTGGACGGGCAAATTTAACTCTCATTTCCCACCAGGAAGAGGAATTAACCAAAGGCTCAGCGTGCCCTGCCGGAACCAGATTAGGGCCTGAAGCCATCCTGCGGTGTTGCGGCCAGCTCAAAAGAAAGCGAGTTGAAGAAAGGAGCTCAGGGGCACTGTAATTCACAAACCTGCAGAGTTATAAATGACAGCTATCGTCCAAAAATATACTGAAGTAAGGCTGCCAAGAGGACTTGAAAGCGGGGCAGAATTGCAGGAAACCAATTTCAGGAGGTAGACTGGAATTGCATTGAAAGCATAGGAAAAGAGGCAGAACGTCCACAATGATGCACTTGGCCAAAAAGGGCGTATGCATTTTTTCCTGAATATATTCAGGAAAAAACGCATACGCCCTTTTTGGCCAACCAAGCAAGCTTGCAAAGGAAATCTGCACTACAATGAAGTCTCACTTCCCCCCGGTCAAAAGGGCCATCTGAAAAAAGTGTAAAATCCAGAAAGGCAGGACAGGCCATGGAGAACTGGGAGCCTTGTTATGCTGATGGGCGGGATGTAAATTGCCAACAGACACTCGGGAGAAGTGTATAGTGTTTCCTGAAACATCTAAAAAACAAAGCAACAGAGCCTAGGGCACTTCCACTTATGGTTCTATAGCTTAGGGAAATTAAAATCAAAAAGACACAGCCACCCCAAACATTGGGACGCCTCTGTTTACAAGAACCTCGTTTACAGTACAAGTTCAACATCGCAGAAAGTGAAAAATGGATAAAGAAGTTGTGGTATTTACTTACAAAGCAATATCACTCAGCAATGAAATCTATGTCATCAGGCCCTTAGCAGCACAATGAGTGGATTCAGGTATGATGATTCTAACTGAAATAAGTCACACAGAAAAAGAAACATCATAAGATATCACTAATACACGGAATGTAAACTTGGCTCCACAGGAACTGAATTACAGAACAGAACAGGGTCTCAAATTTAGAAAACGAACTTATGCTTGCTTAAGGGGAAAGGTGAGTTGGGGTGCTGCATAAAACCAGAGATTGAAATGAGCACAGATAAAGTTCCTTAAGCCAAATATGGAATAGACAAGAGCTACTCCTTGCTCAACGAAATGGACTCAACACCGCATATTAAACGCCTAAGAATGTACCTGACTAGTAAGTATCTTAAAACCTATGGATTGTTATGTCTCCGAAAGAGAATCAAGCATGTGTACAGGGGCATAAACGCAGCAGTGATAGGATTGGAGAGGTTCGGTGAGCAAACAAAGACCCTTTGAAGTCATATTGCATGGTACCCATTCCACGGGTCTCAACTCTCCAGGTTTCAGGGATTCTTCCTTCAGCTAAAACATGCATGTGAAACCTAGAGTATGATCAACCATGTGATCGGGAAACGTGTTCAAATATGTCTCAGTTTTCGTACCCTGGTACTCGGGTGCAACATTCCAGATGCTTTACTAACACCCTCCCGACTTGGAGAGTCAGTCCCTTTAACCTCCTGTTTGGCCCAGTTTGCAATTTCTGCGGAAGATGAACAGGAATAGCGAGAACCAATGAGAGACTAGCTGGAGGTGTCTGGACGGGCAAATTTAACTCTCATTTCCCACCAGGAAGAGGAATTAACCAAAGGCTCAGCGTGCCATGCCGGAACCAGATTAGGGTCTGAAGCCATCCTGCGGTGTTGCGGCCAGGTCACAAGAAAGCGAGTTGAAGAAAGGAGCTCAGGGGCACTGTAATTCACAAACCTGCAGAGTTATAAATGACAGCTATCGTCCAAAAATATACTGAAGTAAGGCTGCCAAGAGGACTTGAAAGCGGGGCAGAATTGCAGGAAACCGATTTCAGGAGGTAGACTGGAATTGCATTGAAAGCATAGGAAAAGAGGCAGAACGTCCACAATGATGCACTTGGCCAAAAAGGGCGTATGCGTTTTTTCCTGAATATATTCAGGAAAAAACGCATACGCCCTTTTTGGCCAACCAAGCAAGCTTGCAAAGGAAATCTGCACTACAATGAAGTCTCACTTCCCCCCGGTCAAAAGGGCCATCTGAAAAAAGTGTAAAATCCAGAAAGGCAGGACAGGCCATGGAGAACTGGGAGCCTTGTTATGCTGATGGGCGGGATGTAAATTGCCAACAGACACTCGGGAGAAGTGTATGGTGTTTCCTGAAACATCTAAAAAACAAAGCAACAGAGCCTAGGGCACTTCCACTTATGGTCCTATAGCTTAGGGAAATTAAAATCAAAAAGACACAGCCACCCCAAAGTTTGGAACGCCTCTGTTTACAAGAACCTCGTTTACAGTACAAGTTCAACATCGCAGAAAGTGAAAAATGGATAAAGAAGTTGTGGTATTTACTTACAAAGCAATATCACTCAGCAATGAAATCTATGTCATCAGGCCCTTAGCAGCACAATGAGTGGATTCAGGTATGATGATTCTAACTGAAATAAGTCACACAGAAAAAGAAACATCATAAGATATCAGTAATACACGGAATGTAAACTTGGCTACACAGGAACTGAATTACAGAACAGAACAGGGTCTCAAATTTAGAAAACCAACTTATGCTTGCTTAAGGGTAAAGGTGAGTTGGGGTGCTGCATAAAACCAGAGATTGAAATGAGCACAGATAAAGTTCCTTAAGCCAAATATGGAATAGACAAGAGCTACTCCTTGCTCAACGAAATGGACTCAACACCCCATATTAAGCGCCTAAGAATGTACCTGACTAGTAAGTATCTTAAAACCTATGGATTGCTATATCTCCAAAAGAGAATCAAGCGTGTGTCCAGGGGCATAAATGCAGCAGTGATAGGATTGGAGAGGTTCGGTGAGCAAACAAAGACCCTTTGAAGTCATATTGCATGGTACCCATTCCACGGGTCTCAACTCTCCAGGTTTCAGGGATTCTTCCTTCAGCTAAAACATGCATGTGGAACCTAGAGTATGATCAACCATGTGATCGGGAAACGTGTTCAAATATGTCTCAGTTTTCGTACCCTGGTACTCGGGTGCAACATTCCAGATGCTTTACTAACACCCTCCCGACTTGGAGAGTCAGTCCCTTTAACCTCCTGTTTGGCCCAGTTTGCAATTTCTGCGGAAGATGAAGAGGAATAGCGAGAACCAATGAGAGACTAGCTGGAGGTGTCTGGACGGGCAAATTTAACTCTCATTTCCCACCAGGAAGAGGAATTAACCAAAGGCTCAGCGTGCCCTGCCGGAACCAGATTAGGGCCTGAAGCCATCCTGCGGTGTTGCGGCCAGGTCACAAGAAAGCGAGTTGAAGAAAGGAGCTCAGGGGCACTGTAATTCACAAACCTGCAGACTTATAAATGACAGCTATCGTCCAAAAATATACTGAAGTAAGGCTGCCAAGAGGACTTGAAAGCGGGGCAGAATTACAGGAAACCGATTTCAGGAGGTAGACTGGAATTGCATTGAAAGCATAGGAAAAGAGGCAGAACGTCCACAATGATGCACTTGGCCAAAAAGGGCATATGCGTTTTTTCCAGAATATATTCAGGAAAAAACGCATACGCCCTTTTTGGCCAACCAAGCAAGCTTGCAAAGGAAATCTGCACTACAATGAAGTCTCACTTCCCCCCGGTCAAAAGGGCCATCTGAAAAAAGTGTAAAATCCAGAAAGGCAGGACAGGCCATGGAGAACTGGGAGCCTTGTTATGCTGATGGGCGGGATGTAAATTGCCAACAGACACTCGGGAGAAGTGTATGGTGTTTCCTGAAACATCTAAAAAACAAAGCAACAGAGCCTAGGGCACTTCCACTTATGGTCCTATAGCTTAGGGAAATTAAAATCAAAAAGACACAGCCACCCCAAAATTTGGGACGCCTCTGTTTACAAGAACCTCGTTTACCGTACAAGTTCAATATCACAGAAAGTGAAAAATGGATAAAGAAGTTGTGGTATTTACTTACAAAGCAATATCACTCAGCAATGAAATCTATGTCATCAGGCCCTTAGCAGCACAATGAGTGGATTCAGGTATGATGATTCTAACTGAAATAAGTCACACAGAAAAAGAAACATCATAAGATATCAGTAATACACGGAATGTAAACTTGGCTACACAGGAACTGAATTACAGAACAGAACAGGGTCTCAAATTTAGAAAACCAACTTATGCTTGCTTAAGGGGAAAGGTGAGTTGGGGTGCTGCATAAAACCAGAGATTGAAATGAGCACAGATAAAGTTCCTTAAGCCAAATATGGAATAGACAAGAGCTACTCCTTGCTCAACAAAATGGACTCAACACCGCATATTAAACGCCTAAGAATGTACCTGACTAGTAAGTATCTTAAAACCTATGGATTGCTATGTCTCCGAAAGAGAATCAAGCATGTGTACAGGGGCATAAACGCAGCAGTGATAGGATTGGAGAGGTTCGGTGAGCAAATGAAGACCCTTTGAAGTCATATTGCATGGTACCCATTCCACGGGTTTCAACTACCCAGGTTTAAGGTATTCTTCCTTCAGCTAAAACATGCATGTGGAACCTAGAGTATGATCAACCATGTGATCGGGAGACGTGTTCAAATATGTCTCTGTTTTCGTACCCTGGTACTCGGGTGCAACATTCCAGACGCTTTACTAACACCCTCCCGACTTGGAGAGTCAGTCCCTTTAACCTCCTGTTTGGCCCAGTTTGCAATTTCTGCGGAAGATGAACAGGAATAGCGAGAACCAATGAGAGACTAGCTGGAGGTGTCTGGACGGGCAAATTTAACTCTCATTTCCCACCAGGAAGAGGAATTAACCAAAGGCTCAGCGTGCCGTGCCGGAACCAGATTAGGGCCTGAAGCCATCCTGCGGTGTTGCGGCCAGGTCACAAGAAAGCGAGTTGAAGAAAGGAGCTCAGGGGCACTGTAATTCATAAACCTGCAGAGTTATAAATGACAGCTATCGTCCAAAAATATACTGAAGTAAGGCTGCCAAGAGGACTTGAAAGCGGGGCAGAATTGCAGGAAACCGATTTCAGGAGGTAGACTGGAATTGCATTGAAAGCATAGGAAAAGAGGCAGAACGTCCACAATGATGCACTTGGCCAAAAAGGGCGTATGTGTTTTTTCCTGAATATATTCTGGGAAAAACGCATACGCCCTTTTTGGCCAACCAAGCAAGCTTGCAAAGGAAATCTGCACTACAATGAAGTCTCACTTCCCCCCGGTCAAAAGGGCCATCTGAAAAAAGTGTAAAATCCAGAAAGGCGGGACAGGCCATGGAGAACTGGGAGCCTTGTTATGCTGACGGGCGGGATGTAAATTGCCAACAGACACTCGGGAGAAGTGTATGGTGTTTCCTGAAACATCTAAAAAACAAAGCAACAGAGCCTAGGGCACTTCCACTTATGGTCCTATAGCTTAGGGAAATTAAAATCAAAAAGACACAGCCACCCCAAAGTTTGGAACGCCTCTGTTTACAAGAACCTCGTTTACAGTACAAGTTCAACATCGCAGAAAGTGAAAAATGGATAAAGAAGTTGTGGTATTTACTTACAAAGCAATATCACTCAGCAATGAAATCTATGTCATCAGGCCCTTAGCAGCACAATGAGTGGATTCAGGTATGATGATTCTAACTGAAATAAGTCACACAGAAAAAGAAACATCATAAGATATCAGTAATACACGGAATGTAAACTTGGCTACACAGGAACTGAATTACAGAACAGAACAGGGTCTCAAATTTAGAAAACCAACTTATGCTTGCTTAAGGGTAAAGGTGAGTTGGGGTGCTGCATAAAACCAGAGATTGAAATGAGCACAGATAAAGTTCCTTAAGCCAAATATGGAATAGACAAGAGCTACTCCTTGCTCAACGAAATGGACTCAACACCGCATATTAAACGCCTAAGAATGTACCTGACTAGTAAGTATCTTAAAACCTATGGATTACTATGTCTCCGAAAGAGAATCAAGCATGTGTACACGGGCATAAACGCAGCAGTGATAGGATTGGAGAGGTTCGGTGAGCAAATGAAGACCCTCTGAAGTCATATTGCATGGTACCCATTCCACGGGTTTCAACTACCCAGGTTTAAGGTATTCTTCCTTCAGCTAAAACATGCATGTGGAACCTAGAGTATGATCAACCATGTGATCGGGAAACGAGTTCAAATATGTCTCTGTTTTCGTACCCTGGTACTCGGGTGCAACATTCCAGACGCTTTACTAACACCCTCCCGACTTGGAGAGTCAGTCCCTTTAACCTCCTGTTTGGCCCAGTTTGCAATTTCTGCGGAAGATGAACAGGAATAGCGAGAACCAATGAGAGACTAGCTGGAGGTGTCTGGACGGGCAAATTTAACTCTCATTTCCCACCAGGAAGAGGAATTAACCAAAGGCTCAGCGTGCCCTGCCGGAACCAGATTAGGACCTGAAGCCATCCTGCGGTGTTGCGGCCAGGTCACAAGAAAGCGAGTTGAAGAAAGGAGCTCAGGGGCACTGTAATTCACAAACCTGCAGAGTTATAAATGACAGCTATCGTCCAAAAATATACTGAAGTAAGGCTGCCAAGAGGACTTGAAAGCGGGGCAGAATTGCAGGAAACCGATTTCAGGAGGTAGACTGGAATTGCATTGAAAGCATAGGAAAAGAGGCAGAACGTCCACAATGATGCACTTGGCCAAAAAGGGCGTATGCATTTTTTCCTGAATATATTCAGGAAAAAACGCATACGCCCTTTTTGGCCAACCAAGCAAGCTTGCAAAGGAAATCTGCACTACAATGAAGTCTCACTTCCCCCCGGTCAAAAGGGCCATCTGAAAAAAGTGTAAAATCCAGAAAGGCAGGACAGGCCATGGAGAACTGGGAGCCTTGTTATGCTGATGGGCGGGATGTAAATTGCCAACAGACACTCGGGAGAAGTGTATGGTGTTTCCTGAAACATCTAAAAAACAAAGCAACAGAGCCTAGGGCACTTCCACTTATGGTTCTATAGCTTAGGGAAATTAAAATCAAAAAGACACAGCCACCCCAAACATTGGGACGCCTCTGTTTACAAGAACCTCGTTTACAGTACAAGTTCAACATCGCAGAAAGTGAAAAATGGATAAAGAAGTTGTGGTATTTACTTACAAAGCAATATCACTCAGCAATGAAATCTATGTCATCAGGCCCTTAGCAGCACAATGAGTGGATTCAGGTATGATGATTCTAACTGAAATAAGTCACACAGAAAAAGAAACATCATAAGATATCACTAATACACGGAATGTAAACTTGGCTCCACAGGAACTGAATTACAGAACAGAACAGGGTCTCAAATTTAGAAAACCAACTTATGCTTGCTTAAGGGGAAAGGTGAGTTGGGGTGCTGCATAAAACCAGAGATTGAAATGAGCACAGATAAAGTTCCTTAAGCCAAATATGGAATAGACAAGAGCTACTCCTTGCTCAACGAAATGGACTCAACACCGCATATTAAACGCCTAAGAATGTACCTGACTAGTAAGTATCTTAAAACCTATGGATTGCTATGTCTCCGAAAGAGAATCAAGCATGTGTACAGGGGCATAAACGCAGCAGTGATAGGATTGGAGAGGTTCGGTGAGCAAACGAAGACCCTTTGAAGTCATATTGCATGGTACCCATTCCACGGGTCTCAACTCTCCAGGTTTCAGGGATTCTTCCTTCAGCTAAAACATGCATGTGGAACCTAGAGTATGATCAACCATGTGATTGGGAGACGTGTTCAAATATGTCTCAGTTTTCGTACCCTGGTACTCGGGTGCAACATTCCAGATGCTTTACTAACACCCTCCCGACTTGGAGAGTCAGTCCCTTTAACCTCCTGTTTGGCCCAGTTTGCAATTTCTGCGGAAGATGAACAGGAATAGCGAGAACCAATGAGAGACTAGCTGGAGGTGTCTGGACGGGCAAATTTAACTCTCATTTCCCACCAGGAAGAGGAATTAACCAAAGGCTCAGCGTGCCATGCTGGAACCGGATTAGGGCCTGAAGCCATCCTGCGGTGTTGCGGCCAGGTCACAAGAAAGCGAGTTGAAGAAAGGAGCTCAGGGGCACTGTAATTCACAAACCTGCAGACTTATAAATGACAGCTATCGTCCAAAAATATACTGAAGTAAGGCTGCCAAGAGGACTTGAAAGCGGGGCAGAATTGCAGGAAACCGATTTCAGGAGGTAGACTGGAATTGCATTGAAAGCATAGGAAAAGAGGCAGAACGTCCACAATGATGCACTTGGCCAAAAAGGGCGTATGCGTTTTTTCCTGAATATATTCAGGAAAAAACGCATACGCCCTTTTTGGCCAACCAAGCAAGCTTGCAAAGGAAATCTGCACTACAATGAAGTCTCACTTCCCCCCGGTCAAAAGGGCCATCTGAAAAAAGTGTAAAATCCAGAAAGGCAGGACAGGCCATGGAGAACTGGGAGCCTTGTTATGCTGATGGGCGGGATGTAAATTGCCAACAGACACTCGGGAGAAGTGTATGGTGTTTCCTGAAACATCTAAAAAACAAAGCAACAGAGCCTAGGGCACTTCCACTTATGGTCCTATAGCTTAGGGAAATTAAAATCAAAAAGACACAGCCACCCCAAAGTTTGGGACGCCTCTGTTTACAAGAACCTCGTTTACCGTACAAGTTCAATATCACAGAAAGTGAAAAATGGATAAAGAAGTTGTGGTATTTACTTACAAAGCAATATCACTCAGCAATGAAATCTATGTCATCAGGCCCTTAGCAGCACAATGAGTGGATTCAGGTATGATGATTCTAACTGAAATAAGTCACACAGAAAAAGAAACATCATAAGATATCAGTAATACACGGAATGTAAACTTGGCTACACAGGAACTGAATTACAGAACAGAACAGGGTCTCAAATTTAGAAAACCAACTTATGCTTGCTTAAGGGGAAAGGTGAGTTGGGGTGCTGCATAAAACCAGAGATTGAAATGAGCACAGATAAAGTTCCTTAAGCCAAATATGGAATAGACAAGAGCTACTCCTTGCTCAACGAAATGGACTCAACACCGCATATTAAAAGCCTAAGAATGTACCTGACTAGTAAGTATCTTAAAACCTATGGATTGCTATGTCTCCGAAAGAGAATCAAGCATGTGTACAGGGGCATAAACGCAGCAGTGATAGGATTGGAGAGGTTCGGTGAGCAAATGAAGACCCTCTGAAGTCATATTGCATGGTACCCATTCCACGGGTTTCAACTACCCAGGTTTAAGGTATTCTTCCTTCAGCTAAAACATGCATGTGGAACCTAGAGTATGCTCAACCATGTGATCGGGAAACGTGTTCAAATATGTCTCTGTTTTCGTACCCTGGTACTCGGGTGCAACATTCCAGACGCTTTACTAACACCCTCCCGACTTGGAGAGTCAGTCCCTTTAACCTCCTGTTTGGCCCAGTTTGCAATTTCTGCGGAAGATGAACAGGAATAGCGAGAACCAATGAGAGACTAGCTGGAGGTGTCTGGACGGGCAAATTTAACTCTCATTTCCCACCAGGAAGAGGAATTAACCAAAGGCTCAGCGTGCCCTGCCGGAACCAGATAAGGGCCTGAAGCCATCCTGCGGTGTTGCGGCCAGCTCAAAAGAAAGCGAGTTGAAGAAAGGAGCTCAGGGGCACTGTAATTCACAAACCTGCAGACTTATAAATGACAGCTATCGTCCAAAAATATACTGAAGTAAGGCTGCCAAGAGGACTTGAAAGCGGGGCAGAATTGCAGGAAACCGATTTCAGGAGGTAGACTGGAATTGCATTGAAACCATAGGAAAAGAGGCAGAACGTCCACAATGATGCACTTGGCCAAAAAGGGCGTATGTGTTTTTTCCTGAATATATTCTGGGAAAAACGCATACGCCCTTTTTGGCCAACCAAGCAAGCTTGCAAAGGAAATCTGCACTACAATGAAGTCTCACTTCCCCACGGTCAAAAGGGCCATCTGAAAAAAGTGTAAAATCCAGAAAGGCAGGACAGGCCATGGAGAACTGGGAGCCTTGTTATGCTGACGGGCGGGATGTAAATTGCCAACAGACACTCGGGAGAAGTGTATGGTGTTTCCTGAAACATCTAAAAAACAAAGCAACAGAGCCTAGGGCACTTCCACTTATGGTCCTATAGCTTAGGGAAATTAAAATCAAAAAGACACAGCCACCCCAAAGTTTGGAACGCCTCTGTTTACAAGAACCTCGTTTACAGTACAAGTTCAACATCGCAGAAAGTGAAAAATGGATAAAGAAGTTGTGGTATTTACTTACAAAGCAATATCACTCAGCAATGAAATCTATGTCATCAGGCCCTTAGCAGCACAATGAGTGGATTCAGGTATGATGATTCTAACTGAAATAAGTCACACAGAAAAAGAAACATCATAAGATATCAGTAATACACGGAATGTAAACTTGGCTCCACAGGAACTGAATTACAGAACAGAACAGGGTCTCAAATTTAGAAAACCAACTTATGCTTGCTTAAGGGGAAAGGTGAGTTGGGGTGCTGCATAAAACCAGAGATTGAAATGAGCACAGATAAAGTTCCTTAAGCCAAATATGGAATAGACAAGAGCTACTCCTTGCTCAACGAAATGGACTCAACACCCCATATTAAGCGCCTAAGAATGTACCTGACTAGTAAGTATCTTAAAACCTATGGATTGCTATATCTCCAAAAGAGAATCAAGCGTGTGTCCAGGGGGATAAATGCAGCAGTGATAGGATTGGAGAGGTTCGGTGAGCAAACAAAGACCCTTTGAAGTCATATTGCATGGTACCCATTCCACGGGTCTCAACTCTCCAGGTTTCAGGGATTCTTCCTTCAGCTAAAACATGCATGTGGAACCTAGAGTATGATCAACCATGTGATCGGGAAACGTGTTCAAATATGTCTCAGTTCTCGTACCCTGGTACTTGGGTGCAACACTCCAGACGCTTTACTAACACCCTCCCGACTTGGAGAGTCAGTCCCTTTAACCTCCTGTTTGGCCCAGTTTGCAATTTCTGCGGAAGATGAACAGGAATAGCGAGAACCAATGAGAGACTAGCTGGAGGTGTCTGGACGGGCAAATTTAACTCTCATTTCCCACCAGGAAGAGGAATTAACCAAAGGCTCAGCGTTCCCTGCCGGAACCAGATTAGGGCCTGAAGACATCCTGCGGTGTTGCGGCCCGGTCACAAGAAAGCGAGTTGAAGAAAGGAGCTCAGGGGCACTGTCATTCACAAACCTGCAGACTTATAAATGACAGCTATCGTCCAAAAATATACTGAAGTAAGGCTGCCAAGAGGACTTGAAAGCGGGGCAGAATTGCAGGAAACCGATTTCAGGAGGTAGACTGGAATTGCATTGAAAGCATAGGAAAAGAGGCAGAACGTCCACAATGATGCACTTGGCCAAAAAGGGCGTATGCGTTTTTACCTGAATATATTCAGGAAAAAACGCATACGCCCTTTTTGGCCAACCAAGCAAGCTTGCAAAGGAAATCTGCACTACAATGAAGTCTCACATCTCCCCGGTCAAAAGGGCCATCTGAAAAAAGTGTAAAATCCAGAAAGGCAGGACAGGCCATGGAGAACTGGGAGCCTTGTTATGCTGATGGGCGGGATGAAAATTGCCAGCAGACACTCGGGAGAAGTGTATGGTGTTTCCTGAAACATCTAAAAAACAAAGCAACAGAGCCTAGGGCACTTCCACTTATGGTCCTATAGCTTAGGGAAATTAAAATCAAAAAGACACAGCCACCCCAAACATTGGGACGCCTCTGTTTACAAGAACCTCGTTTACAGTACAAGTTCAACATCACAGAAAGTGAAAAATGGATAAAGAAGTTGTGGTATTTACTTACAAAGCAATATCACTCAGCAATGAAATCTATGTCATCAGGCCCTTAGCAGCACAATGAGTGGATTCAGGTATGATGATTCTAACTGAAATAAGTCACACAGAAAAAGAAACATCATAAGATATCAGTAATACACGGAATGTAAACTTGGCTACACAGGAACTTAATTACAGAACAGAACAGGGTCTCAAATTTAGAAAACCAACTTATGCTTGCTTAAGGGGAAAGGTGAGTCGGGGGGCTGCATAAAACCAGAGATTGAAATGAGCACAGATAAAGTTCCTTAAGCCAAATATGGAATAGACAAGAGCTACTCCTTGCTCAACGAAATAGACTCAACACCCCATATTAAGCGCCTAAGAATGTACCTGACTAATAAGTATCTTAAAACCTATGGATTGCTATATCTCCAAAAGAGAATCAAGCGTGTGTCCAGGGGCATAAATGCAGCAGTGATAGGATTGGAGAGGTTCGGTGAGCAAACAAAGACCCTTTGAAGTCATATTGCATTGTACCCATTCCACGGGTCTCAACTCTCCAGGTTTCAGGGATTCTTCCTTCAGCTAAAACATGCATGTGGAACCTAGAGTATGATCAACCATGTGATCGGATAACGTGTTCAAATATGTCTCAGTTCTCGTACCCTGGTACTCGGGTGCAACATTCCAGACGCTTTACTAACACCCTCACGACTTGGAGAGTCAGTCCCTTTAACCTCCTGTTTGGCCCAGTTTGCAATTTCTGCGGAAGATGAACAGGAATAGCGAGAACCAATGAGAGACTAGCTGGAGGTGTCTGGACGGGCAAATTTAACTCTCATTTCCCACCAGGAAGAGGAATTAACCAAAGGCTCAGCGTGCCGTGCCAGAACTAGATTAGGGCCTGAAGCCATCCTGCGGTGTTGCGGCCAGCTCAAAAGAAAGCGAGTTGAAGAAAGGAGCTCAGGGGCACTGTAATTCACAAACCTGCAGACTTATAAATGACAGCTATCGTCCAAAAATATACTGAAGTAAGGGTGCCAAGAGGACTTGAAAGCGGGGCAGAATTGCAGGAAACTGATTTCAGGAGGTAGACTTGAATTGCATTGAAAGCATAGGAAAAGAGGCAGAACGTCCACAATGATGCACTTGGCCAAAAAGGGCGTATGCGTTTTTTCCTGAATATATTCAGGAAAAAACGCATACGCCCTTTTTGGCCAACCAAGCAAGCTTGCAAAGGAAATCTGCACTATAATGAAGTCTCACATCCCGCCGGTCAAAAGGGCCATCTGAAAAAAGTGTAAAATCCAGAAAGGCAGGACAGGCCATGGAGAACTGGGAGCCTTGTTATGCTGATGGGCGGGATGAAAATTGCCAGCAGACACTCGGGAGAAGTGTATGGTGTTTCCTGAAACATCTAAAAAACAAAGCAACAGAGCCTAGGGCACTTCCACTTATGGTCCTATAGCTTAGGGAAATTAAAATCAAAAAGACACAGCCACCCCAAAGTTTGGGACGGCTCTGTTTACAAGAACCTCGTTTACGGTACAAGTTCAATATCGCAGAAAGTGAAAAATGGATAAAGAAGTTGTGGTACTTACGTACAATGCAATATCACTCAACAATGAAATCTATGTCATCAGGCCCGTAGAAGCATAATGAGTGGATTCAGGTATGATGATTCTAACTGAAATAAGTCACACAGAAAAAGAAACATCATAAGATAGCAGTAATACACGGAATGTAAACTTGGCTACACAGGAACTGAATTACAGAACAGAACAGGGTCTCACATTTAGAAAACCAACTTATGCTTGCTTAAGGGGAAAGGTGAGTTGGGGTGCTGCATAAAACCAGAGATTGAAATGAGCACAGATAAAGTTCCTTAAGCCAAATATGGAATAGACAAGAGCTACTCCTTGCTCAACGAAATGGACTCAACACCCCATATTAAACGCCTAAGAATGTACCTGACTAGTAAGTATCTTAAAACTTATGGATTGCTATGTCTCCGAAAGAGAATCAAGCATGTGTACAGGGACATAAATGCAGCAGTGATAGGATTGGAGAGGTTCGGTGAGCAAATGAAGACCCTTTGAAGTCATATTGCATCGTACCCATTCCACGGGTTTCAACTTCCCAGTTTTAAGGTATTCTTCCTTCTGCTAAAACATGCATGTGGAACCTAGAGTATGATCAACCATGTGATCGGGAGACGTGTTCAAATATGTCTCAGTTTTCGTACCCTGGTACTTGGGTGCAACATTCCAGACGCTTTACTAACACTCTCCCGACTTGGAGAGTCAGTCCCTTTAACCTCCTGTTTGGCCCAGTTTGCAATTTCTGCGGAAGATGAACAGGAATAGCGAGAACCAATGAGAGACTAGCTGGAGGTGTCTGGACGGGCAAATTTAACTCTCATTTCCCACGAGGAAGAGGAATTAACCAAAGGCTCAGCGTGCCGTGACCGAACCAGATTAGGGCCTGAAGCCATCCTGCGGTGTTGCGGCCAGCTCAAAAGAAAGCGAGTTGAAGAAAGGAGCTCAGGGGCACTGTAATTCACAAACCTGCAGAGTTATAAATGACAGCTATCGTCCAAAAATATACTGAAGTAAGGCTGCCAAGAGGACTTGAAAGCGGGGCAGAATTGCAGGAAACCGATTTCAGGAGGTAGACTGGAATTGCATTGAAAGCATAGGAAAAGAGGCAGAACGTCCACAATGATGCACTTGGCCAAAAAGGGCGTATGTGTTTTTTCCTGAATATATTCTGGGAAAAACGCATACGCCCTTTTTGGCCAACCAAGCAAGCTTCCAAAGGAAATCTGCACTACAATGAAGTCTCACTTCCCCCCGGTCAAAAGGGCCATCTGAAAAAAGTGTAAAATCCAGAAAGGCAGGACAGGCCATGGAGAACTGGGAGCCTTGTTATGCTGATGGGCGGGATGTAAATTGCCAACAGACACTCGGGAGAAGTGTATAGTGTTTCCTGAAACATCTAAAAAACAAAGCAACAGAGCCTAGGGCACTTCCACTTATGGTTCTATAGCTTAGGGAAATTAAAATCAAAAAGACACAGCCACCCCAAACATTGGGACGCCTCTGTTTACAAGAACCTCGTTTACAGTACAAGTTCAACATCGCAGAAAGTGAAAAATGGATAAAGAAGTTGTGGTATTTACTTACAAAGCAATATCACTCAGCAATGAAATCTATGTCATCAGGCCCTTAGCAGCACAATGAGTGGATTCAGGTATGATGATTCTAACTGAAATAAGTCACACAGAAAAAGAAACATCATAAGATATCACTAATACACGGAATGTAAACTTGGCTCCACAGGAACCGAATTACAGAACAGAACAGGGTCTCAAATTTAGAAAACCAACTTATGCTTGCTTAAGGGGAAAGGTGAGTTGGGGTGCTGCATAAAACCAGAGATTGAAATGAGCACAGATAAAGTTCCTTAAGCCAAATATGGAATAGACAAGAGCTACTCCTTGCTCAACGAAATGGACTCAACACCGCATATTAAACGCCTAAGAATGTACCTGACTAGTAAGTATCTTAAAACCTATGGATTGTTATGTCTCCGAAAGAGAATCAAGCATGTGTACAGGGGCATAAACGCAGCAGTGATAGGATTGGAGAGGTTCGGTGAGCAAACAAAGACCCTTTGAAGTCATATTGCATGGTACCCATTCCACGGGTCTCAACTCTCCAGGTTTCAGGGATTCTTCCTTCAGCTAAAACATGCATGTGAAACCTAGAGTATGATCAACCATGTGATCGGGAAACGTGTTCAAATATGTCTCAGTTTTCGTACCCTGGTACTCGGGTGCAACATTCCAGATGCTTTACTAACACCCTCCCGACTTGGAGAGTCAGTCCCTTTAACCTCCTGTTTGGCCCAGTTTGCAATTTCTGCGGAAGATGAACAGGAATAGCGAGAACCAATGAGAGACTAGCTGGAGGTGTCTGGACGGGCAAATTTAACTCTCATTTCCCACCAGGAAGAGGAATTAACCAAAGGCTCAGCGTGCCATGCCGGAACCAGATTAGGGTCTGAAGCCATCCTGCGGTGTTGCGGCCAGGTCACAAGAAAGCGAGTTGAAGAAAGGAGCTCAGGGGCACTGTAATTCACAAACCTGCAGACTTATAAATGACAGCTATCGTCCAAAAATATACTGAAGTAAGGCTGCCAAGAGGACTTGAAAGCGGGGCAGAATTGCAGGAAACCGATTTCAGGAGGTAGACTGGAATTGCATTGAAAGCATAGGAAAAGAGGCAGAACGTCCACAATGATGCACTTGGCCAAAAAGGGCGTATGCGTTTTTTCCTGAATATATTCAGGAAAAAACGCATACGCCCTTTTTGGCCAACCAAGCAAGCTTGCAAAGGAAATCTGCACTACAATGAAGTCTCACTTCCCCCCGGTCAAAAGGGCCATCTGAAAAAAGTGTAAAATCCAGAAAGGCAGGACAGGCCATGGAGAACTGGGAGCCTTGTTATGCTGATGGGCGGGATGTAAATTGCCAACAGACACTCGGGAGAAGTGTATGGTGTTTCCTGAAACATCTAAAAAACAAAGCAACAGAGCCTAGGGCACTTCCACTTATGGTCCTATAGCTTAGGGAAATTAAAATCAAAAAGACACAGCCACCCCAAAGTTTGGAATGCCTCTGTTTACAAGAACCTCGTTTACAGTACAAGTTCAACATCGCAGAAAGTGAAAAATGGATAAAGAGGTTGTGGTATTTACTTACAAAGCAATATCACTCAGCCATGAAATCTATGTCATCAGGCCCTTAGCAGCACAATGAGTGGATTCAGGTATGATGATTCTAACTGAAATAAGTCACACAGAAAAAGAAACATCATAAGATATCAGTAATACACGGAATGTAAACTTGGCTCCACAGGTACTGAATTACAGAACAGAACAGGGTCTCAAATTTAGAAAACCAACTTATGCTTGCTTAAGGGTAAAGGTGAGTTGGGGTGCTGCATAAAACCAGAGATTGAAATGAGCACAGATAAAGTTCCTTAAGCCAAATATGGAATAGACAAGAGCTACTCCTTGCTCAACGAAATGGACTCAACACCACATATTAAACGCCTAAGAATGTACCTGACTAGTAAGTATCTTAAAACCTATGGATTGCTATGTCTCCGAAAGAGAATCAAGCATGTGTACAGGGGCATAAACGCAGCAGTGATAGGATTGGAGAGGTTCGGTGAGCAAATGAAGACCCTTTGAAGTCATATTGCATGGTACCCATTCCACGGGTCTCAACTCTCCAGGTTTAAGGTATTCTTCCTTCAGCTAAAACATGCATGTGGAACCCAGAGTATGATCCACCATGTGAACCGGAGACATGTTCAAATATGTCTCAGTTTTCCTCCCCTGGTACTCGGGTGCAACATTCCAGACGCTTTACTAACACTCTCCCGACTTGGAGAGTCAGCGCCTTTAACCTCCTGTTTGGCCCATTTTCCAATTTCTGCGGAAGATGAACAGAAATAGGGATAACCAATGAGAGACTAGCTGGAGGTGTCTGGACGGGCAAATTTAACTCTAATTTCCCACCAGGAAGAGGAAATAACCAAAGGTTCAGCATGCCGTGCCGGAACCAGATTAGGGCCTGAAGCCATCCTGCGGTGTTGCGGCCAGCTCAAAAGAAAGCGAGTTGAAGAAAGGAGCTCAGGGGCACTGTAATTCACAAACCTGCAGAGTTATAAATGACAGCTATCGTCCAAAAATATACTGAAGTAAGGCTGCCAAGAGGACTTGAAAGCGGGGCAGAATTGCAGGAAACCGATTTCAGGAGGTAGACTGGAATTGCATTGAAAGCATAGGAAAAGAGGCAGAACGTCCACAATGATGCCCTTGGCCAAAAAGTGCGTATGCGTTTTTTCCTGAATATATTCAGGAAAAAACGCATACGCCCTTTTTGGCCAACCAAGCAAGCTTGCAAAGGAAATCTGCACTACAATGAAGTCTCACTTCCCCCCGGTCAAAAGGGCCATCTGAAAAAAGTGTAAAATCCAGAAAGGCAGGACAGGCCATGGAGAACTGGGAGCCTTGTTATGCTGATGGGCGGGATGTAAATTGCCAACAGCCACTCGGGAGAAGTGTATGGTGTTTCCTGAAACATCTAAAAAACAAAGCAACAGAGCCTAGGGCACTTCCACTTATGGTCCTATAGCTTAGGGAAATTAAAATCAAAAAGACACAGCCACCCCAAAGTTTGGAACGCCTCTGTTTACAAGAACCTCGTTTACAGTACAAGTTCAACATCGCAGAAAGTGAAAAATGGATAAAGAAGTTGTGGTATTTACTTACAAAGCAATATCACTCAGCAATGAAATCTATGTCATCAGGCCCTTAGCAGCACAATGAGTGGATTCAGGTATGATGATTCTAACTGAAATAAGTCACACAGAAAAAGAAACATCATAAGATATCAGTAATACACGGAATGTAAACTTGGCTACACAGGAACTGAATTACAGAACAGAACAGGGTCTCAAATTTAGAAAACCAACTTATGCTTGCTTAAGGGTAAAGGTGAGTTGGGGTGCTGCATAAAACCAGAGATTGAAATGAGCACAGATAAAGTTCCTTAAGCCAAATATGGAATAGACAAGAGCTACTCCTTGCTCAACGAAATGGACTCAACACCCCATATTAAGCGCCTAAGAATGTACCTGACTAGTAAGTATCTTAAAACCTATGGATTGCTATATCTCCAAAAGAGAATCAAGCGTGTGTCCAGGGGCATAAATGCAGCAGTGATAGGATTGGAGAGGTTCGGTGAGCAAACAAACACCCTTTGAAGTCATATTGCATGGTACCCATTCCACGGGTCTCAACTCTCCAGGTTTCAGGGATTCTTCCTTCAGCTAAAACATGCATGTGGAACCTAGAGTATGATCAACCATGTGATCGGGAAACGTGTTCAAATATGTCTCAGTTTTCGTACCCTGGTACTCGGGTGCAACATTCCAGATGCTTTACTAACACCCTCCCGACTTGGAGAGTCAGTCCCTTTAACCTCCTGTTTGGCCCAGTTTGCAATTTCTGCGGAAGATGAACAGGAATAGCGAGAACCAATGAGAGACTAGCTGGAGGTGTCTGGACGGGCAAATTTAACTCTCATTTCCCACCAGGAAGAGGAATTAACCAAAGGCTCAGCGTGCCATGCCGGAACCAGATTAGGGCCTGAAGCCATCCTGCGGTGTTGCGGCCAGGTCACAAGAAAGCGAGTTGAAGAAAGGAGCTCAGGGGCACTGTAATTCACAAACCTGCAGACTTATAAATGACAGCTATCGTCCAAAAATATACTGAAGTAAGGCTGCCAAGAGGACT
Organism: Pseudorca crassidens; assembly: GCF_039906515.1. NCBI lineage: Eukaryota > Metazoa > Chordata > Mammalia > Artiodactyla > Delphinidae > Pseudorca > Pseudorca crassidens. The sequence goes on along the minus strand of NW_027136302.1, from coordinate 253,279 downwards.
TGAAAGCGGGGCAGAATTACAGGAAACCGATTTCAGGAGGTAGACTGGAATTGCATTGAAAGCATAGGAAAAGAGGCAGAACGTCCACAATGATGCACTTGGCCAAAAAGGGCATATGCGTTTTTTCCAGAATATATTCAGGAAAAAACGCATACGCCCTTTTTGGCCAACCAAGCAAGCTTGCAAAGGAAATCTGCACTACAATGAAGTCTCACTTCCCCCCGGTCAAAAGGGCCATCTGAAAAAAGTGTAAAATCCAGAAAGGCAGGACAGGCCATGGAGAACTGGGAGCCTTGTTATGCTGATGGGCGGGATGTAAATTGCCAACAGACACTCGGGAGAAGTGTATGGTGTTTCCTGAAACATCTAAAAAACAAAGCAACAGAGCCTAGGGCACTTCCACTTATGGTCCTATAGCTTAGGGAAATTAAAATCAAAAAGACACAGCCACCCCAAAATTTGGGACGCCTCTGTTTACAAGAACCTCGTTTACCGTACAAGTTCAATATCACAGAAAGTGAAAAATGGATAAAGAAGTTGTGGTATTTACTTACAAAGCAATATCACTCAGCAATGAAATCTATGTCATCAGGCCCTTAGCAGCACAATGAGTGGATTCAGGTATGATGATTCTAACTGAAATAAGTCACACAGAAAAAGAAACATCATAAGATATCAGTAATACACGGAATGTAAACTTGGCTACACAGGAACTGAATTACAGAACAGAACAGGGTCTCAAATTTAGAAAACCAACTTATGCTTGCTTAAGGGGAAAGGTGAGTAGGGGTGCTGCATAAAACCAGAGATTGAAATGAGCACAGATAAAGTTCCTTAAGCCAAATATGGAATAGACAAGAGCTACTCCTTGCTCAACAAAATGGACTCAACACCGCATATTAAACGCCTAAGAATGTACCTGACTAGTAAGTATCTTAAAACCTATGGATTGCTATGTCTCCGAAAGAGAATCAAGCATGTGTACAGGGGCATAAACGCAGCAGTGATAGGATTGGAGAGGTTCGGTGAGCAAATGAAGACCCTTTGAAGTCATATTGCATGGTACCCATTCCACGGGTTTCAACTACCCAGGTTTAAGGTATTCTTCCTTCAGCTAAAACATGCATGTGGAACCTAGAGTATGATCAACCATGTGATCGGGAGACGTGTTCAAATATGTCTCTGTTTTCGTACCCTGGTACTCGGGTGCAACATTCCAGACGCTTTACTAACACCCTCCCGACTTGGAGAGTCAGTCCCTTTAACCTCCTGTTTGGCCCAGTTTGCAATTTCTGCGGAAGATGAACAGGAATAGCGAGAACCAATGAGAGACTAGCTGGAGGTGTCTGGACGGGCAAATTTAACTCTCATTTCCCACCAGGAAGAGGAATTAACCAAAGGCTCAGCGTGCCCTACCGGAACCAGATTAGGGCCTGAAGCCATCCTGCGGTGTTGCGGCCAGGTCACAAGAAAGCGAGTTGAAGAAAGGAGCTCAGGGGCACTGTAATTCATAAACCTGCAGAGTTATAAATGACAGCTATCGTCCAAAAATATACTGAAGTAAGGCTGCCAAGAGGACTTGAAAGCGGGGCAGAATTGCAGGAAACCGATTTCAGGAGGTAGACTGGAATTGCATTGAAAGCATAGGAAAAGAGGCAGAACGTCCACAATGATGCACTTGGCCAAAAAGGGCGTATGTGTTTTTTCCTGAATATATTCTGGGAAAAACGCATACGCCCTTTTTGGCCAACCAAGCAAGCTTGCAAAGGAAATCTGCACTACAATGAAGTCTCACTTCCCCCCGGTCAAAAGGGCCATCTGAAAAAAGTGTAAAATCCAGAAAGGCGGGACAGGCCATGGAGAACTGGGAGCCTTGTTATGCTGACGGGCGGGATGTAAATTGCCAACAGACACTCGGGAGAAGTGTATGGTGTTTCCTGAAACATCTAAAAAACAAAGCAACAGAGCCTAGGGCACTTCCACTTATGGTCCTATAGCTTAGGGAAATTAAAATCAAAAAGACACAGCCACCCCAAAGTTTGGAACGCCTCTGTTTACAAGAACCTCGTTTACAGTACAAGTTCAACATCGCAGAAAGTGAAAAATGGATAAAGAAGTTGTGGTATTTACTTACAAAGCAATATCACTCAGCAATGAAATCTATGTCATCAGGCCCTTAGCAGCACAATGAGTGGATTCAGGTATGATGATTCTAACTGAAATAAGTCACACAGAAAAAGAAACATCATAAGATATCAGTAATACACGGAATGTAAACTTGGCTACACAGGAACTGAATTACAGAACAGAACAGGGTCTCAAATTTAGAAAACCAACTTATGCTTGCTTAAGGGTAAAGGTGAGTTGGGGTGCTGCATAAAACCAGAGATTGAAATGAGCACAGATAAAGTTCCTTAAGCCAAATATGGAATAGACAAGAGCTACTCCTTGCTCAACGAAATGGACTCAACACCGCATATTAAACGCCTAAGAATGTACCTGACTAGTAAGTATCTTAAAACCTATGGATTGCTATGTCTCCGAAAGAGAATCAAGCATGTGTACAGGGGCATAAACGCAGCAGTGATAGGATTGGAGAGGTTCGGTGAGCAAACGAAGACCCTTTGAAGTCATATTGCATGGTACCCATTCCACGGGTCTCAACTCTCCAGGTTTCAGGGATTCTTCCTTCAGCTAAAACATGCATGTGGAACCTAGAGTATGATCAACCATGTGATTGGGAGACGTGTTCAAATATGTCTCAGTTTTCGTACCCTGGTACTCGGGTGCAACATTTCAGATGCTTTACTAACACCCTCCCGACTTGGAGAGTCAGTCCCTTTACCCTCCTGTTTGGCCCAGTTTGCAATTTCTGCGGAAGATGAACAGGAATAGCGAGAACCAATGAGAGACTAGCTGGAGGTGTCTGGACGGGCAAATTTAACTCTCATTTCCCACCAGGAAGAGGAATTAACCAAAGGCTCAGCGTGCCATGCTGGAACCAGATTAGGGCCTGAAGCCATCCTGCGGTGTTGCGGCCAGGTCACAAGAAAGCGAGTTGAAGAAAGGAGCTCAGGGGCACTGTAATTCACAAACCTGCAGACTTATAAATGACAGCTATCGTCCAAAAATATACTGAAGTAAGGCTGCCAAGAGGACTTGAAAGCGGGGCAGAATTGCAGGAAACCGATTTCAGGAGGTAGACTGGAATTGCATTGAAACCATAGGAAAAGAGGCAGAACGTCCACAATGATGCACTTGGCCAAAAAGGGCGTATGCGTTTTTTCCTGAATATATTCTGGGAAAAACGCATACGCCCTTTTTGGCCAACCAAGCAAGCTTGCAAAGGAAATCTGCACTACAATGAAGTCTCACTTCCCCACGGTCAAAAGGGCCATCTGAAAAAAGTGTAAAATCCAGAAAGGCAGGACAGGCCATGGAGAACTGGGAGCCTTGTTATGCTGACGGGCGGGATGTAAATTGCCAACAGACACTCGGGAGAAGTGTATGGTGTTTCCTGAAACATCTAAAAAACAAAGCAACAGAGCCTAGGGCACTTCCACTTATGGTCCTATAGCTTAGGGAAATTAAAATCAAAAAGACACAGCCACCCCAAAGTTTGGAACGCCTCTGTTTACAAGAACCTCGTTTACAGTACAAGTTCAACATCGCAGAAAGTGAAAAATGGATAAAGAAGTTGTGGTATTTACTTACAAAGCAATATCACTCAGCAATGAAATCTATGTCATCAGGCCCTTAGCAGCACAATGAGTGGATTCAGGTATGATGATTCTAACTGAAATAAGTCACACAGAAAAAGAAACATCATAAGATATCAGTAATACACGGAATGTAAACTTGGCTCCACAGGAACTGAATTACAGAACAGAACAGGGTCTCAAATTTAGAAAACCAACTTATGCTTGCTTAAGGGGAAAGGTGAGTTGGGGTGCTGCATAAAACCAGAGATTGAAATGAGCACAGATAAAGTTCCTTAAGCCAAATATGGAATAGACAAGAGCTACTCCTTGCTCAACGAAATGGACTCAACACCCCATATTAAGCGCCTAAGAATGTACCTGACTAGTAAGTATCTTAAAACCTATGGATTGCTATATCTCCGAAAGAGAATCAAGCATGTGTACAGGGGCATAAACGCAGCAGTGATAGGATTGGAGAGGTTCGGTGAGCAAACGAAGACCCTTTGAAGTCATATTGCATGGTACCCATTCCACGGGTCTCAACTCTCCAGGTTTCAGGGATTCTTCCTTCAGCTAAAACATGCATGTGGAACCTAGAGTATGATCAACCATGTGATTGGGAGACGTGTTCAAATATGTCTCAGTTTTCGTACCCTGGTACTCGGGTGCAACATTCCAGATGCTTTACTAACACCCTCCCGACTTGGAGAGTCAGTCCCTTTACCCTCCTGTTTGGCCCAGTTTGCAATTTCTGCGGAAGATGAACAGGAATAGCGAGAACCAATGAGAGACTAGCTGGAGGTGTCTGGACGGGCAAATTTAACTCTCATTTCCCACCAGGAAGAGGAATTAACCAAAGGCTCAGCGTGCCATGCTGGAACCAGATTAGGGCCTGAAGCCATCCTGCGGTGTTGCGGCCAGGTCACAAGAAAGCGAGTTGAAGAAAGGAGCTCAGGGGCACTGTAATTCACAAACCTGCAGACTTATAAATGACAGCTATCGTCCAAAAATATACTGAAGTAAGGCTGCCAAGAGGACTTGAAAGCGGGGCAGAATTGCAGGAAACCGATTTCAGGAGGTAGACTGGAATTGCATTGAAAGCATAGGAAAAGAGGCAGAACGTCCACAATGATGCACTTGGCCAAAAAGGGCGTATGCGTTTTTTCCTGAATATATTCTGGGAAAAACGCATACGCCCTTTTTGGCCAACCAAGCAAGCTTGCAAAGGAAATCTGCACTACAATGAAGTCTCACTTCCCCACGGTCAAAAGGGCCATCTGAAAAAAGTGTAAAATCCAGAAAGGCAGGACAGGCCATGGAGAACTGGGAGCCTTGTTATGCTGACGGGCGGGATGTAAATTGCCAACAGACACTCGGGAGAAGTGTATGGTGTTTCCTGAAACATCTAAAAAACAAAGCAACAGAGCCTAGGGCACTTCCACTTATGGTCCTATAGCTTAGGGAAATTAAAATCAAAAAGACACAGCCACCCCAAAGTTTGGAACGCCTCTGTTTACAAGAACCTCGTTTACAGTACAAGTTCAACATCGCAGAAAGTGAAAAATGGATAAAGAAGTTGTGGTATTTACTTACAAAGCAATATCACTCAGCAATGAAATCTATGTCATCAGGCCCTTAGCAGCACAATGAGTGGATTCAGGTATGATGATTCTAACTGAAATAAGTCACACAGAAAAAGAAACATCATAAGATATCAGTAATACACGGAATGTAAACTTGGCTCCACAGGAACTGAATTACAGAACAGAACAGGGTCTCAAATTTAGAAAACCAACTTATGCTTGCTTAAGGGGAAAGGTGAGTTGGGGTGCTGCATAAAACCAGAGATTGAAATGAGCACAGATAAAGTTCCTTAAGCCAAATATGGAATAGACAAGAGCTACTCCTTGCTCAACGAAATGGACTCAACACCCCATATTAAGCGCCTAAGAATGTACCTGACTAGTAAGTATCTTAAAACCTATGGATTGCTATATCTCCAAAAGAGAATCAAGCGTGTGTCCAGGGGGATAAATGCAGCAGTGATAGGATTGGAGAGGTTCGGTGAGCAAACAAAGACCCTTTGAAGTCATATTGCATGGTACCCATTCCACGGGTCTCAACTCTCCAGGTTTCAGGGATTCTTCCTTCAGCTAAAACATGCATGTGGAACCTAGAGTATGATCAACCATGTGATCGGGAAACGTGTTCAAATATGTCTCAGTTCTCGTACCCTGGTACTTGGGTGCAACATTCCAGACGCTTTACTAACACCCTCCCGACTTGGAGAGTCAGTCCCTTTAACCTCCTGTTTGGCCCAGTTTGCAATTTCTGCGGAAGATGAACAGGAATAGCGAGAACCAATGAGAGACTAGCTGGAGGTGTCTGGACGGGCAAATTTAACTCTCATTTCCCACCAGGAAGAGGAATTAACCAAAGGCTCAGCGTGCCGTGCCAGAACTAGATTAGGGCCTGAAGCCATCCTGCGGTGTTGCGGCCAGCTCAAAAGAAAGCGAGTTGAAGAAAGGAGCTCAGGGGCACTGTAATTCACAAACCTGCAGACTTATAAATGACAGCTATCGTCCAAAAATATACTGAAGTAAGGCTGCCAAGAGGACTTGAAAGCGGGGCAGAATTGCAGGAAACCGATTTCAGGAGGTAGACTGGAATTGCATTGAAAGCATAGGAAAAGAGGCAGAACGTCCACAATGATGCACTTGGCCAAAAAGGGCGTATGCGTTTTTTCCTGAATATATTCAGGAAAAAACGCATACGCCCTTTTTGGCCAACCAAGCAAGCTTGCAAAGGAAATCTGCACTATAATGAAGTCTCACATCCCGCCGGTCAAAAGGGCCATCTGAAAAAAGTGTAAAATCCAGAAAGGCAGGACAGGCCATGGAGAACTGGGAGCCTTGTTATGCTGATGGGCGGGATGAAAATTGCCAGCAGACACTCGGGAGAAGTGTATGGTGTTTCCTGAAACATCTAAAAAACAAAGCAACAGAGCCTAGGGCACTTCCACTTATGGTCCTATAGCTTAGGGAAATTAAAATCAAAAAGACACAGCCACCCCAAACATTGGGACGCCTCTGTTTACAAGAACCTCGTTTACAGTACAAGTTCAACATCGCAGAAAGTGAAAAATGGATAAAGAAGTTGTGGTATTTACTTACAAAGCAATATCACTCAGCAATGAAATCTATGTCATCAGGCCCTTAGCAGCACAATGAGTGGATTCAGGTATGATGATTCTAACTGAAATAAGTCACACAGAAAAAGAAACATCATAAGATATCAGTAATACACGGAATGTAAACTTGGCTACACAGGAACTGAATTACAGAACAGAACAGGGTCTCAAATTTAGAAAACCAACTTATGCTTGCTTAAGGGGAAAGGTGAGTTGGGGTGCTGCATAAAACCAGAGATTGAAATGAGCACAGATAAAGTTCCTTAAGCCAAATATGGAATAGACAAGAGCTACTCCTTGCTCAACGAAATGGACTCAACACCGCATATTAAACGCCTAAGAATGTACCTGACTAGTAAGTATCTTAAAACCTATGGATTACTATGTCTCTGAAAGAGAATCAAGCATGTGTCCAGAGGCATAAACGCAGCAGTGATAGGATTGGAGAGGTTCGGTGAGCAAATGAAGACCCTTTGAAGTCATATTGCATGGTACCCATTCCACGGGTTTCAACTACCCAGGTTTAAGGTATTCTTCCTTCAGCTAAAACATGCATGTGGAACCTAGAGTATGATCAACCATGTGATCGGGAAACGTGTTCAAATATGTCTCAGTTTTCGTACACTGGTACTTGGGTGCAACATTCCAGACGCTTTACTAACACTCTCCCGACTTGGAGAGTCAGTCCCTTTAACCTCCTTTTGGCCCAGTTTGCAATTTCTGCGGAAGATGAACAGGAATAGCGAGAACCAATGAGAGACTAGCTGGAGGTGTCTGGACGGGCAAATTTAACTCTCATTTCCCACGAGGAAGAGGAATTAACCAAAGGCTCAGCGTGCCGTGACGGAACCAGATTAGGGCCTGAAGCCATCCTGCGGTGTTGCGGCCAGCTCAAAAGAAAGCGAGTTGAAGAAAGGAGCTCAGGGGCACTGTAATTCACAAACCTGCAGAGTTATAAATGACAGCTATCGTCCAAAAATATACTGAAGTAAGGCTGCCAAGAGGACTTGAAAGCGGGGCAGAATTGCAGGAAACCGATTTCAGGAGGTAGACTGGAATTGCATTGAAAGCATAGGAAAAGAGGCAGAACGTCCACAATGATGCACTTGGCCAAAAAGGGCGTATGCGTTTTTTCCTGAATATATTCAGGAAAAAACGCATACGCCCTTTTTGGCCAACCAAGCAAACTTGCAATGGAAATCTGCACTACAATGAAATCTCACTTCAACCCGGTCAAAAGGGCCATCTGAAAAAAGTGTAAAATCCAGAAAGGCAGGACAGGCCATGGAGAACTGGGAGCCTTGTTATGCTGATGGGCGGGATGTAAATTGCCAACAGACACTCGGGAGAAGTGGATGGTGTTTCCTGAAACATCTAAAAAACAAAGCAACAGAGCCTAGGGCACTTCCACTTATGGTCCTATAGCTTAGGGAAATTAAAATCAAAAAGACACAGCCACCCCAAAGTTTGGGACGGCTCTGTTTACAAGAACCTCGTTTACGGTACAAGTTCAATATCGCAGAAAGTGAAAAATGGATAAAGAAGTTGTGGTACTTACGTACAATGCAATATCACTCAACAATGAAATCTATGTCATCAGGCCCGTAGAAGCATAATGAGTGGATTCAGGTATGATGATTCTAACTGAAATAAGTCACACAGAAAAAGAAACATCATAAGATAGCAGTAATACACGGAATGTAAACTTGGCTACACAGGAACTGAATTACAGAACAGAACAGGGTCTCACATTTAGAAAACCAACTTATGCTTGCTTAAGGGGAAAGGTGAGTTGGGGTGCTGCATAAAACCAGAGATTGAAATGAGCACAGATAAAGTTCCTTAAGCCAAATATGGAATAGACAAGAGCTACTCCTTGCTCAACGAAATGGACTCAACACCCCATATTAAACGCCTAAGAATGTACCTGACTAGTAAGTATCTTAAAACTTATGGATTGCTATGTCTCCGAAAGAGAATCAAGCATGTGTACAGGGACATAAATGCAGCAGTGATAGGATTGGAGAGGTTCGGTGAGCAAATGAAGACCCTTTGAAGTCATATTGCATCGTACCCATTCCACGGGTTTCAACTTCCCAGTTTTAAGGTATTCTTCCTTCTGCTAAAACATGCATGTGGAACCTAGAGTATGATCAACCATGTGATCGGGAGACGTGTTCAAATATGTCTCAGTTTTCGTACCCTGGTACTTGGGTGCAACATTCCAGACGCTTTACTAACACTCTCCCGACTTGGAGAGTCAGTCCCTTTAACCTCCTGTTTGGCCCAGTTTGCAATTTCTGCGGAAGATGAACAGGAATAGCGAGAACCAATGAGAGACTAGCTGGAGGTGTCTGGACGGGCAAATTTAACTCTCATTTCCCACGAGGAAGAGGAATTAACCAAAGGCTCAGCGTGCCGTGACCGAACCAGATTAGGGCCTGAAGCCATCCTGCGGTGTTGCGGCCAGCTCAAAAGAAAGCGAGTTGAAGAAAGGAGCTCAGGGGCACTGTAATTCACAAACCTGCAGAGTTATAAATGACAGCTATCGTCCAAAAATATACTGAAGTAAGGCTGCCAAGAGGACTTGAAAGCGGGGCAGAATTGCAGGAAACCGATTTCAGGAGGTAGACTGGAATTGCATTGAAAGCATAGGAAAAGAGGCAGAACGTCCACAATGATGCACTTGGCCAAAAAGGGCGTATGCGTTTTTTCCTGAATATATTCAGGAAAAAACGCATACGCCCTTTTTGGCCAACCAAGCAAACTTGCAATGGAAATCTGCACTACAATGAAATCTCACTTCAACCCGGTCAAAAGGGCCACCTGAAAAAAGTGTAAAATCCAGAAAGGCAGGACAGGCCATGGAGAACTGGGAGCCTTGTTATGCTGATGGGCGGGATGTAAATTGCCAACAGACACTCGGGAGAAGTGGATGGTGTTTCCTGAAACATCTAAAAAACAAAGCAACAGAGCCTAGGGCACTTCCACTTATGGTCCTATAGCTTAGGGAAATTAAAATCAAAAAGACACAGCCACCCCAAAGTTTGGGACGGCTCTGTTTACAAGAACCTCGTTTACGGTACAAGTTCAATATCGCAGAAAGTGAAAAATGGATAAAGAAGTTGTGGTACTTACGTACAATGCAATATCACTCAACAATGAAATCTATGTCATCAGGCCCGTAGCAGCATAATGAGTGGATTCAGGTATGATGATTCTAACTGAAATAAGTCACACAGAAAAAGAAACATCATAAGATATCAGTAATACACGGAATGTAAACTTGGCTACACAGGAACTGAATTCCAAAACAGAACAGGGTCTCAAATTTAGAAAACCAACTTATGCTTGCTTAAGGGGAAAGGTGAGTTGGGGTGCTGCATAAAACCAGAGATTGAAATGAGCACAGATAAAGTTCCTTAAGCGAAATATGTAATAGACAAGAGCTACTCCTTGCTCAACGAAATGGACTCAACAACCCATATTACACGCCTAAGAATGTACCTGACTAGTAAGTATCTTAAAACCTATGGATTGCTATGTCTCCAAAAGAGAATGAAGCGTGTGTACAAGGGCATAAACGCAGCAGTGATAGGATTGGAGAGGTTCAGTGAGCAAATGAAGACCCTTTGAAGTCATATTGCATCGTACCCATTCCACGGGTTTCAACTACCCAGGTTTAAGGTATTCTTCCTTCAGCTAAAACATGCATGTGGAACCTAGAGTATGATCAACCATGTGATCGGGAGACGTGTTCAAATATGTCTCAGTTTTCGTACCCTGGTACTCGGGTGCAACATTCCAGACAGATTACTAACACTCTCCCGACTTGGAGAGTCAGTGTCTTTAACCTCCTGTTTGGCCCAGTTTGCAATTTCTGCGGAAGATGAACAGGAATAGCGAGAACCAATGAGAGACTAGCTGGAGGTGTCTGGACGGGCAAATTTAACTCTCATTTCCCACGAGGAAGAGGAATTAACCAAAGGCTCAGCATGCCGTGACGGAACCAGATTAGGGCCTGAAGCCATCCTGCGGTGTTGCGGCCAGCTCAAAAGAAAGCGAGTTGAAGAAAGGAGCTCAGGGGCACTGTAATTCACAAACCTGCAGAGTTATAAATGACAGCTATCGTCCAAAAATATACTGAAGTAAGGCTGCCAAGAGGACTTGAAAGCGGGGCAGAATTGCAGGAAACCGATTTCAGGAGGTAGACTGGAATTGCATTGAAAGCATAGGAAAAGAGGCAGAACGTCCACAATGATGCACTTGGCCAAAAAGGGCGTATGCGTTTTTTCCTGAATATATTCAGGAAAAACCGCATACGCCCTTTTTGGCCAACCAAGCAAACTTGCAAAGGAAATCTGCACTACAATGAAGTCTCACTTCAACCCCGTCAAAAGGGCCATCTGAAAAAAGTGTAAAATCCAGAAAGGCAGGACAGGCCATGGAGAACTGGGAGCCTTGTTATGCTGATGGGCGGGGTGTAATTTGCCAACAGACACTCGGGAGAAGTGTATGGTGTTTCCTGAAACATCTAAAAAACAAAGCAACAGAGCCTAGGGCACTTCCACTTATGGTCCTATAGCTTAGGGAAATTAAAATCAAAAAGACACAGCCACCCCAAAGTTTGGGACGGCTCTGTTTACAAGAACCTCGTTTACGGTACAAGTTCAATATCGCACAAAGTGAAAAATGGATAAAGAAGTTGTGGTACTTACGTACAATGCAATATCACTCAGCAATGAAATCTATGTCATCAGGCCCGTAGCAGCATAATGAGTGGATTCAGGTATGATGATTCTAACTGAAATAAGTCACACAGAAAAAGAAACATCATAAGATATCAGTAATACACGGAATGTAAACTTGGCTACACAGGAACTGAATTACAAAACAGAACAGGGTCTCAAATTTAGAAAACCAACTTATGCTTGCTTAAGGGGAAAGGTGAGTTGGTGTGCTGCATAAAACCAGAGATTGAAATGAGCACAGATAAAGTTCCTTAAGTCAAATATGGAATAGACAAGAGCTACTCCTTGCTCAACGAAATGGACTCAACACCCCATATTAAATGCCTAAGAATGTACCTGACTAGTAAGTATCTTAAAACCTATGGATTGCTATGTCCCCGAAAGAGAATCAAGCCTGTGTACAGGGGCATAAACGCAGCAGTGATAGGATTGGAGAGGTTCGGTGAGCAAATGAAGACCCTTTGAAGTCATATTGCATGGTACCCATTCCACGAGTCTCAACTCTCCAGGTTTCAGGGATTCTTCCTTCAGCTAAAACATGCATGTGGAACCCAGAGTATGATCAACCATGTGATCGGGAGACTTGTTCCAAAATGTCTCAGTTCTCGTCCCCTGGTACTCGGGTGCAACATTCCAGACGCTTTACTAACACTCTCCCGACTTGGAGAGTCAGTGCCTTTAACCTCCTGTTTGGCCCAGTTTGCAATTTCTGCGGAAGATGAACAGGAATAGGGAGAACCAATGAGAGACTAGCTGGAGGTGTCTGGACGGGCAAATTTAACTCTCATTTCCCACCAGGAAGAGGAATTAACCAAAGGCTCAGCATGTCGTGCCGGGACCAGATTAGGGCCTGAAGCCATCCTGCGGTGTTGCGGCCAGCTCACAAGAAAGCGAGTTGAAGAAAGGAGCTCAGGGGCACTGTAATTCACAAACCTGCAGACTTATAAATGACAGCTATCGTCCAAAAATATACTGAAGTAAGGTTGCCAAGAGGACTTGAAAGCGGGGAAGAATTGCAGGAAACCGATTTCAGGAGGTAGACTGGAATTGCATTGAAACCATAGGAAAAGAGGCAGAACGTCCACAATGATGCACTTGGCCAAAAAGGGCGTATGCGTTTTTTCCTGAATCAGGAAAAAACGCATACGCACTTTTTGGCCAACCAAGCAAGCTTGCAAAGGAAATCTGCACTACAATGAAGTCTCACTTCCCCCCGGTCAAAAGGGCCATCTGAGAAAAGTGTAAAATCCAGAAAGGCAAGACAGGCCATGGAGAACTGGGAGCCTTGTTATGCTGATGGGCGGGATGTAAATTGCCAACAGACACTCGGGAGAAGTGTATGGTGTTTCCTGAAACATCTAAAAAACAAAGCAACAGAGCCTAGGGCACTTCCACTTATGGTCCTATAGCTTAGGGAAATTAAAATCAAAAAGACACAGCCACCCCACAGTTTGGGACAGCTCTGTTTACAAGAACCTCGTTTACGGTACAAGTTCAATATCGCAGAAAGTGAAAAATGGATAAAGAAGTTGTGGTACTTATGTACAATGCAAAATCACTCAGCCATGAAATCTATGTCATCAGGCCCATAGCAGCATAATGAGTGGATTCAGGTATGATGATTCTAACTGAAATATGTCACACAGAAAAAGAAACATCATAAGATATCACTAATACACGGAATGTGAACTTGGCTACACATGAACTGAATTACAAAACAGAACAGGGTCTCAAGTTTAGAAAACCAACTTATGCTTCCTTAAGGGGGAAAGTGAGTTGGGGTGCTGCATAAAACCAGAGTTTGAAATTAGCACAGATACCATTCAATAAGCCAAATATGTAATAGACAAGACCTACCCCTTGCTCAACAAAATGGACTCAACAATGAGGTATCACCTCACACCTGATAGAATGGGCATCATGAGAAAGTCTACAAACAAAAATGCTGGAAAGGGTGTGGAGAAAAGGAACCCTCTTCCACTATTGTTGGGAATATAAATTGATACAGTCACTACGGAGAACAATATGGAGTTTCTTAAGAAACTAACAATAGAATTACCATATGATACAGCAATCCCAGTACTGGACATATACCCAGACAAAACCATAAATCAAAACGAGACATTCACCGCAATGTTCATTGCATCACTATTTACAATATCGAGGTAATGGAAGCAACCTAAATGCCCACAGACAGACGAATGCATAAAGCTGTGGTACATATATAAAATGGAATATTACTAAGCCATGAAAAGGAATGAAATTGGGTCATTTGTAGAGACGTCGATGGATCTAGAGACTGTCATACAGAGTGAAGTAAGTCAGAAAGAGAAAAACAAATCTTGTATATTCATGCATATATGTGGAACCTAGAAAAACTGTACAGATTAACCATTTTGCAAGGCATAAATAGAGCAACAGATGTAGACAACAAATGTATGGACAACAAGGGGGGAAAGCTGTTGGGGGGGTGGTGGTGGGAGGAGTTGAGAGACTGGGATTGGCATGTATACATTTATATGTATAAAATAGATAACCAATAAGAACCTGCTGTATAAAAATATAAAATAAAATTCAAAATTAAAAAGAAATAAAATTTAAAAAATAAAACAGAAAAAACAATTATTCCCTTCACATACATGTATTTATATGAATAAATTATTTCCATGCTTATATCTGTAAATACAAAAAAGAGGAATAAAATCTACCTTGAACCAAAAACGAAAAAGAGAAAAAAAACACAGAACCCACCAGTTCCACAGAGGAAAACCGTATCAGGGCACTTGCTCCAGTTGTAAACAATTCTGAAGTTGGCCAGTGGTGGGGAATCGTCTCCCATTCAGCCAGCAGCCCCCACGCAACAAGCGTCCTCATTGCAAAGCTGGGGCACCGTGCCGAGGCATCTGTGAGTAAACGTGAGCTGAGCCCCAGGCCAGTTGCTGCTGAACTATTCCCACCCGTCCCAGGTAAAACACCTGAATATATACAAGGACTTGAAAGCCTAGAGGAAGGGCCATAGAGCCACACGAGTGACAGCATGCCGGCCGACTTGGTGCCTGCAGGCCAGCCAGGATGGTCCTGGCCCTGGGTGCTCTTCTGGAAGATTTCCATTACCCTGACTGAGATACCCGTCCTGTCCCTGCCCCCACTGCTTTTTTCCTTCCTCACCTCTGCCCAGGGAGAAATTCCAGCAGCAGGTATGGGTGACACATCCTCTTCTTTAGCAGGTGGCAGCCTGGCAACTGCTGCAGAAAGTCCAGCAGAGCCCCACTCACACTGGGCCACCCACAAAGCCGTGGCCTCTCACTCCCTCCCACCAGCCCAGCCCCGAGACTGCTGACAGGGCAGAGAAAATGGCGTCAGGCACGGCTGCAGGGGCTCTTGCTGCCTGGAGTGGTATTTATATTGATCTCAACCCAGGCACACCTGGGGAGGGCTGGCCCGCACGGTAAGGCTGCCCAGGTCAGCCAATCATCACCCCTCAGGGGCTCACAGTTGCAGAAAATGGAACTTGCTGAACCGGCCAGGTCCAAGGAACAGGTGTGGGCTCCTGAGAGTCAGGATAGACAAGGGGCTGCAGCTTTGGCTTGTTTTCTAATCATTTTATCTGGCCCATGAGTGGGAGACAACTTCAAGAAAACCCTCTCCTTATGAGAGGAACCCAGGAGTCAGGGAGAGGAGGGGTGGGTGGTGGTTGGAGACAGAGGCCTGGTGCCCCGGGTGCAGTGGAAGTCTCTGGAAGACCAGGTGGAGGGAGGCCGCACAGAGTGATGCCCAGGGTCACAGACCTGTCGCAGCTGCTGTTTGTTAGTTCAAGTCCTGCTCTGAGGTGCTCTGTGCCAGCTCTGAGCGACAGGTGAGCTGGGGGTGCTCTGCAATGAGGGCTATGTGCACGGTTCCTGTGTGCCCAGCCCTGCCATGGTACCTGCAAGGGTAGCTCTGTATCCTGGGAAGGGCCTGACCACGAGAGCCCCGTGGGCTGGGGTGGGGGTGGGGTACCTGCCCAGGTGAGCTCCATATTCTGGGATTGGTCTGACCACGAGAGCCCCATGGGCTGCTGGGGACCTGGTAAAGGATGTCAGGACAGTCAGTGAAGCCACCGAGGATATACCTCCAGTTGCTCCTAATTCCTACACCCTGCTGGTCATTCTACCAACCACCAGGACATGGTATTCTGTATTAGTCTTCAATGATGCCTTCTTTTGTATTCCATTAGTCCCAGAGTCACAAGAAATTTTGGCTTGTGAGTGGCAGGACTCAACATACAACTAAAACAATACTTCCGGGCCGTCTTGCCCCAAGGGTGCAAAAATTCCCACACCATCTTTGGGGAAAGCTTAGCTAAAGACCTAAAAGTTCTACCTCTGGAAAAGGAAACCCTCCTTCAGTACGCAGACGACATTCTGATCGCCAGCCCTACTAAGGAGGCCTCTGAACTACCAAGCCAATAAAGGATAGAAGTTGTCCAAGAAAAAGCTCAAATATCACAGACTGCGGTGACCTGCCTGGGCTTCATTCTCACAGAAGGTCGGAGAAGCCCATCCCAGGAAAGGGAAGAAACCATTTGCAGCCTTACCCCTTTCTAAAACTAGAAGACAGCTTAGGGGTTCCTGGGGAGGCCAGGGTTTGCTGCTTCTGGATCCCTAACTACAGTCTACTAGCTGGGCCTCTATATGAAACACTGAAAGGAAAAGATGATGATCCTTTTGAATAGAATCCAGAAGTGGCCTTTCAAGAATGGAAAGAGCAGTCAATTCAGACCCTTGCCCTGGAACTCCCTAATTTAGCTAAACCCTTTGACCTTTACATTCCCGGTGAAAGGTGAATCGCCATTGGAGAATTAGTGCAAAAACTGGGACCACTTGAAATGGAACAATGCAAGAATGCCATCCAGGTAGGATAAACTACGGTCACCAAGGGGCTTGGCCCACTGCCGCATCTGGCCAAGATACTGGCGGTATCTAAAAACCTGGAAATCAGCAGCCCAAAAGGCCACCTCCTTCCTAAGGGAAAAGGACCCCACGTGGTGATCCTAACCACCAACGATGCCCTGAAGTTGCAGGGTTCGCTCCGTGGGCACACCGACCTCGAGTGAGGAGGCCCTCCAACTCCAACATCCAGAGAGATAACCGGGGGCAACAGGGCACCATGACGACTCGTGTGAACATCACTTGACCTGGAGTTTCTCTCATAAAACAATAAGAGTGTGTCCCAAAAGAGTAGACTACTGCTTGCAGGACTTACTGCACCCAGAGGGGAGCTAATAATCTTGGCGGGGGAACCGTATATCACACTGTCACCATAGAAAAGCCTACAGACACCGTGATGATGGTGGCCAATAAGACCGGCTGGACTCCTGTTTACTTCAAAAGGCTGTTGACTCAGTGGTCATCATGGTCCTTGATCACCACTGACCCTGGACTGTCTGGGAGTTGAGCGGGCAGGGCTCTGACACCTGGTGCTGTTTGTACGTTAATTCAGGGGCCTAATTGAAGAAAGCGCAGACTACTGGTCAGAGCATCTAGGCTGGCAGAAACGGTCAGCCTAAGGTGGCCGAACAAATGTGGGGCGGGGTGAAACCGGCCCCCACAGCGTCTCTGCACATCTCTTTCCTGGACCCTTAAAGGTCATTAGAATCTATAACACTTCCAATGCTGGTGCTCAGGTGGACGAGCAGGGAGGCAGGGGGCCTGGGGACAATCAACGTCACCTGGAGGCTGCTGGGGAGAAGCTCTGACCCTCGCCCCCGGGTATTAGGGCTCCCAACTCAGCACTCAGCAGTTACAGAAGAAGTGTCTGCACCCTCAGCACTCCAAGAATGAGGAACGGGACAAAAGGCAGAGGAGGGGTTTGTCCCCAGCAAAGCCCATTAAAAACCCCTGGGAGATAAAAATAGAATCTGGGCAATAAAGTCAAGTCTAACCTTTTTTATCCTTTGTGCTTTGTCTAATTTCACGTGCTCCTAGGGTCCCGCATGCAGAGGTTCCACACCCGGCACTTCAGACCAGATTTCCTAGTGCAGAATGGCTGGGTCGACACCTCAGCTCCTGGGGCCCAGTGCAGACTCCGCGATATAGAGCCTGAGCTGCAGCCAACCTGGCCCTCGAGAGCTCCGCCCCCTCCCTCCCACTGACTCTGACAGGATCTCTACACAGCAGCCCAGCCCACAGCCCACGGGGTAGTGCATGCTCTCACCTCTCCATTCTCTGATCAAAATATAAAGTTTCCTTTGCTTGTGAACCAAACTCAGTCTCGATCTGTTGGCCCCAATGACACTGGGCAGGGGGACACTTGTTGGGGTCCACTCTGGAGGATCAGTAACAGAAATTGAGACTATTGTAACCTCAATGAACAGATGTGTGAGCCAAACTGTAGTTAACATAGAACAGTGTATAAGGCTCGGGTAAAATAAGATGTTTCTAACACTTCCATTTGATATTTCCATCACTTTATTATAAGCAAGTTCAGTGAAAAGGTTTGTCTTATTTGTCAGGTCAATATTAGAGAAACGAAGTGATTTCTTTCCAAGGATGTACATCTAATAATCTTGGTTAAAGCTTCAATCTTGTTTTAAATGCTTTTCCATTGAAAATGATACCTCTCTTTCAGCTCCCCCATTTCTGAGAAGTATAAAATCTTATAATTTATTATTACCAAAGGGGAAAGGTGGGAGGAGGGATAAATTAACAGTTTGGGATTAACACATACACACTGCTATGTATAAAATAGATCATCAACAAGGAACTACTGTATAGCACAGGGAACTACACTCAACATTTTGCAATAACCTATAAGGGGAAATAATCGGAAAAAGAATAGATATTTTTATTGACATCATCTATCAATGACAGTTAAAGTGTAACCTAAGGGAAGCTGGTGGTGAGTGTTCTGACCCTGAAGACTTCAATCATCTAAAGTTTGGACTCTGCCTACTTCCCAAGGCCCTTAATGAACATATGTGTAGCCGTAGCTTAAAAAATTGCCCAGTTTGGGTTTCGGGGAGACACTGATTTTGAAAAAGCCCTGGTGTTCTCCTTACATGAATGGGACTCTTCCTACTGCTAAAACATGTCTGTCACACCCAGAGGATGGTATACCGTCTGATCGGGAAGAGTTTGGAAAAGGCATCTCATCTCCTCATCTCCTGGTGCTCGGGTTCACCCCTCCAGCGTCTTTACTAACAGTCTCCCCACTTGGAGATGTCAGCACTGTCAACATCCTGTTGCGTACAGTTTGGAATTTGTCCAGAGGATGAAGCGGAAGGATGAGGAACAATGAGAGACAAGTCCTAGGTGTTCAGACAGGCACATGTCACTCTAATTTCCAATCAGGAAGACGAATTGACCAAAGGCTAGGGTTGCCCATGGAAACAGTATAGGGCTTGAGGAAATCCCGCTGCTTTGTGGCCAGTTCCCATAAACACAAGTTGAACAATGGAACTCAGGGGCAGTAAAATTCACAAAACTGCAGAGTTGAAAATATCCATCACTGAAAAATGTCTTGAGGAAAGTCAGAGAAAAGGACTTGTAAGCAAGGGAGAATGGCAGGAAAGGGATTTGAGGAGGTAGAAAGGACTCGCCATTAAGCACAAGAAAAGGAGCTGAACATTGCCAACATTGCAGTTGGCCAAAAAGGGTGTATGCGTTTTTTTCTGTATATATTCAAGAAAAGGGCATATACTTTTTTAGCCAACCAAACAGGTGGGCACTGGAAGTCAATACTACAAAAGATATCACTTCGCATCAGTCAGAAGAGCCATCCTCATAAAGCGTAAACAACAGAAATGCAGGACAGGGCAAGGAGAAGAGGGAGCCCTGTGAGACTTATAGTGGAAATGTATATTGCCAACGGCCATTCTGGAGAAGTGTATTGTGTTTACTAAAGCATCTAAAAAATGAGCTACAGAGCATAGGGCACTTGCACTCATGGGCGTATATCTTGAGAAAAACAAAAATCGAGAGGACACAGGCACCCCAATGTTTACCCCCTCTCTGTTTAAAAGATCCTCAACTAGGATATAACTTAAATGTCTCTGGAGGGAAAAAATGGGTAGAGATGTGGTACTTAGGTAGAGTGGAATATTATTCAGCCTGGAAATCAATGAAATATGGCCAGTTGTAACAACTCCGGAGGAGTTACGTATGATCTTTCTAAGTGACAGAATTCAAAAAGAAAAAGACACATATCATAAGATATCACTTAAAGGTGGAATCCAAAATGGCTACACATGAAATAAATTACAAAACAAAAACATAGTCAAATATGTAGAAAACACGCATAAGGCTGCTAAACGGGAAAGGTGGGGAGGGGTGAGGCATCACCCAGGAGGTTGAAATTAGCAAAGATACCATTCCAAATACCAAACTGATAATCAACAAGGCCTACACGGTAGCTAAAAGAACTGCACTCAGCACACTCAAGTCACCGGAAAAGAATATATACGACTGGTAAGAATCTGAAAAAGAATTTACTGATGTCTCTCTGTACGTGAATCAAGTGGATGTACAGCAGCAAGAAACAGAGCTTTGAAAATCAGCTGTAACCAATATAGTAATAAATTGAAAAAAATAAACGACAGAGAGACAGAGAAAACCTCTTACAACTTTTCCTCAGGGCCGGTGATGCAACATGGATTGAACACATCTAGACCCACAGCAGGATGAGACATAAGGCTGGAAACTGTTTGCGCTAAGAGAAATGTGAGGTTGGGTGAGGAAATGCACACCCTTTAAAGTAATACTACCTGGTACCCATTCAATGGGTCCCAAATATGCAGGTTCAAGGGATCTTCCTACAGCTAAAACATGCATGGAAAACCCAGAGGACTGTACACCATGTGATCGGGAGATGTGTCTAAAATGCAGCTCATTTATCCTCTCCTGGTGCTCCTGTTCACCATTCCAGCCACGTTACTTAGAATCTCCCCACTTGGAGAATCAGCACATTTCAACTTGTTTCACACATTTTGCAAATTGTGAGGAGGATGAACGGGGAACCAATGAGAGAATAGTTGTAGGGGTTTGGACGGGCACATATCACTCTAATTTCCCATTAAGAATAAGAATTGAAAAAAGGCTCAGCCCGCCTCGCCCGAGCCAAAATAGGGCCTGAAGCAATCCTGCGGGTTTGAGGCCAGCTCACAAAAGAGCAACTTAAAAAATGGAGCTCAGGGTCACTGCAATTCACAAACCTGCAGAGTTATAAATGAAAACTAACGTCCAAAAATATGTTGAGGTAAGGCAAAGAAGAGGATCTGAATGCAAGACAGAATTGCAAGAAACAGATTTCAAGAGATAGATTGGACTCGTCTTTAAAGCACATGAAAAGCGGCAGAATTTCGACAATGATGCAGTTGGCCCAAAAGGGCGTATGCGTTTTTTCCTGATTATATCCAGGAAAAAACGCATACGCACTTTATGGGCAACGAAGCAAGCAAGCAATGCAAATGTGCACAACAAAGAAGTCTCATTTCCCACTGGTCAAAAGGGCCATCCTAAAAAATTGTAAAAACCAGAAATGCAGGACAGGCCATGGAGAACAGGGAGCCTTTATACGCTGATGGGCAGTGTGTGAACTGCCGAGAGCCACTCTGGAGAAGTGTATGGTGGTTCCTAAATCATCTAAAAAACAGAGCTACAGAGCATAGGACACTTCCAATCATGGGAGTATATCTAGGGAAATCTAAAAATTAACAAGACACAAGCACACCACAGTTTAGGGCTACTCTGTTTACAAGAACCTCAACTTCAGTATACCTTAAATATCCCAGGAAAGAGAACAATGGATAAAGAAGATGTGGTACTTATGTACAATGGAATATCTCTTCACCATGAAATCAATGTAATAAGGCTAGTAGAAGGATAAAGAGTGGATTTAGGTCCGATAATACTACTTGAAATAAGTCAAACAGAAAAAGAAACATATCATAAGATATCACTTATAGAGGGAGGGTAAATATGGCTGCACAAGAAATGAATTACAGAACAGAACAGTGTCTCACATTTAGAAAACACACTTATTTCAGCTTAAGGGGAAAGGAGAGGTGGGGTGATGCATAAAACCAGAGTTTGAAATTAGCACAGATACCGTTCAATAAACCAAATAGATATTAGACAAGATCTACACCTTGCTCAATGAACTGGCCTCAACACACCCTATACACCGCAGAGAAATATATCTGAGTAATAAGAATCTTAAAACCCATGTATTGATATATCTCCATAAGGGAATCAAGTGTGTGCAGAGTGGCACAAACACAGCAGTGAAAATGAGCTAAACCCCATTATAGAAATAAATTTTAAAAACAAAACGCAGAAACAATGAAAGAGAGAAAAATTCTTACAAAATTCGCTCAGGGGCTGTGATGCAACCTGGATTGACCACATATAAACCCACAGCTGGATAAGACATAAGGCTGGACACTTGGGGCTGAGAGGATTGATGAGCTTTGGTGAGCAACTGCCAAAAGTTTAATGCAATACTTCATGCTACTCATTCCAAGGGTCCCAACACTCCAGGTTGAAGGGAATCTTCCTACAGCTAAACCATGCTTGGGAAACCCAGCGACTGGTATACCATATGATCGGGAAAGGTTTCTAAAACGCACCTCATTTTTCCTCTCCTGGGGCTCCGGATCGACATTCCAGCCGCTTTACCAAAAATATCCCCACATGCAGAGTCAATGCCTTTAAGTTCTGGTATCGCACAGTCTGCAGTTAGTGCGGAGGATGAATGGGAATAGGGGGAACCAGTGAGAAACTAGCTGTAGCGGTTTCAATGGGCACATGTCACTCTAAATTCACATCAGTAAGAAGAATAAACCAAAGGCACAGCAAGGTGCCCCAGAAGAAGAATAGGGCCTGAAGGAATCATGTGGTTATGAGGCAAGATCACAAAAATAAGAGCTGAAAAATGGAGCTAAGGGCCACTGCAATTCAAAAACCTGCAGAGTTATAAAGGCCAACTATTTTCAAAAAATATATTGAGGTAAGGCTATGAAGAGGCATTGAAAGCAAGGCAGAATTGCAGGAAAACGATTTCAGGAGGTAGACTGGAATTGCATTGAAAGCATAGGAAAAGAGGCAGAACGTCCACAATGATTCACTTGGCCAAAAAGGGCGTATGCCTTTTTTCCTGAATTTATTCAGGAAAAAAGGCATACGCCCTTTTTGGCCAACCAAGCAAGCTTGCAAAGGAAATCTGCACTACAATGAAGTCTCACTTCCCCCTGGTCAAAAGGGCCATCTGAAAAAAGTGTAAAATCCAGAAAGGCAGGACAGGCCATGGAGAACTGGGAGCCTTGTTATGCTGATGGGCGGGATGTGTATGGTGTTTCCTGAAACATCTAAAAAAGAAAGCAACAGAGCCTAGGGCACTTCCACTTATGGTCCTATAGCTTAGGGAAATTAAAATCAAAAAGACACAGCCACCCCAAAATTTGGGACGCCTCTGTTTACAAGAACCTCGTTAACCGTACAAGTTCAATATCACAGAAAGTGAAAAATGGATAAAGAACTTGTGGTACTTACGTACAATGCAGTATCACTCAGCAATGAAATCTATGTCAACAGGCCCGTAGCAGCATAATGAGTGGATTCAGGTACGATGATTCTAACTGAAATAAGACACACAGAAAAAGAAACATCATAAGATATCACTAATACACGGAATGTAAACTTGGCTACGCAGGAACTGAATACCAAAACAGAACAGGGTCTCAAATTTAGAAAACCAACTTATGCTTGCTTAAGGGGAAAGATGAGTTGGGGTGCTGCATAAAACCAGAGATTGAAATGAGCACAGATAAAGTTCCTTAAGCCAAATATGGAATAGACAAGAGCTACTCCTTGCTCAACGAAATGGACTCAACACCCCATATTAAACGCCTAAGAATGTACCTGACTAGTAAGTATCTTAAAACCTATGGATTGCTATGTCTCCAAAAGAGAATCAAGCATGTGTACAGGGGCATAAACGCAGCAGTGATAGGATTGGAGAGGTTCAGTGAGCAAATGAAGACCCTTTGAAGTCATATTGCATGGTAGCAATTCCACGGGTCTCAACTCTCCAGGTTTAAGGTATTCTTCCTTCAGCTAAAACATGCATGTGGAACACAGAGTATGATCAACCGTGTGAACGGGAGACATGTTCAAATATGTCTCAGTTTTCCTACCTCTGGTACTCGGGTGCAACATTCCAGACGCTTTACTAACACTCTCCCCACTTGGAGAGTCAGCGCCTTTAACCTCCTGTTTGGCCCAATTTGCAATTTCTGCGGAAGATGAACAGAAATAGGGAGAACCAATGAGAGACTAGCTGGAGGTGTCTGGACGGGCAAATTTAACTCTCATTTCCCACCAGGAAGAGGAAATAACCAAAGGCTCAGCATGCCGTGCCAGAACCAGATTAGGGCCTGAAGCCATCCTGCGGTGTTGCGGCCAGCTCACAAGAAAGCGAGTTGAAGAAAGGAGCTCAGGGGCACTGTAATTCACAAACCTGCAGAGTTATAAATGACAGCTATCGTCCATAAATATACTGAAGTAAGGCTGCCAAGAGGACTTGAAAGCGGGGCAGAATTGCAGGAAACCGATTTCAGGAGGTAGACTGGAATTGCATTGAAAGCATAGGAAAAGAGGCAGAACGTCCACAATGATGCACTTGGCCAAAAAGGGCGTATGCGTTTTTTCCTGAATATATTCAGGAAAAAACGCATACGCCCTTTTTGGCCAACCAAGCAAGCTTGCAAAGGAAATCTGCACTACAATGAAGTCTCACTTCCCCCCGGTCAAAAGGGCCATCTGAAAAAAGTGTAAAATCCAGAAAGGCAGGACAGGCCATGGAGAACTGGGAGCCTTGTTATGCTGATGGGCGGGATGTAAATTGCCAACAGACACTCGGGAGAAGTGTATGGTGTTTCCTGAAACATCTAAAAAACAAAGCAACAGAGCCTAGGGCACTTCCACTTATGGTCCTATAGCTTAGGGAAATTAAAATCAAAAAGACACAGCCACCCCAAAGTTTGGGACGCCTCTGTTTACAAGAACCTCGTTTACCGTACAAGTTCAACATCGCAGAAAGTGAAAAATGGATAAAGAAGTTGTGGTATTTACTTACAAAGCAATATCACTCAGCAAAGAAATCTATGTCATCAGGCCCTTAGCAGCACAATGAGTGGATTCAGGTATGATGATTCTAACTGAAATAAGTCACACAGAAAAAGAAACATCATAAGATATCACTAATACACGGAATGTAAACTTGGCTACACAGGAACTGAATTACAAAACAGAACAGGGTCTCAAATTTAGAAAACCAACTTATGCTTGCTTAAGGGGAAAGGTGAGTTGGGGTGCTGCATAAAACCAGAGATTGAAATGAGCACAGACAATGTTCCTTAAGCCAGATATGGAATAGACAAGAGCTACTCCTTGCTCAACGAAATGGACTCAACACCCCATATTAAGCGCCTAAGAATGTACCTGACTAGTAAGTATCTTAAAACCTATGGATTGCTATATCTCCAAAAGAGAATCAAGCTTGTGACCAGGGGCATAAATGCAGCAGTGATAGGATTGGAGAGGTTCGGTGAGCAAACAAAGACCCTTTGAAGTCATATTGCATGGTACCCATTCCACGGGTCTCAACTCTCCAGGTTTCAGGGATTCTTCCTTCAGCTAAAACATGCATGTGGAACCTAGAGTATGATCAACCATGTGATCGGGAAACGTGTTCAAATATGTCTCAGTTCTCGTACCCTGGTACTCGGGTGCAACATTCCAGACGCTTTACTAACACCCTCCTGACTTGGAGAGTCAGTCCCTTTAACCTCCTGTTTGGCCCAGTTTGCAATTTCTGCGGAAGATGAACAGGAATAGCGAGAACCAATGAGAGACTAGCTGGAGGTGTCTGGACGGGCAAATTTAACTCTCATTTCCCACCAGGAAGAGGAATTAACCAAAGGCTCAGCGTGCCGTGCCGGAAACAGATTAGGGCCTGAAGCCATCCTGCGGTGTTGCGGCCAGGTCACAAGAAAGCGAGTTGAAGAAAGGAGCTCAGGGGCACTGTCATTCACAAACCTGCAGACTTATAAATGACAGCTATCGTCCAAAAATATACTGAAGTAAGGCTGCCAAGAGGACTTGAAAGCGGGGCAGAATTGCAGGAAACCGATTTCAGGAGGTAGACTGGAATTGCATTGAAAGCATAGGAAAAGAGGCAGAACGTCCACAATGATGCACTTGGCCAAAAAGGGCGTATGCGTTTTTTCCTGAATATATTCAGGAAAAAACGTATACGCCCTTTTTGGCCAACCAAGCAAACTTGCAAAGGAAATCTGCACTACAATGAAGTCTCACTTCCCCCCGGTCAAAAGGGCCATCTGAAAAAAGTGTAAAATCCAGAAAGGCAGGACAGGCCATGGAGAACTGGGAGCCTTGTTATGCTGATGGGCGGGATGTAAATTGCCAACAGACACTCGGGAGAAGTGTATGGTGTTTCCTGAAACATCTAAAAAACAAAGCAACAGAGCCTAGGGCATTTCCACTTATGGTCCTATAGCTTAGGGAAATTAAAATCAAAAACACACAGCCACCCCAAAGTTTGGAATGCCTCTGTTTACAAGAACCTCTTTTACAGTACAAGTTCAACATCGCAGAAAGTGAAAAATGGATAAAGAAGTTGTGGTATTTACTTACAAAGCAATACCACTCAGCAATGAAATCTATGTCATCAGGCCCTTAGCAGCACAATGAGTGGATTCAGGTATGATGATTCTAACTGAAATAAGTCACACAGAAAAAGAAACATCATAAGATATCAGTAATACACGGAATGTAAACTTGGCTACACAGGAACTGAAATACAGAACAGAACAGGGTCTCAAATTTAGAAAACCAACTTATGCTTGCTTAAGGGTAAAGGTGAGTTGGGGTGCTGCATAAAACCAGAGATTGAAATGAGCACAGATAAAGTTCCTTAAGCCAAATATGGAATAGACAAGAGCTACTCCTTGCTCAACGAAATGGACTCAACACCGCATATTAAATGCCTAAGAATGTACCTGACTAGTAAGTATCTTAAAACCTATGGATTGCTATGTCTCCGAAAGAGAATCAAGCATGTGTACAGGGGCATAAACGCAGCAGTGATAGGATTGGAGAGGTTCGGTGAGCAAATGAAGACCCTTTGAAGTCATATTGCATGGTACCCATTCCACGGGTTTCAACTACCCAGGTTTAAGGTATTCTTCCTTCAGCTAAAACATGCATGTGGAACCCAGAGTATGATCCACCATGTGAAAGGGAGACATGTTCAAATATGTCTCAGTTTTCCTCCCCTGGTACTCGGGTGCAACATTCCAGACGCTTTACTAACACTCTCCCCACTTGGAGAGTCAGCGCCTTTAACCTCCTGTTTGGCCCAGTTTGCAATTTCTGCGGAAGATGAACAGAAATAGGGAGAACCAATGAGAGACTAGCTGGAGGTGTCTGGACGGGCAAATTTAACTCTAATTTCCCACCAGGAAGAGGAAATAACCAAAGGTTCAGCATGCCGTGCCGGAACCAGATTAGGGCCTGAAGCCATCCTGCGGTGTTGCCGCCAGCTCAAAAGAAAGCGAGTTGAAGAAAGGAGCTCAGGGGCACTGTAATTCACAAACCTGCAGAGTTATAAATGACAGCTATCGTCCAAAAATATACTGAAGTAAGGCTGCCAAGAGGACTTGAAAGCGGGGCAGAATTGCAGGAAACTGATTTCAGGAGGTAGACTGGAATTGCATTGAAAGCATAGGAAAAGAGGCAGAACGTCCACAATGATGCACTTGGCCAAAAAGGGCATATGCGTTTTTTCCTGAATATATTCAGGAAATTAAAATTAAAATCAAAAACACAGCCACCCCAAAGTTTGGAACGCCTCTGTTTACAAGAACCTCGTTTACAGTACAAGTTCAACATCGCAGAAAGTGAAAAATGGATAAAGAAGTTGTGGTATTTACTTACAAAGCAATATCACTCAGCAATGAAATCTATGTCATCAGGCCCTTAGCAGCACAATGAGTGGATTCAGGTATGATGATTCTAACTGAAATAAGTCACACAGAAAAAGAAACATCATAAGATATCAGTAATACACGGAATGTAAACTTGGCTACACAGGAACTGAATTACAGAACAGAACAGGGTCTCAAATTTAGAAAACCAACTTATGCTTGCTTAAGGGGAAAGGTGAGTTGGGGTGCTGCATAAAACCAGAGATTGAAATGAGCACAGATAAAGTTCCTTAAGCCAAATATGGAATAGACAAGAGCTACTCCTTGCTCAACGAAATGGACTCAACACCGCATATTAAACGCCTAAGAATGTACCTGACTAGTAAGTATCTTAAAACCTATGGATTGCTATGTCTCTGAAAGAGAATCAAGCATGTGTACAGGGGCATAAACGCAGCAGTGATAGGATTGGAGAGGTTCGGTGAGCAAATGAAGACCCTTTGAAGTCATATTGCATGGTACCCATTCCACGGGTTTCAACTCTCCAGGTTTAAGGTATTCTTCCTTCAGCTAAAACATGCATGTGGAACCTAGAGTATGATCAACCATGTGATCGGGAGACGTGTTCAAATATGTCTCAGTTTTCGTACCCTGGTACTCGGGTGCAACATTCCAGACGCTTTACTAACACCCTCCCGACTTGGAGAGTCAGTGCCTTTAACCTCCTGTTTGGCCCAGTTTGCAATTTCTGCGCAAGATGAACAGGAATAGGGAGAACCAATGAGAGACTAGCTGGAGGTGTCTGGACGGGCAAATTTAACTCTCATTTCCCACCAGGAAGAGGAATTAACCAAAGGCTCAGCGTGCCGTGCCGGAACCAGATTAGGGCCTGAAGCCATCCTGCGGTGTTGCGGCCAGCTCAAAAGAAAGCGAGTTGAAGAAAGGAGCTCAGGGGCACTGTAATTCACAAACCTGCAGAGTTATAAATGACAGCTATCGTCCAAAAATATACTGAAGTAAGGCTGCCAAGAGGACTTGAAAGCGGGGCAGAATTGCAGGAAACCGATTTCAGGAGGTAGACTGGAATTGCATTGAAAGCATAGGAAAAGAGGCAGAACGTCCACAATGATGCACTTGGCCAAAAAGGGCGTATGCGTTTTTTCCTGAATATATTCAGGAAAATACGCATACGCCCTTTTTGGCCAACCAAGCAAGCTTGCAAAGGAAATCTGCACTACAATGAAGTCTCACTTCCCCCCGGTCAAAAGGGCCATCTGAAAAAAGTGTAAAATCCAGAAAGGCAGGACAGGCCATGGAGAACTGGGAGCCTTGTTATGCTGATGGGCGGGATGTAAATTGCCAACAGACACTCGGGAGAAGTGTATGGTGTTTCCTGAAACATCTAAAAAACAAAGCAACAGAGCCTAGGGCACTTCCACTTATGGTCCTATAGCTTAGGGAAATTAAAATCAAAAAGACACAGCCACCCCAAAGTTTGGGACGCCTCTGTTTACAAGAACCTCGTTTACCGTACAAGTTCAATATCACAGAAAGTGAAAAATGGATAAAGAAGTTGTGGTATTTACTTACAAAGCAATAACACTCAGCAATGAAATCTATGTCATCAGGCCCTTAGCAGCACAATGAGTGGATTCAGGTATGATGATTCTAACTGAAATAAGTCACACAGAAAAAGAAACATCATAAGATATCAGTAATACACGGAATGTAAACTTGGCTCCACAGGAACTGAATTACAGAACAGAACAGGGTCTCAAATTTAGAAAACCAACTTATGCTTGCTTAAGGGTAAAGGTGAGTTGGGGTGCTGCATAAAACCAGAGATTGAAATGAGCACAGATAAAGTTCCTTAAGCCAAATATGGAATAGACAAGAGCTACTCCTTGCTCAACGAAATGGACTCAACACCGCATATTAAAAGCCTAAGAATGTACCTGACTAGTAAGTATCTTAAAACCTATGGATTGCTATGTCTCCGAAAGAGAATCAAGCATGTGTACAGGGGCATAAACGCAGCAGTGATAGGATTGGAGAGGTTCGGTGAGCAAATGAAGACCCTTTGAAGTCATATTGCATGGTACCCATTCCACGGGTTTCAACTACCCAGGTTTAAGGTATTCTTCCTTCATCTAAAACATGCATGTGGAACCTAGAGTATGATCAACCATGTGATCGGGAAACGTGTTCAAATATGTCTCAGTTTTCGTACCCTGGTACTCGGGTGCAACATTCCAGACGCTTTACTAACACCCTCCCGACTTGGAGAGTCAGTCCCTTAAACCTCCTGTTTGGCCCAGTTTGCAATTTCTGCGGAAGATGAACAGGAATAGCGAGAACCAATGAGAGACTAGCTGGAGGTGTCTGGACGGGCAAATTTAACTCTCATTTCCCACCAGGAAGAGGAATTAACCAAAGGCTCAGCGTGCCCTGCCGGAACCAGATTAGGGCCTGAAGCCATCCTGCGGTGTTGCGGCCAGGTCACAAGAAAGCGAGTTGAAGAAAGGAGCTCAGGGGCACTGTAATTCACAAACCTGCAGACTTATAAATGACAGCTATCGTCCAAAAATATACTGAAGTAAGGCTGCCAAGAGGACTTGAAAGCGGGGCAGAATTGCAGGAAACCGATTTCAGGAGGTAGACTGGAATTGCATTGAAAGCATAGGAAAAGAGGCAGAACGTCCACAATGATGCACTTGGCCAAAAAGGGCGTATGCGTTTTTTCCTGAATATATTCAGGAAAAAACGCATACGCCCTTTTTGGCCAACCAAGCAAGCTTGCAAAGGAAATCTGCACTACAATGAAGTCTCACTTCCCCCCGGTCAAAAGGGCCATCTGAAAAAAGTGTAAAATCCAGAAAGGCAGGACAGGCCATGGAGAACTGGGAGCCTTGTTATGCTGACGGGCGGGATGTAAATTGCCAACAGACACTCGGGAGAAGTGTATGGTGTTTCCTGAAACATCTAAAAAACAAAGCAACAGAGCCTAGGGCACTTCCACTTATGGTCCTATAGCTTAGGGAAATTAAAATCAAAAAGACACAGCCACCCCAAAGTTTGGGACGCCTCTGTTTACAAGAACCTCGTTTACAGTACAAGTTCAACATCGCAGAAAGTGAAAAATGGATAAAGAAGTTGTGGTATTTACTTACAAAGCAATATCACTCAGCAATGAAATCTATGTCATCAGGCCCTTAGCAGCACAATGAGTGGATTCAGGTATGATGATTCTAACTGAAATAAGTCACACAGAAAAAGAAACATCATAAGATATCAGTAATACACGGAATGTAAACTTGGCTACACAGGAACTGAATTACAGAACAGAACAGGGTCTCAAATTTAGAAAACCAACTTATGCTTGCTTAAGGGGAAAGGTGAGTTGGGGTGCTGCATAAAACCAGAGATTGAAATGAGCACAGATAAAGTTCCTTAAGCCAAATATGGAATAGACAAGAGCTACTCCTTGCTCAACGAAATGGACTCAACACCCCATATTAAGCGCCTAAGAATGTACCTGACTAGTAAGTATCTTAAAACCTATGGATTGCTATATCTCCAAAAGAGAATCAAGCGTGTGTCCAGGGGCATAAATGCAGCAGTGATAGGATTGGAGAGGTTCGGTGAGCAAACAAAGACCCTTTGAAGTCATATTGCATGGTACCCATTCTATGGGTCTCAACTCTCCAGGTTTCAGGGATTCTTCCTTCAGCTAAAACATGCATGTGGAACCTAGAGTATGATCAGCCATGTGATCGGGAAACGTGTTCAAATATGTCTCAGTTCTCGTACCCTGGTACTCGGGTGCAACATTCCAGACGCTTTACTAACACCCTCCCGACTTGGAGAGTCAGTCCCTTTAACCTCCTGTTTGGCCCAGTTTGCAATTTCTGCGGAAGATGAACAGGAATAGCGAGAACCAATGAGAGACTAGCTGGAGGTGTCTGGACGGGCAAATTTAACTCTCATTTCCCACCAGGAAGAGGAATTAACCAAAGGCTCAGCGTGCCGTGCCGGAACCAGATTAGGGCCTGAAGCCATCCTGCAGTGATGCGGCCAGCTCAAAAGAAAGTGAGTTGAAGAAAGGAGCTCAGGGGCACTGTAATTCACAAACCTGCAGAGTTATAAATGACAGCTATCGTCCAAAAATATACTGAAGTAAGGCTGCCAAGAGGACTTGAAAGCGGGGCAGAATTGCAGGAAACCGATTTCAGGAGGTAGACTGGAATTGCATTGAAAGCATAGGAAAAGAGGCAGAACGTCCACAATGATGCACTTGGCCAAAAAGGGCGTATGCGTTTTTTCCTGAATATATTCAGGAAAAAACGCATACGCCCTTTTTGGCCAACCAAGCAAGCTTGCAAAGGAAATCTGCACTACAATGAAGTCTCACTTCCCCCCGGTCAAAAGGGCCATCTGAAAAAAGTGTAAAATCCAGAAAGGCAGGACAGGCCATGGAGAACTGGGAGCCTTGTTATGCTGATGGGCGGGATGTAAATTGCCAACAGACACTCGGGAGAAGTGTATGGTGTTTCCTGAAACATCTAAAAAACAAAGCAACAGAGCCTAGGGCACTTCCACTTATGGTCCTATAGCTTAGGGAAATTAAAATCAAAAAGACACAGCCACCCCAAAGTTTGGGACGCCTCTGTTTACAAGAACCTCGTTTACCGTACAAGTTCAATATCACAGAAAGTGAAAAATGGATAAAGAAGCTGTGGTATTTACTTACAAAGCAATAACACTCAGCAATGAAATCTATGTCATCAGGCCCTTAGCAGCACAATGAGTGGATTCAGGTATGATGATTCTAACTGAAATAAGTCACACAGAAAAAGAAACATCATAAGATATCAGTAATACACGGAATGTAAACTTGGCTACACAGGAACTGAATTCCAAAACAGAACAGGGTCTCAAATTTAGAAAACCAACTTATGCTTGCTTAAGGGGAAAGGTGAGTTGGGGTGCTGCATAAAACCAGAGATTGAAATGAGCACAGATAAAGTTCCTTAAGCCAAATATGGAATAGACAAGAGCTACTCCTTGCTCAACGAAATGGACTCAACACCGCATATTAAAAGCCTAAGAATGTACCTGACTAGTAAGTATCTTAAAACCTATGGATTGCTATGTCTCCGAAAGAGAATCAAGCATGTGTACAGGGGCATAAACGCAGCAGTGATAGGATTGGAGAGGTTCGGTGAGCAAACAAAGACCCTTAGAAGTCATATTGCATGGTACCCATTCCACGGGTTTCAACTACCCAGGTTTAAGTTATTCTTCCTTCAGCTAAAACATGCATGTGGAACCTAGAGTATGATCAACCATGTGATCGGGAGACGTGTTCAAATATGTCTCAGTTTTCGTACCCTGGTACTCGGGTGCAACATTCCAGACGCTTTACTAACACTCTCCCGACTTGGAGAGTCAGTCCCTTTAACCTCCTGTTTGGCCCAGTTTGCAATTTCTGTGGAAGATGAACAGGAATAGTGAGAACCAATGAGAGACTAGCTGGAGGTGTCTGGACGGGCAAATTTAACTCTCATTTCCCACCAGGAAGAGGAATTAACCAAAGGCTCAGCGTGCCGTGCCGGAAACAGATTAGGGCCTGAAGCCATCCTGCGGTGTTGCGGCCAGGTCACAAGAAAGCGAGTTGAAGAAAGGAGCTCAGGGGCACTGTAATTCACAAACCTGCAGACTTATAAATGACAGCTATCGTCCAAAAATATACTGAAGTAAGGCTGCCAAGAGGACTTGAAAGCGGGGCAGAATTGCAGGAAACCGATTTCAGGAGGTAGACTGGAATTGCATTGAAAGCATAGGAAAAGAGGCAGAACGTCCACAATGATGCACTTGGCCAAAAAGGGCGTATGCGTTTTTTCCTGAATATATTCAGGAAAAAACGCATACGCCCTTTTTGGCCAACCAAGCAAGCTTGCAAAGGAAATCTGCACTACAATGAAGTCTCACTTCCCCCCGGTCAAAAGGGCCATCTGAAAAAAGTGTAAAATCCAGAAAGGCGGGACAGGCCATGGAGAACTGGGAGCCTTGTTATGCTGATGGGCGGGATGTAAATTGCCAACAGACACTCGGGAGAAGTGTATGGTGTTTCCTGAAACATCTAAAAAACAAAGCAACAGAGCCTAGGGCACTTCCACTTATGGTCCTATAGCTTAGGGAAATTAAAATCAAAAAGACACAGCCACCCCAAAGTTTGGGACGCCTCTGTTTACAAGAACCTCGTTTACAGTACAAGTTCAACATCGCAGAAAGTGAAAAATGGATAAAGAATTTGTGGTATTTACTTACAAAGCAATATCACTCAGCAATGAAATCTATGTCATCAGGCCCTTAGCAGCACAATGAGTGGATTCAGGTATGATGATTCTAACTGAAATAAGTCACACAGAAAAAGAAACATCATAAGATATCAGTAATACACGGAATGTAAACTTGGCTACACAGGAACTGAATTACAGAACAGAACAGGGTCTCAAATTTAGAAAACCAACTTATGCTTGCTTAAGGGGAAAGGTGAGTTGGGGTGCTGCATAAAACCAGAGATTGAAATGAGCACAGATAAAGTTCCTTAAGCCAAATATGGAATAGACAAGAGCTACTCCTTGCTCAACGAAATGGACTCAACACCGCATATTAAAAGCCTAAGAATGTACCTGACTAGTAAGTATCTTAAAACCTATGGATTGCTATGTCTCCGAAAGAGAATCAAGCATGTGTACAGGGGCATAAACGCAGCAGTGATAGGATTGGAGAGGTTCGGTGAGCAAATGAAGACCCTTTGAAGTCATATTGCATGGTACCCATTCCACGGGTTTCAACTACCCAGGTTTAAGGTATTCTTCCTTCAGCTAAAACATGCATGTGGAACCTAGAGTATGATCAACCATGTGATCGGGAGACGTGTTCAAATATGTCTCAGTTTTCGTACCCTGGTACTCGGGTGCAACATTCCAGACGCTTTACTAACACCCTCCCGACTTGGAGAGTCAGTCCCTTTAACCTCCTGTTTGGCCCAGTTTGCAATTTCTGCGGAAGATGAACAGGAGTAGCGAGAACCAATGAGAGACTAGCTGGAGGTGTCTGGACGGGCAAATTTAACTCTCATTTCCCACCAGGAAGAGGAATTAACCAAAGGCTCAGCGTGCCCTGCCGGAACCAGATGAGGGCCTGAAGACATCCTGCGGTGTTGCGGCCAGGTCACAAGAAAGCGAGTTGAAGAAAGGAGCTCAGGGGCACTGTAATTCACAAAACTGCAGAGTTATAAATGACAGCTATCGTCCAAAAATATACTGAAGTAAGGCTGCCAAGAGGACTTGAAAGCGGGGCAGAATTGCAGGAAACCGATTTCAGGAGGTAGACTGGAATTGCATTGAAAGCATAGGAAAAGAGGCAGAACGTCCACAATGATGCACTTGGCCAAAAAGGGCGTATGCGTTTTTTCCTGAATATATTCTGGGAAAAACGCATACGCCCTTTTTGGCCAACCAAGCAAGCTTGCAAAGGAAATCTGCACTACAATGAAGTCTCACTTCCCCCCGGTCAAAAGGGCCATCTGAAAAAAGTGTAAAATCCAGAAAGGCGGGACAGGCCATGGAGAACTGGGAGCCTTGTTATGCTGATGGGCGGGATGTAAATTGCCAACAGACACTCGGGAGAAGTGTATGGTGTTTCCTGAAACATCTAAAAAACAAAGCAACAGAGCCTAGGGCACTTCCACTTATGGTCCTATAGCTTAGGGAAATTAAAATCAAAAAGACACAGCCACCCCAAAGTTTGGAACGCCTCTGTTTACAAGAACCTCGTTTACAGTACAAGTTCAACATCGCAGAAAGTGAAAAATGGATAAAGAAGTTGTGGTATTTACTTACAAAGCAATATCACTCAGCAATGAAATCTATGTCATCAGGCCCTTAGCAGCACAATGAGTGGATTCAGGTATGATGATTCTAACTGAAATAAGTCACACAGAAAAAGAAACATCATAAGATATCAGTAATACACGGAATGTAAACTTGGCTACACAGGAACTGAATTACAGAACAGAACAGGGTCTCAAATTTAGAAAACCAACTTATGCTTGCTTAAGGGGAAAGGTGAGTTGGGGTGCTGCATAAAACCAGAGATTGAAATGAGCACAGATAAAGTTCCTTAAGCCAAATATGGAATAGACAAGAGCTACTCCTTGCTCAACGAAATGGACTCAACACCGCATATTAAACGCCTAAGAATGTACCTGACTAGTAAGTATCTTAAAACCTATTGATTACTATGTCTCCGAAAGAGAATCAAGCATGTGTACAGGGGCATAAACGCAGCAGTGATAGGATTGGAGAGGTTCGGTGAGCAAATGAAGACCCTTTGAAGTCATATTGCATGGTACCCATTCCACGGGTCTCAACTCTCCAGGTTTAAGGTATTCTTCCTTCAGCTAAAACATGCATGTGGAACCCAGAGTATGATCCACCATGTGAACGGGAGACATGTTCAAATATGTCTCAGTTTTCCTCCCCTGGTACTCGGGTGCAACATTCCAGACGCTTTACTAACACTCTCCCGACTTGGAGAGTCAGTGCCTTTAACCTCCTGTTTGGCCCATTTTCCAATTTCTGCGGAAGATGAACAGAAATAGGGAGAACCAATGAGAGACTAGCTGGAGGTGTCTGGACGGGCAAATTTAACTCTCATTTCCCACCAGGAAGAGGAAATAACCAAAGGTTCAGCATGCCGTGCCGGAACCAGATTAGGGCCTGAAGCCATCCTGCGGTGTTGCGGCCAGCTCAAAAGAAAGCGAGTTGAAGAAAGGAGCTCAGGGGCACTGTAATTCACAAACCTGCAGAGTTATAAATGACAGCTATCGTCCAAAAATATACTGAAGTAAGGCTGCCAAGAGGACTTGAAAGCGGGGCAGAATTGCAGGAAACCGATTTCAGGAGGTAGACTGGAATTGCATTGAAAGCATAGGAAAAGAGGCAGAACGTCCACAATGATGCACTTGGCCAAAAAGTGCGTATGCGTTTTTTCCTGAATATATTCAGGAAAAAACGCATACGCCCTTTTTGGCCAACCAAGCAAGCTTGCAAAGGAAATCTGCACTACAATGAAGTCTCACTTCCCCCCGGTCAAAAGGGCCATCTGAAAAAAGTGTAAAATCCAGAAAGGCAGGACAGGCCATGGAGAACTGGGAGCCTTGTTATGCTGATGGGCGGGATGTAAATTGCCAACAGCCACTCCGGAGAAGTGTATGGTGTTTCCTGAAACATCTAAAAAACAAAGCAACAGAGCCTAGGGCACTTCCACTTATGGTCCTATAGCTTAGGGAAATTAAAATCAAAAAGACACAGCCACCCCAAAGTTTGGGACGGCTCTGTTTACAAGAACCTCGTTTACGGTACAAGTTCAATATCGCACAAAGTGAAAAATGGATAAAGAAGTTGTGGTACTTACGTACAATGCAATATCACTCAGCAATGAAATCTATGTCATCAGGCCCGTAGCAGCATAATGAGTGGATTCAGGTATGATGATTCTAACTGAAATAAGTCACACAGAAAAAGAAACATCATAAGATATCAGTAATACACGGAATGTAAACTTGGCTACACAGGAACTGAATTACAAAACAGAACAGGGTCTCAAATTTAGAAAACCAACTTATGCTTGCTTAAGGGGAAAGGTGAGTTGGTGTGCTGCATAAAACCAGAGATTGAAATGAGCACAGATAAAGTTCCTTAAGTCAAATATGGAATAGACAAGAGCTACTCCTTGCTCAACGAAATGGACTCAACACCCCATATTAAATGCCTAAGAATGTACCTGACTAGTAAGTATCTTAAAACCTATGGATTGCTATGTCCCCGAAAGAGAATCAAGCCTGTGTACAGGGGCATAAACGCAGCAGTGATAGGATTGGAGAGGTTCGGTGAGCAAATGAAGACCCTTTGAAGTCATATTGCATGGTACCCATTCCACGAGTCTCAACTCTCCAGGTTTCAGGGATTCTTCCTTCAGCTAAAACATGCATGTGGAACCCAGAGTATGATCAACCATGTGATCGGGAGACTTGTTCCAAAATGTCTCAGTTCTCGTCCCCTGGTACTCGGGTGCAACATTCCAGACGCTTTACTAACACTCTCCCGACTTGGAGAGTCAGTGCCTTTAACCTCCTGTTTGGCCCAGTTTGCAATTTCTGCGGAAGATGAACAGGAATAGGGAGAACCAATGAGAGACTAGCTGGAGGTGTCTGGACGGGCAAATTTAACTCTCATTTCCCACCAGGAAGAGGAATTAACCAAAGGCTCAGCATGTCGTGCCGGGACCAGATTAGGGCCTGAAGCCATCCTGCGGTGTTGCGGCCAGCTCACAAGAAAGCGAGTTGAAGAAAGGAGCTCAGGGGCACTGTAATTCACAAACCTGCAGACTTATAAATGACAGCTATCGTCCAAAAATATACTGAAGTAAGGTTGCCAAGAGGACTTGAAAGCGGGGAAGAATTGCAGGAAACCGATTTCAGGAGGTAGACTGGAATTGCATTGAAACCATAGGAAAAGAGGCAGAACGTCCACAATGATGCACTTGGCCAAAAAGGGCGTATGCGTTTTTTCCTGAATCAGGAAAAAACGCATACGCACTTTTTGGCCAACCAAGCAAGCTTGCAAAGGAAATCTGCACTACAATGAAGTCTCACTTCCCCCCGGTCAAAAGGGCCATCTGAGAAAAGTGTAAAATCCAGAAAGGCAAGACAGGCCATGGAGAACTGGGAGCCTTGTTATGCTGATGGGCGGGATGTAAATTGCCAACAGACACTCGGGAGAAGTGTATGGTGTTTCCTGAAACATCTAAAAAACAAAGCAACAGAGCCTAGGGCACTTCCACTTATGGTCCTATAGCTTAGGGAAATTAAAATCAAAAAGACACAGCCACCCCACAGTTTGGGACAGCTCTGTTTACAAGAACCTCGTTTACGGTACAAGTTCAATATCGCAGAAAGTGAAAAATGGATAAAGAAGTTGTGGTACTTATGTACAATGCAAAATCACTCAGCCATGAAATCTATGTCATCAGGCCCATAGCAGCATAATGAGTGGATTCAGGTATGATGATTCTAACTGAAATATGTCACACAGAAAAAGAAACATCATAAGATATCACTAATACACGGAATGTGAACTTGGCTACACATGAACTGAATTACAAAACAGAACAGGGTCTCAAGTTTAGAAAACCAACTTATGCTTCCTTAAGGGGGAAAGTGAGTTGGGGTGCTGCATAAAACCAGAGTTTGAAATTAGCACAGATACCATTCAATAAGCCAAATATGTAATAGACAAGACCTACCCCTTGCTCAACAAAATGGACTCAACAATGAGGTATCACCTCACACCTGATAGAATGGGCATCATGAGAAAGTCTACAAACAAAAATGCTGGAAAGGGTGTGGAGAAAAGGAACCCTCTTCCACTATTGTTGGGAATATAAATTGATACAGTCACTACGGAGAACAATATGGAGTTTCTTAAGAAACTAACAATAGAATTACCATATGATACAGCAATCCCAGTACTGGACATATACCCAGACAAAACCATAAATCAAAACGAGACATTCACCGCAATGTTCATTGCATCACTATTTACAATATCGAGGTAATGGAAGCAACCTAAATGCCCACAGACAGACGAATGCATAAAGCTGTGGTACATATATAAAATGGAATATTACTAAGCCATGAAAAGGAATGAAATTGGGTCATTTGTAGAGACGTCGATGGATCTAGAGACTGTCATACAGAGTGAAGTAAGTCAGAAAGAGAAAAACAAATCTTGTATATTCATGCATATATGTGGAACCTAGAAAAACTGTACAGATTAACCATTTTGCAAGGCATAAATAGAGCAACAGATGTAGACAACAAATGTATGGACAACAAGGGGGGAAAGCTGTTGGGGGGGTGGTGGTGGGAGGAGTTGAGAGACTGGGATTGGCATGTATACATTTATATGTATAAAATAGATAACCAATAAGAACCTGCTGTATAAAAATATAAAATAAAATTCAAAATTAAAAAGAAATAAAATTTAAAAAATAAAACAGAAAAAACAATTATTCCCTTCACATACATGTATTTATATGAATAAATTATTTCCATGCTTATATCTGTAAATACAAAAAAGAGGAATAAAATCTACCTTGAACCAAAAACGAAAAAGAGAAAAAAAACACAGAACCCACCAGTTCCACAGAGGAAAACCGTATCAGGGCACTTGCTCCAGTTGTAAACAATTCTGAAGTTGGCCAGTGGTGGGGAATCGTCTCCCATTCAGCCAGCAGCCCCCACGCAACAAGCGTCCTCATTGCAAAGCTGGGGCACCGTGCCGAGGCATCTGTGAGTAAACGTGAGCTGAGCCCCAGGCCAGTTGCTGCTGAACTATTCCCACCCGTCCCAGGTAAAACACCTGAATATATACAAGGACTTGAAAGCCTAGAGGAAGGGCCATAGAGCCACACGAGTGACAGCATGCCGGCCGACTTGGTGCCTGCAGGCCAGCCAGGATGGTCCTGGCCCTGGGTGCTCTTCTGGAAGATTTCCATTACCCTGACTGAGATACCCGTCCTGTCCCTGCCCCCACTGCTTTTTTCCTTCCTCACCTCTGCCCAGGGAGAAATTCCAGCAGCAGGTATGGGTGACACATCCTCTTCTTTAGCAGGTGGCAGCCTGGCAACTGCTGCAGAAAGTCCAGCAGAGCCCCACTCACACTGGGCCACCCACAAAGCCGTGGCCTCTCACTCCCTCCCACCAGCCCAGCCCCGAGACTGCTGACAGGGCAGAGAAAATGGCGTCAGGCACGGCTGCAGGGGCTCTTGCTGCCTGGAGTGGTATTTATATTGATCTCAACCCAGGCACACCTGGGGAGGGCTGGCCCGCACGGTAAGGCTGCCCAGGTCAGCCAATCATCACCCCTCAGGGGCTCACAGTTGCAGAAAATGGAACTTGCTGAACCGGCCAGGTCCAAGGAACAGGTGTGGGCTCCTGAGAGTCAGGATAGACAAGGGGCTGCAGCTTTGGCTTGTTTTCTAATCATTTTATCTGGCCCATGAGTGGGAGACAACTT
Organism: Pseudorca crassidens; assembly: GCF_039906515.1. Classification (NCBI taxonomy): domain Eukaryota; kingdom Metazoa; phylum Chordata; class Mammalia; order Artiodactyla; family Delphinidae; genus Pseudorca; species Pseudorca crassidens. Next base: position 212,501 of record NW_027136302.1, on the reverse strand, counting down.
CAAGAAAACCCTCTCCTTATGAGAGGAACCCAGGAGTCAGGGAGAGGAGGGGTGGGTGGTGGTTGGAGACAGAGGCCTGGTGCCCCGGGTGCAGTGGAAGTCTCTGGAAGACCAGGTGGAGGGAGGCCGCACAGAGTGATGCCCAGGGTCACAGACCTGTCGCAGCTGCTGTTTGTTAGTTCAAGTCCTGCTCTGAGGTGCTCTGTGCCAGCTCTGAGCGACAGGTGAGCTGGGGGTGCTCTGCAATGAGGGCTATGTGCACGGTTCCTGTGTGCCCAGCCCTGCCATGGTACCTGCAAGGGTAGCTCTGTATCCTGGGAAGGGCCTGACCACGAGAGCCCCGTGGGCTGGGGTGGGGGTGGGGTACCTGCCCAGGTGAGCTCCATATTCTGGGATTGGTCTGACCACGAGAGCCCCATGGGCTGCTGGGGACCTGGTAAAGGATGTCAGGACAGTCAGTGAAGCCACCGAGGATATACCTCCAGTTGCTCCTAATTCCTACACCCTGCTGGTCATTCTACCAACCACCAGGACATGGTATTCTGTATTAGTCTTCAATGATGCCTTCTTTTGTATTCCATTAGTCCCAGAGTCACAAGAAATTTTGGCTTGTGAGTGGCAGGACTCAACATACAACTAAAACAATACTTCCGGGCCGTCTTGCCCCAAGGGTGCAAAAATTCCCACACCATCTTTGGGGAAAGCTTAGCTAAAGACCTAAAAGTTCTACCTCTGGAAAAGGAAACCCTCCTTCAGTACGCAGACGACATTCTGATCGCCAGCCCTACTAAGGAGACCTCTGAACTACCAAGCCAATAAAGGATAGAAGTTGTCCAAGAAAAAGCTCAAATATCACAGACTGCGGTGACCTGCCTGGGCTTCATTCTCACAGAAGGTCGGAGAAGCCCATCCCAGGAAAGGGAAGAAACCATTTGCAGCCTTACCCCTTTCTAAAACTAGAAGACAGCTTAGGGGTTCCTGGGGAGGCCAGGGTTTGCTGCTTCTGGATCCCTAACTACAGTCTACTAGCTGGGCCTCTATATGAAACACTGAAAGGAAAAGATGATGATCCTTTTGAATAGAATCCAGAAGTGGCCTTTCAAGAATGGAAAGAGCAGTCAATTCAGACCCTTGCCCTGGAACTCCCTAATTTAGCTAAACCCTTTGACCTTTACATTCCCGGTGAAAGGTGAATCGCCATTGGAGAATTAGTGCAAAAACTGGGACCACTTGAAATGGAACAATGCAAGAATGCCATCCAGGTAGGATAAACTACGGTCACCAAGGGGCTTGGCCCACTGCCGCATCTGGCCAAGATACTGGCGGTATCTAAAAACCTGGAAATCAGCAGCCCAAAAGGCCACCTCCTTCCTAAGGGAAAAGGACCCCACGTGGTGATCCTAACCACCAACGATGCCCTGAAGTTGCAGGGTTCGCTCCGTGGGCACACCGACCTCGAGTGAGGAGGCCCTCCAACTCCAACATCCAGAGAGATAACCGGGGGCAACAGGGCACCATGACGACTCGTGTGAACATCACTTGACCTGGAGTTTCTCTCATAAAACAATAAGAGTGTGTCCCAAAAGAGTAGACTACTGCTTGCAGGACTTACTGCACCCAGAGGGGAGCTAATAATCTTGGCGGGGGAACCGTATATCACACTGTCACCATAGAAAAGCCTACAGACACCGTGATGATGGTGGCCAATAAGACCGGCTGGACTCCTGTTTACTTCAAAAGGCTGTTGACTCAGTGGTCATCATGGTCCTTGATCACCACTGACCCTGGACTGTCTGGGAGTTGAGCGGGCAGGGCTCTGACACCTGGTGCTGTTTGTACGTTAATTCAGGGGCCTAATTGAAGAAAGCGCAGACTACTGGTCAGAGCATCTAGGCTGGCAGAAACGGTCAGCCTAAGGTGGCCGAACAAATGTGGGGCGGGGTGAAACCGGCCCCCACAGTGTCTCTGCACATCTCTTTCCTGGACCCTTAAAGGTCATTAGAATCTATAACACTTCCAATGCTGGTGCTCAGGTGGACGAGCAGGGAGGCAGGGGGCCTGGGGACAATCAACGTCACCTGGAGGCTGCTGGGGAGAAGCTCTGACCCTCGCCCCCGGGTATTAGGGCTCCCAACTCAGCACTCAGCAGTTACAGAAGAAGTGTCTGCACCCTCAGCACTCCAAGAATGAGGAACGGGACAAAAGGCAGAGGAGGGGTTTGTCCCCAGCAAAGCCCATTAAAAACCCCTGGGAGATAAAAATAGAATCTGGGCAATAAAGTCAAGTCTAACCTTTTTTATCCTTTGTGCTTTGTCTAATTTCACGTGCTCCTAGGGTCCCGCATGCAGAGGTTCCACACCCGGCACTTCAGACCAGATTTCCTAGTGCAGAATGGCTGGGTCGACACCTCAGCTCCTGGGGCCCAGTGCAGACTCCGCGATATAGAGCCTGAGCTGCAGCCAACCTGGCCCTCGAGAGCTCCGCCCCCTCCCTCCCACTGACTCTGACAGGATCTCTACACAGCAGCCCAGCCCACAGCCCACGGGGTAGTGCATGCTCTCACCTCTCCATTCTCTGATCAAAATATAAAGTTTCCTTTGCTTGTGAACCAAACTCAGTCTCGATCTGTTGGCCTCAATGACACTGGGCAGGGGGACACTTGTTGGGGTCCACTCTGGAGGATCAGTAACAGAAATTGAGACTATTGTAACCTCAATGAACAGATGTGTGAGCCAAACTGTAGTTAACATAGAACAGTGTATAAGGCTCGGGTAAAATAAGATGTTTCTAACACTTCCATTTGATATTTCCATCACTTTATTATAAGCAAGTTCAGTGAAAAGGTTTGTCTTATTTGTCAGGTCAATATTAGAGAAACGAAGTGATTTCTTTCCAAGGATGTACATCTAATAATCTTGGTTAAAGCTTCAATCTTGTTTTAAATGCTTTTCCATTGAAAATGATACCTCTCTTTCAGCTCCCCCATTTCTGAGAAGTATAAAATCTTATAATTTATTATTACCAAAGGGGAAAGGTGGGAGGAGGGATAAATTAACAGTTTGGGATTAACACATACACACTGCTATGTATAAAATAGATCATCAACAAGGAACTACTGTATAGCACAGGGAACTACACTCAACATTTTGCAATAACCTATAAGGGGAAATAATCTGAAAAAGAATAGATATTTTTATTGACATCATCTATCAATGACAGTTAAAGTGTAACCTAAGGGAAGCTGGTGGTGAGTGCTTCTGACCCTGAAGACTTCAATCATCTAAAGTTTGGACTCTGCCTACTTCCCAAGGCCCTTAATGAACATATGTGTAGCCGTAGCTTAAAAAATTCCCCAGTTTGGGTTTCGGGGAGACACTGATTTTGAAAAAGCCCTGGTGTTCTCCTTACATGAATGGGACTCTTCCTACTGCTAAAACATGTCTGTCACACCCAGAGGATGGTATACCGTCTGATCGGGAAGAGTTTGGAAAAGGCATCTCATCTCCTCATCTCCTGGTGCTCGGGTTCACCCCTCCAGCGTCTTTACTAACAGTCTCCCCACTTGGAGATGTCAGCACTGTCAACATCCTGTTGCGTACAGTTTGGAATTTGTCCAGAGGATGAAGCGGAAGGATGAGGAACAATGAGAGACAAGTCCTAGGTGTTCAGACAGGCACATGTCACTCTAATTTCCAATCAGGAAGACGAATTGACCAAAGGCTAGGGTTGCCCATGGAAACAGTATAGGGCTTGAGGAAATCCCGCTGCTTTGTGGCCAGTTCCCATAAACACAAGTTGAACAATGGAACTCAGGGGCAGTAAAATTCACAAAACTGCAGAGTTGAAAATATCCATCACTGAAAAATGTCTTGAGGAAAGTCAGAGAAAAGGACTTGTAAGCAAGAGAGAATGGCAGGAAAGGGATTTGAGGAGGTAGAAAGGACTCGCCATTAAGCACAAGAAAAGGAGCTGAACATTGCCAACATTGCAGTTGGCCAAAAAGGGTGTATGCGTTTTTTTCTGTATATATTCAAGAAAAGGGCATACACTTTTTTAGCCAACCAAACAGGTGGGCACTGGAAGTCAATACTACAAAAGATATCACTTCGCATCAGTCAGAAGAGCCATCCTCATAAAGCGTAAACAACAGAAATGCAGGACAGGACAAGGAGAAGAGGGAGCCCTGTGAGACTTATAGTGGAAATGTATATTGCCAACGGCCATTCTGGAGAAGTGTATTGTGTTTACTAAAGCATCTAAAAAATGAGCTACAGAGCATAGGGCACTTGCACTCATGGGCGTATATCTTGAGAAAAACAAAAATCGAGAGGACACAGGCACCCCAATGTTTACCCCCTCTCTGTTTAAAAGATCCTCAACTAGGATATAACTTAAATGTCTCTGGAGGGAAAAAATGGGTAGAGATGTGGTACTTAGGTAGAGTGGAATATTATTCAGCCTGGAAATCAATGAAATATGGCCAGTTGTAACAACTCCGGAGGAGTTATGTATGATCTTTCTAAGTGACAGAATTCAAAAAGAAAAAGACACATATCATAAGATATCACTTAAAGGTGGAATCTAAAATGGCTACACATGAAATAAATTACAAAACAAAAACATAGTCAAATATGTAGAAAACACGCATAAGGCTGCTAAACGGGAAAGGTGGGGAGGGGTGAGGCATCACCCAGGAGGTTGAAATTAGCAAAGATACCATTCCAAATACCAAACTGATAATCAACAAGGCCTACACGGTAGCTAAAAGAACTGCACTCAGCACACTCAAGTCACCGGAAAAGAATATATACGACTGGTAAGAATCTGAAAAAGAATTTACTGATGTCTCTCTGTACGTGAATCAAGTGGATGTACAGCAGCAAGAAACAGAGCTTTGAAAATCAGCTGTAACCAATATAGTAATAAATTGAAAAAAATAAACGACAGAGAGACAGAGAAAACCTCTTACAACTTTTCCTCAGGGCCGGTGATGCAACATGGATTGAACACATCTAGACCCACAGCAGGATGAGACATAAGGCTGGAAACTGTTTGCGCTAAGAGAAATGTGAGGTTGGGTGAGGAAATGCACACCCTTTAAAGTAATACTACCTGGTACCCATTCAATGGGTCCCAAATATGCAGGTTCAAGGGATCTTCCTACAGCTAAAACATGCATGGAAAACCCAGAGGACTGTACACCATGTGATCGGGAGATGTGTCTAAAATGCAGCTCATTTATCCTCTCCTGGTGCTCCTGTTCACCATTCCAGCCACGTTACTTAGAATCTCCCCACTTGGAGAATCAGCACATTTCAACTTCTGTTTCACACATTTTGCAAATTGTGAGGAGGATGAACGGGGAACCAATGAGAGAATAGTTGTAGGGGTTTGGACGGGCACATATCACTCTAATTTCCCATTAAGAATAAGAATTGAAAAAAGGCTCAGCCCGCCTCGCCCGAGCCAAAATAGGGCCTGAAGCAATCCTGCGGGTTTGAGGCCAGCTCACAAAAGAGCAACTTAAAAAATGGAGCTCAGGGTCACTGCAATTCACAAACCTGCAGAGTTATAAATGAAAACTAACGTCCAAAAATATGTTGAGGTAAGGCAAAGAAGAGGATCTGAATGCAAGACAGAATTGCAAGAAACAGATTTCAAGAGATAGATTGGACTCGTCTTTAAAGCACATGAAAAGCGGCAGAATTTCGACAATGATGCAGTTGGCCCAAAAGGGCGTATGCGTTTTTTCCTGATTATATCCAGGAAAAAACGCATACGCACTTTATGGGCAACGAAGCAAGCAAGCAATGCAAATGTGCACAACAAAGAAGTCTCATTTCCCACTGGTCAAAAGGGCCATCCTAAAAAATTGTAAAAACCAGAAATGCAGGACAGGCCATGGAGAACAGGGAGCCTTTATACGCTGATGGGCAGTGTGTGAACTGCCGAGAGCCACTCTGGAGAAGTGTATGGTGGTTCCTAAATCATCTAAAAAACAGAGCTACAGAGCATAGGACACTTCCAATCATGGGAGTATATCTAGGGAAATCTAAAAATTAACAAGACACAAGCACACCACAGTTTAGGGCTACTCTGTTTACAAGAACCTCAACTTCAGTATACCTTAAATATCCCAGGAAAGAGAACAATGGATAAAGAAGATGTGGTACTTATGTACAATGGAATATCTCTTCACCATGAAATCAATGTAATAAGGCTAGTAGAAGGATAAAGAGTGGATTTAGGTCCGATAATACTACTTGAAATAAGTCAAACAGAAAAAGAAACATATCATAAGATATCACTTATAGAGGGAGGGTAAATATGGCTGCACAAGAAATGAATTACAGAACAGAACAGTGTCTCACATTTAGAAAACACACTTATTTCAGCTTAAGGGGAAAGGAGAGGTGGGGTGATGCATAAAACCAGAGTTTGAAATTAGCACAGATACCGTTCAATAAACCAAATAGATATTAGACAAGATCTACACCTTGCTCAATGAACTGGCCTCAACACACCCTATACACCGCAGAGAAATATATCTGAGTAATAAGAATCTTAAAACCCATGTATTGATATATCTCCATAAGGGAATCAAGTGTGTGCAGAGTGGCACAAACACAGCAGTGAAAATGAGCTAAACCCCATTATAGAAATAAATTTTAAAAACAAAACGCAGAAACAATGAAAGAGAGAAAAATTCTTACAAAATTCGCTCAGGGGCTGTGATGCAACCTGGATTGACCACATATAAACCCACAGCTGGATAAGACATAAGGCTGGACACTTGGGGCTGAGAGGATTGATGAGCTTTGGTGAGCAACTGCCAAAAGTTTAATGCAATACTTCATGCTACTCATTCCAAGGGTCCCAACACTCCAGGTTGAAGGGAATCTTCCTACAGCTAAACCATGCTTGGGAAACCCAGCGACTGGTATACCATATGATCGGGAAAGGTTTCTAAAACGCACCTCATTTTTCCTCTCCTGGGGCTCCGGATCGACATTCCAGCCGCTTTACCAAAAATATCCCCACATGGAGAGTCAATGCCTTTAAGTTCTGGTATCGCACAGTCTGCGGTTAGTGCGGAGGATGAATGGGAATAGGGGGAACCAGTGAGAAACTAGCTGTAGCGGTTTCAATGGGCACATGTCACTCTAAATTCACATCAGTAAGAAGAATAAACCAAAGGCACAGCAAGGTGCCCCAGAAGAAGAATAGGGCCTGAAGGAATCCTGTGGTTATGAGGCAAGATCACAAAAATAAGAGCTGAAAAATGGAGCTAAGGGCCACTGCAATTCAAAAACCTGCAGAGTTATAAAGGCCAACTATTTTCAAAAAATATATTGAGGTAAGGCTATGAAGAGGCATTGAAAGCAAGGCAGAATTGCAGGAAAACGATTTCAGGAGGTAGACTGGAATTGCATTTAAAGCATAGGAAAAGAGGCAGAACGTCCACAATGATTCACTTGGCCAAAAAGGGCGTATGCCTTTTTTCCTGAATTTATTCAGGAAAAAAGGCATACGCTCTTTTTGGCCAACCAAGCAAGCTTGCAAAGGAAATCTGCACTACAATGAAGTCTCACTTCCCCCTGGTCAAAAGGGCCATCTGAAAAAAGTGTAAAATCCAGAAAGGCAGGACAGGCCATGGAGAACTGGGAGCCTTGTTATGCTGATGGGCGGGATGTAAATTGCCAACAGACACTCGGGAGAAGTGTATGGTGTTTCCTGAAACATCTAAAAAACAAAGCAACAGAGCCTAGGGCACTTCCACTTATGGTCCTATAGCTTAGGGAAATTAAAATCAAAAAGACACAGCCACCCCAAAGTTTGGGACGCCTCTGTTTACAAGAACCTCGTTTACCGTAAAAGTTCAACATCGCAGAAAGTGAAAAATGGATAAAGAAGTTGTGGTATTTACTTACAAAGCAATATCACTCAGCAATGAAATCTATGTCATCAGGCCCTTAGCAGCACAATGAGTGGATTCAGGTATGATGATTCTAACTGAAATAAGTCACACAGAAAAAGAAACATCATAAGATATCACTAATACACGGAATGTAAACTTGGCTCCACAGGAACTGAATTACAAAACAGAACAGGGTCTCAAATTTAGAAAACCAACTTATGCTTGCTTAAGGGGAAAGGTGAGTTGGGGTGCTGCATAAAACCAGAGATTGAAATGAGCACAGATAAAGTTCCTTAAGCCAAATATGGAATAGACAAGAGCTACTCCTTGCTCAACGAAATGGACTCAACAACCCATATTACACGCCTAAGAATGTACCTGACTAGTAAGTATCTTAAAACCTATGGATGGCTATGTCTCCAAAAGAGAATGAAGCGTGTGTACAAGGGCATAAACGCAGCAGTGATAGGACTGGAGAGGTTCGGTGAGCAAATGAAGACCCTTTGAAGTCATATTGCATCGTACCCATTCCACGGGTTTCAACTACCCAGGTTTAAGGTATTCTTCCTTCTGCTAAAACATGCATGTGGAACCTAGAGTATGATCAACCATGTGATCGGGAAACCTGTTCAAATATGTCTCAGTTTTCGTACCCTGGTACTCGGGTGCAACATTCCAGACACATTACTAACACTCTCCCGACTTGGAGAGTCAGTCCCTTTAACCTCCTGTTTGGCCCAGTTTGCAATTTCTGCGGAAGATGAACAGGAATAGCGAGAACCAATGAGAGACTAGCTGGAGGTGTCTGGACGGGCAAATTTAACTCTCATTTCCCACGAGGAAGAGGAATTAACCAAAGGCTCAGCGTGCCGTGACGGAACCAGATTAGGGCCTGAAGCCATCCTGCGGTGTTGCGGCCAGCTCAAAAGAAAACGAGTTGAAGAAAGGAGCTCAGGGGCACTGTAATTCACAAACCTGCAGAGTTATAAATGACAGCTATCGTCCAAAAATATACTGAAGTAAGGCTGCCAAGAGGACTTGAAAGCGGGGCAGAATTGCAGGAAACCGATTTCAGGAGGTAGACTGGAATTGCATTGAAAGCATAGGAAAAGAGGCAGAACGTCCACAATGATGCACTTGGCCAAAAAGGGCGTATGCGTTTTTTCCTGAATATATTCAGGAAAAACCGCATACGCCCTTTTTGGCCAACCAAGCAAACTTGCAAAGGAACTCTGCACTACAATGAAGTCTCACTTCAACCCAGTCAAAAGGGCCATCTGAAAAAAGTGTAAAATCCAGAAAGGCAGGACAGGCCATGGAGAACTGGGAGCCTTGTTATGCTGATGGGCGGGGTGTAATTTGCCAACAGACACTCGGGAGAAGTGTATGGTGTTTCCTGAAACATCTAAAAAACAAAGCAACAGAGCCTAGGGCACTTCCACTTATGGTCCTATAGCTTAGGGAAATTAAAATCAAAAAGACACAGCCACCCCAAAGTTTGGGACGGCTCTGTTTACAAGGACCTCGTTTACGGTACAAGTTCAACATCGCACAAAGTGAAAAATGGATAAAGAAGTTGTGGTACTTACGTACAATGCAATATCACTCAGCAATGAAATCTATGTCATCAGGCCCGTAGCAGCATAATGAGTGGATTCAGGTATGATGATTCTAACTGAAATAAGTCACACAGAAAAAGAAACATCATAAGATATCAGTAATACACGGAATGTAAACTTGGCTACACAGGAACTGAATTACAAAACAGAACAGGGTCTCAAATTTAGAAAACCAACTTATGCTTGCTTAAGGGGAAAGGTGAGTTGGTGTGCTGCATAAAACCAGAGATTGAAATGAGCACAGATAAAGTTCCTTAAGTCAAATATGGAATAGACAAGAGCTACTCCTTGCTCAACGAAATGGACTCAACACCCCATATTAAATGCCTAAGAATGTACCTGACTAGTAAGTATCTTAAAACCTATGGATTGCTATGTCTCCGAAAGGGAATCAAGCCTGTGTACAGGGGCATAAACGCAGCAGTGATAGGATTGGAGAGGTTCGGTGAGCAAATGAAGACCCTTTGAAGTCATATTGCATGGTACCCATTCCAAGAGTCTCAACTCTCCAGGTTTCAGGGATTCTTCCTTCAGCTAAAACATGCATGTGGAACCCAGAGTATGATCAACCATGTGATCGGGAGACTTGTTCCAAAATGTCTCAGTTCTCGTCCCCTGGTACTCGGGTGCAACATTCCAGACGCTTTACTAACACTCTCCTGACTTGGAGAGTCAGTGCCTTTAACCTCCTGTTTGGCCCAGTTTGCAATTTCTGCGGAAGATGAACAGGAATAGGGAGAACCAATGAGAGACTAGCTGGAGGTGTCTGGACGGGCAAATTTAACTCTCATTTCCCACCAGGAAGAGGAATTAACCAAAGGCTCAGCATGTCGTGCCGGGACCAGATTAGGGCCTGAAGCCATCCTGCGGTGTTGCGGCCAGCTCACAAGAAAGCGAGTTGAAGAAAGGAGCTCAGGGGCACTGTAATTCACAAACCTGCAGACTTATAAATGACAGCTATCTTCCAAAAATATACTGAAGTAAGGTTGCCAAGAGGACTTGAAAGAGGGGAAGAATTGCAGGAAACCGATTTCAGGAGGTAGACTGGAATTGCATTGAAAGCATAGGAAAACAGGGAGAACGTCCACAATGATGCACTTCGCCAAAAAGGGCGTATGCGTTTTTTCCTGACATACGCCCTTTTTGGCCAACCAAGCAAGCTTGCAAAGGAAATCTGCACTACAATGAAGTCTCACTTCCCCCCGGTCAAAAGGGCCATCTGAAAAAAGTGTAAAATCCAGAAAGGCAGGACAGGCCATGGAGAACTGGGAGCCTTGTTATGCTGATGGGCGGGATGAAAATTGCCAACAGACACTCGGGAGAAGTGTATGGTGTTTCCTGAAACATCTAAAAAACAAAGCAACAGAGCCTAGGGCACTTCCACTTATGGTCCTATAGCTTAGGGAAATTAAAATCAAAAAGACACAGCCACCCCAAAGTTTGGGACGCCTCTGTTTACAAGAACCTCGTTTACCGTACAAGTTCAACATCGCAGAAAGTGAAAAATGGATAAAGAAGTTGTGGTATTTACTTACAAAGCAATATCACTCAACAATGAAATCTATGTCATCAGGCCCTTAGCAGCACAATGAGTGGATTCAGGTATGATGATTCTAACTGAAATAAGTCACACAGAAAAAGAAACATCATAAGATATCAGTAATACACGGAATGTAAACTTGGCTACACAGGAACTGAATTACAGAACAGAACAGGGTCTCAAATTTAGAAAACCAACTTATGCTTGCTTAAGGGTAAAGGTGAGTTGGGGTGCTGCATAAAACCAGAGATTGAAATGAGCACAGATAAAGTTCCTTAAGCCAAATATGGAATAGACAAGAGCTACACCTTGCTCAACGAAATGGACTCAACACCGCATATTAAACGCCTAAGAATGTACCTGACTAGTAAGTATCTTAAAACCTATGGATTACTATGTCTCTGAAAGAGAATCAAGCATGTGTCCAGAGGCATAAACGCAGCAGTGATAGGATTGGAGAGGTTCGGTGAGCAAATGAAGACCCTTTGAAGTCATATTGCATCGTACCCATTCCACGGGTTTCAACTTCCCAGTTTTAAGGTATTCTTCCTTCTGCTAAAACATGCATGTGGAACCTAGAGTATGATCAACCATGTGATCGGGAAACGTGTTCAAATATGTCTCAGTTTTCGTACCCTGGTACTCGGGTGCAACATTCCAGACGCTTTACTAACACCCTCCCGACTTGGAGAGTCAGTCCCTTTAACCTCCTGTTTGGCCCAGTTTGCAATTTCTGCGGAAGATGAACAGGAATAGCGAGAACCAATGAGAGACTAGCTGGAGGTGTCTGGACGGGCAAATTTAACTCTCATTTCCCACCAGGAAGAGGAATTAACCAAAGGCTCAGCGTGCCGTGCCGGAACCAGATTAGGGCCTGAAGCCATCCTGCGGTGTTGCGGCCAGCTCAAAAGAAAGCGAGTTGAAGAAAGGAGCTCAGGGGCACTGTAATTCACAAACCTGCAGACTTATAAATGACAGCTATCGTCCAAAAATATACTGAAGTAAGGCTGCCAAGAGGACTTGAAAGCGGGGCAGAATTGCAGGAAACCGATTTCAGGAGGTAGACTGGAATTGCATTGAAAGCATAGGAAAAGAGGCAGAACGTCCACAATGATGCACTTGGCCAAAAAGGGCGTATGCGTTTTTTCCTGAATATATTCAGGAAAAAACGCATACGCCCTTTTTGGCCAACCAAGCAAGCTTGCAAAGGAAATCTGCACTACAATGAAGTCTCACTTCCCCCCGGTCAAAAGGGCCATCTGAAAAAAGTGTAAAATCCAGAAAGGCGGGACAGGCCATGGAGAACTGGGAGCCTTGTTATGCTGATGGGCGGGATGTAAATTGCCAACAGACACTCGGGAGAAGTGTATGGTGTTTCCTGAAACATCTAAAAAACAAAGCAACAGAGCCTAGGGCACTTCCACTTATGGTCCTATAGCTTAGGGAAATTAAAATCAAAAAGACACAGCCACCCCAAAGTTTGGGACGCCTCTGTTTACAAGAACCTCGTTTACAGTACAAGTTCAACATCGCAGAAAGTGAAAAATGGATAAAGAATTTGTGGTATTTACTTACAAAGCAATATCACTCAGCAATGAAATCTATGTCATCAGGCCCTTAGCAGCACAATGAGTGGATTCAGGTATGATGATTCTAACTGAAATAAGTCACACAGAAAAAGAAACATCATAAGATATCAGTAATACACGGAATGTAAACTTGGCTACACAGGAACTGAATTACAGAACAGAACAGGGTCTCAAATTTAGAAAACCAACTTATGCTTGCTTAAGGGGAAAGGTGAGTTGGGGTGCTGCATAAAACCAGAGATTGAAATGAGCACAGATAAAGTTCCTTAAGCCAAATATGGAATAGACAAGAGCTACTCCTTGCTCAACGAAATGGACTCAACACCGCATATTAAAAGCCTAAGAATGTACCTGACTAGTAAGTATCTTAAAACCTATGGATTGCTATGTCTCCGAAAGAGAATCAAGCATGTGTACAGGGGCATAAACGCAGCAGTGATAGGATTGGAGAGGTTCGGTGAGCAAATGAAGACCCTTTGAAGTCATATTGCATGGTACCCATTCCACGGGTTTCAACTACCCAGGTTTAAGGTATTCTTCCTTCAGCTAAAACATGCATGTGGAACCTAGAGTATGATCAACCATGTGATCGGGAGACGTGTTCAAATATGTCTCAGTTTTCGTACCCTGGTACTCGGGTGCAACATTCCAGACGCTTTACTAACACCCTCCCGACTTGGAGAGTCAGTCCCTTTAACCTCCTGTTTGGCCCAGTTTGCAATTTCTGCGGAAGATGAACAGGAGTAGCGAGAACCAATGAGAGACTAGCTGGAGGTGTCTGGACGGGCAAATTTAACTCTCATTTCCCACCAGGAAGAGGAATTAACCAAAGGCTCAGCGTGCCCTGCCGGAACCAGATGAGGGCCTGAAGACATCCTGCGGTGTTGCGGCCAGGTCACAAGAAAGCGAGTTGAAGAAAGGAGCTCAGGGGCACTGTAATTCACAAAACTGCAGAGTTATAAATGACAGCTATCGTCCAAAAATATACTGAAGTAAGGCTGCCAAGAGGACTTGAAAGCGGGGCAGAATTGCAGGAAACCGATTTCAGGAGGTAGACTGGAATTGCATTGAAAGCATAGGAAAAGAGGCAGAACGTCCACAATGATGCACTTGGCCAAAAAGGGCGTATGCGTTTTTTCCTGAATATATTCTGGGAAAAACGCATACGCCCTTTTTGGCCAACCAAGCAAGCTTGCAAAGGAAATCTGCACTACAATGAAGTCTCACTTCCCCCCGGTCAAAAGGGCCATCTGAAAAAAGTGTAAAATCCAGAAAGGCGGGACAGGCCATGGAGAACTGGGAGCCTTGTTATGCTGATGGGCGGGATGTAAATTGCCAACAGACACTCGGGAGAAGTGTATGGTGTTTCCTGAAACATCTAAAAAACAAAGCAACAGAGCCTAGGGCACTTCCACTTATGGTCCTATAGCTTAGGGAAATTAAAATCAAAAAGACACAGCCACCCCAAAGTTTGGAACGCCTCTGTTTACAAGAACCTCGTTTACAGTACAAGTTCAACATCGCAGAAAGTGAAAAATGGATAAAGAAGTTGTGGTATTTACTTACAAAGCAATATCACTCAGCAATGAAATCTATGTCATCAGGCCCTTAGCAGCACAATGAGTGGATTCAGGTATGATGATTCTAACTGAAATAAGTCACACAGAAAAAGAAACATCATAAGATATCAGTAATACACGGAATGTAAACTTGGCTACACAGGAACTGAATTACAGAACAGAACAGGGTCTCAAATTTAGAAAACCAACTTATGCTTGCTTAAGGGGAAAGGTGAGTTGGGGTGCTGCATAAAACCAGAGATTGAAATGAGCACAGATAAAGTTCCTTAAGCCAAATATGGAATAGACAAGAGCTACTCCTTGCTCAACGAAATGGACTCAACACCGCATATTAAACGCCTAAGAATGTACCTGACTAGTAAGTATCTTAAAACCTATTGATTACTATGTCTCCGAAAGAGAATCAAGCATGTGTACAGGGGCATAAACGCAGCAGTGATAGGATTGGAGAGGTTCGGTGAGCAAATGAAGACCCTTTGAAGTCATATTGCATGGTACCCATTCCACGGGTCTCAACTCTCCAGGTTTAAGGTATTCTTCCTTCAGCTAAAACATGCATGTGGAACCCAGAGTATGATCCACCATGTGAACGGGAGACATGTTCAAATATGTCTCAGTTTTCCTCCCCTGGTACTCGGGTGCAACATTCCAGACGCTTTACTAACACTCTCCCGACTTGGAGAGTCAGTGCCTTTAACCTCCTGTTTGGCCCATTTTCCAATTTCTGCGGAAGATGAACAGAAATAGGGAGAACCAATGAGAGACTAGCTGGAGGTGTCTGGACGGGCAAATTTAACTCTCATTTCCCACCAGGAAGAGGAAATAACCAAAGGTTCAGCATGCCGTGCCGGAACCAGATTAGGGCCTGAAGCCATCCTGCGGTGTTGCGGCCAGCTCAAAAGAAAGCGAGTTGAAGAAAGGAGCTCAGGGGCACTGTAATTCACAAACCTGCAGAGTTATAAATGACAGCTATCGTCCAAAAATATACTGAAGTAAGGCTGCCAAGAGGACTTGAAAGCGGGGCAGAATTGCAGGAAACCGATTTCAGGAGGTAGACTGGAATTGCATTGAAAGCATAGGAAAAGAGGCAGAACGTCCACAATGATGCACTTGGCCAAAAAGTGCGTATGCGTTTTTTCCTGAATATATTCAGGAAAAAACGCATACGCCCTTTTTGGCCAACCAAGCAAGCTTGCAAAGGAAATCTGCACTACAATGAAGTCTCACTTCCCCCCGGTCAAAAGGGCCATCTGAAAAAAGTGTAAAATCCAGAAAGGCAGGACAGGCCATGGAGAACTGGGAGCCTTGTTATGCTGATGGGCGGGATGTAAATTGCCAACAGCCACTCCGGAGAAGTGTATGGTGTTTCCTGAAACATCTAAAAAACAAAGCAACAGAGCCTAGGGCACTTCCACTTATGGTCCTATAGCTTAGGGAAATTAAAATCAAAAAGACACAGCCACCCCAAAGTTTGGGACGGCTCTGTTTACAAGAACCTCGTTTACGGTACAAGTTCAATATCGCACAAAGTGAAAAATGGATAAAGAAGTTGTGGTACTTACGTACAATGCAATATCACTCAGCAATGAAATCTATGTCATCAGGCCCGTAGCAGCATAATGAGTGGATTCAGGTATGATGATTCTAACTGAAATAAGTCACACAGAAAAAGAAACATCATAAGATATCAGTAATACACGGAATGTAAACTTGGCTACACAGGAACTGAATTACAAAACAGAACAGGGTCTCAAATTTAGAAAACCAACTTATGCTTGCTTAAGGGGAAAGGTGAGTTGGTGTGCTGCATAAAACCAGAGATTGAAATGAGCACAGATAAAGTTCCTTAAGTCAAATATGGAATAGACAAGAGCTACTCCTTGCTCAACGAAATGGACTCAACACCCCATATTAAATGCCTAAGAATGTACCTGACTAGTAAGTATCTTAAAACCTATGGATTGCTATGTCCCCGAAAGAGAATCAAGCCTGTGTACAGGGGCATAAACGCAGCAGTGATAGGATTGGAGAGGTTCGGTGAGCAAATGAAGACCCTTTGAAGTCATATTGCATGGTACCCATTCCACGAGTCTCAACTCTCCAGGTTTCAGGGATTCTTCCTTCAGCTAAAACATGCATGTGGAACCCAGAGTATGATCAACCATGTGATCGGGAGACTTGTTCCAAAATGTCTCAGTTCTCGTCCCCTGGTACTCGGGTGCAACATTCCAGACGCTTTACTAACACTCTCCCGACTTGGAGAGTCAGTGCCTTTAACCTCCTGTTTGGCCCAGTTTGCAATTTCTGCGGAAGATGAACAGGAATAGGGAGAACCAATGAGAGACTAGCTGGAGGTGTCTGGACGGGCAAATTTAACTCTCATTTCCCACCAGGAAGAGGAATTAACCAAAGGCTCAGCATGTCGTGCCGGGACCAGATTAGGGCCTGAAGCCATCCTGCGGTGTTGCGGCCAGCTCACAAGAAAGCGAGTTGAAGAAAGGAGCTCAGGGGCACTGTAATTCACAAACCTGCAGACTTATAAATGACAGCTATCGTCCAAAAATATACTGAAGTAAGGTTGCCAAGAGGACTTGAAAGCGGGGAAGAATTGCAGGAAACCGATTTCAGGAGGTAGACTGGAATTGCATTGAAACCATAGGAAAAGAGGCAGAACGTCCACAATGATGCACTTGGCCAAAAAGGGCGTATGCGTTTTTTCCTGAATCAGGAAAAAACGCATACGCACTTTTTGGCCAACCAAGCAAGCTTGCAAAGGAAATCTGCACTACAATGAAGTCTCACTTCCCCCCGGTCAAAAGGGCCATCTGAGAAAAGTGTAAAATCCAGAAAGGCAAGACAGGCCATGGAGAACTGGGAGCCTTGTTATGCTGATGGGCGGGATGTAAATTGCCAACAGACACTCGGGAGAAGTGTATGGTGTTTCCTGAAACATCTAAAAAACAAAGCAACAGAGCCTAGGGCACTTCCACTTATGGTCCTATAGCTTAGGGAAATTAAAATCAAAAAGACACAGCCACCCCACAGTTTGGGACAGCTCTGTTTACAAGAACCTCGTTTACGGTACAAGTTCAATATCGCAGAAAGTGAAAAATGGATAAAGAAGTTGTGGTACTTATGTACAATGCAAAATCACTCAGCCATGAAATCTATGTCATCAGGCCCATAGCAGCATAATGAGTGGATTCAGGTATGATGATTCTAACTGAAATATGTCACACAGAAAAAGAAACATCATAAGATATCACTAATACACGGAATGTGAACTTGGCTACACATGAACTGAATTACAAAACAGAACAGGGTCTCAAGTTTAGAAAACCAACTTATGCTTCCTTAAGGGGGAAAGTGAGTTGGGGTGCTGCATAAAACCAGAGTTTGAAATTAGCACAGATACCATTCAATAAGCCAAATATGTAATAGACAAGACCTACCCCTTGCTCAACAAAATGGACTCAACAATGAGGTATCACCTCACACCTGATAGAATGGGCATCATGAGAAAGTCTACAAACAAAAATGCTGGAAAGGGTGTGGAGAAAAGGAACCCTCTTCCACTATTGTTGGGAATATAAATTGATACAGTCACTACGGAGAACAATATGGAGTTTCTTAAGAAACTAACAATAGAATTACCATATGATACAGCAATCCCAGTACTGGACATATACCCAGACAAAACCATAAATCAAAACGAGACATTCACCGCAATGTTCATTGCATCACTATTTACAATATCGAGGTAATGGAAGCAACCTAAATGCCCACAGACAGACGAATGCATAAAGCTGTGGTACATATATAAAATGGAATATTACTAAGCCATGAAAAGGAATGAAATTGGGTCATTTGTAGAGACGTCGATGGATCTAGAGACTGTCATACAGAGTGAAGTAAGTCAGAAAGAGAAAAACAAATCTTGTATATTCATGCATATATGTGGAACCTAGAAAAACTGTACAGATTAACCATTTTGCAAGGCATAAATAGAGCAACAGATGTAGACAACAAATGTATGGACAACAAGGGGGGAAAGCTGTTGGGGGGGTGGTGGTGGGAGGAGTTGAGAGACTGGGATTGGCATGTATACATTTATATGTATAAAATAGATAACCAATAAGAACCTGCTGTATAAAAATATAAAATAAAATTCAAAATTAAAAAGAAATAAAATTTAAAAAATAAAACAGAAAAAACAATTATTCCCTTCACATACATGTATTTATATGAATAAATTATTTCCATGCTTATATCTGTAAATACAAAAAAGAGGAATAAAATCTACCTTGAACCAAAAACGAAAAAGAGAAAAAAAACACAGAACCCACCAGTTCCACAGAGGAAAACCGTATCAGGGCACTTGCTCCAGTTGTAAACAATTCTGAAGTTGGCCAGTGGTGGGGAATCGTCTCCCATTCAGCCAGCAGCCCCCACGCAACAAGCGTCCTCATTGCAAAGCTGGGGCACCGTGCCGAGGCATCTGTGAGTAAACGTGAGCTGAGCCCCAGGCCAGTTGCTGCTGAACTATTCCCACCCGTCCCAGGTAAAACACCTGAATATATACAAGGACTTGAAAGCCTAGAGGAAGGGCCATAGAGCCACACGAGTGACAGCATGCCGGCCGACTTGGTGCCTGCAGGCCAGCCAGGATGGTCCTGGCCCTGGGTGCTCTTCTGGAAGATTTCCATTACCCTGACTGAGATACCCGTCCTGTCCCTGCCCCCACTGCTTTTTTCCTTCCTCACCTCTGCCCAGGGAGAAATTCCAGCAGCAGGTATGGGTGACACATCCTCTTCTTTAGCAGGTGGCAGCCTGGCAACTGCTGCAGAAAGTCCAGCAGAGCCCCACTCACACTGGGCCACCCACAAAGCCGTGGCCTCTCACTCCCTCCCACCAGCCCAGCCCCGAGACTGCTGACAGGGCAGAGAAAATGGCGTCAGGCACGGCTGCAGGGGCTCTTGCTGCCTGGAGTGGTATTTATATTGATCTCAACCCAGGCACACCTGGGGAGGGCTGGCCCGCACGGTAAGGCTGCCCAGGTCAGCCAATCATCACCCCTCAGGGGCTCACAGTTGCAGAAAATGGAACTTGCTGAACCGGCCAGGTCCAAGGAACAGGTGTGGGCTCCTGAGAGTCAGGATAGACAAGGGGCTGCAGCTTTGGCTTGTTTTCTAATCATTTTATCTGGCCCATGAGTGGGAGACAACTTCAAGAAAACCCTCTCCTTATGAGAGGAACCCAGGAGTCAGGGAGAGGAGGGGTGGGTGGTGGTTGGAGACAGAGGCCTGGTGCCCCGGGTGCAGTGGAAGTCTCTGGAAGACCAGGTGGAGGGAGGCCGCACAGAGTGATGCCCAGGGTCACAGACCTGTCGCAGCTGCTGTTTGTTAGTTCAAGTCCTGCTCTGAGGTGCTCTGTGCCAGCTCTGAGCGACAGGTGAGCTGGGGGTGCTCTGCAATGAGGGCTATGTGCACGGTTCCTGTGTGCCCAGCCCTGCCATGGTACCTGCAAGGGTAGCTCTGTATCCTGGGAAGGGCCTGACCACGAGAGCCCCGTGGGCTGGGGTGGGGGTGGGGTACCTGCCCAGGTGAGCTCCATATTCTGGGATTGGTCTGACCACGAGAGCCCCATGGGCTGCTGGGGACCTGGTAAAGGATGTCAGGACAGTCAGTGAAGCCACCGAGGATATACCTCCAGTTGCTCCTAATTCCTACACCCTGCTGGTCATTCTACCAACCACCAGGACATGGTATTCTGTATTAGTCTTCAATGATGCCTTCTTTTGTATTCCATTAGTCCCAGAGTCACAAGAAATTTTGGCTTGTGAGTGGCAGGACTCAACATACAACTAAAACAATACTTCCGGGCCGTCTTGCCCCAAGGGTGCAAAAATTCCCACACCATCTTTGGGGAAAGCTTAGCTAAAGACCTAAAAGTTCTACCTCTGGAAAAGGAAACCCTCCTTCAGTACGCAGACGACATTCTGATCGCCAGCCCTACTAAGGAGACCTCTGAACTACCAAGCCAATAAAGGATAGAAGTTGTCCAAGAAAAAGCTCAAATATCACAGACTGCGGTGACCTGCCTGGGCTTCATTCTCACAGAAGGTCGGAGAAGCCCATCCCAGGAAAGGGAAGAAACCATTTGCAGCCTTACCCCTTTCTAAAACTAGAAGACAGCTTAGGGGTTCCTGGGGAGGCCAGGGTTTGCTGCTTCTGGATCCCTAACTACAGTCTACTAGCTGGGCCTCTATATGAAACACTGAAAGGAAAAGATGATGATCCTTTTGAATAGAATCCAGAAGTGGCCTTTCAAGAATGGAAAGAGCAGTCAATTCAGACCCTTGCCCTGGAACTCCCTAATTTAGCTAAACCCTTTGACCTTTACATTCCCGGTGAAAGGTGAATCGCCATTGGAGAATTAGTGCAAAAACTGGGACCACTTGAAATGGAACAATGCAAGAATGCCATCCAGGTAGGATAAACTACGGTCACCAAGGGGCTTGGCCCACTGCCGCATCTGGCCAAGATACTGGCGGTATCTAAAAACCTGGAAATCAGCAGCCCAAAAGGCCACCTCCTTCCTAAGGGAAAAGGACCCCACGTGGTGATCCTAACCACCAACGATGCCCTGAAGTTGCAGGGTTCGCTCCGTGGGCACACCGACCTCGAGTGAGGAGGCCCTCCAACTCCAACATCCAGAGAGATAACCGGGGGCAACAGGGCACCATGACGACTCGTGTGAACATCACTTGACCTGGAGTTTCTCTCATAAAACAATAAGAGTGTGTCCCAAAAGAGTAGACTACTGCTTGCAGGACTTACTGCACCCAGAGGGGAGCTAATAATCTTGGCGGGGGAACCGTATATCACACTGTCACCATAGAAAAGCCTACAGACACCGTGATGATGGTGGCCAATAAGACCGGCTGGACTCCTGTTTACTTCAAAAGGCTGTTGACTCAGTGGTCATCATGGTCCTTGATCACCACTGACCCTGGACTGTCTGGGAGTTGAGCGGGCAGGGCTCTGACACCTGGTGCTGTTTGTACGTTAATTCAGGGGCCTAATTGAAGAAAGCGCAGACTACTGGTCAGAGCATCTAGGCTGGCAGAAACGGTCAGCCTAAGGTGGCCGAACAAATGTGGGGCGGGGTGAAACCGGCCCCCACAGTGTCTCTGCACATCTCTTTCCTGGACCCTTAAAGGTCATTAGAATCTATAACACTTCCAATGCTGGTGCTCAGGTGGACGAGCAGGGAGGCAGGGGGCCTGGGGACAATCAACGTCACCTGGAGGCTGCTGGGGAGAAGCTCTGACCCTCGCCCCCGGGTATTAGGGCTCCCAACTCAGCACTCAGCAGTTACAGAAGAAGTGTCTGCACCCTCAGCACTCCAAGAATGAGGAACGGGACAAAAGGCAGAGGAGGGGTTTGTCCCCAGCAAAGCCCATTAAAAACCCCTGGGAGATAAAAATAGAATCTGGGCAATAAAGTCAAGTCTAACCTTTTTTATCCTTTGTGCTTTGTCTAATTTCACGTGCTCCTAGGGTCCCGCATGCAGAGGTTCCACACCCGGCACTTCAGACCAGATTTCCTAGTGCAGAATGGCTGGGTCGACACCTCAGCTCCTGGGGCCCAGTGCAGACTCCGCGATATAGAGCCTGAGCTGCAGCCAACCTGGCCCTCGAGAGCTCCGCCCCCTCCCTCCCACTGACTCTGACAGGATCTCTACACAGCAGCCCAGCCCACAGCCCACGGGGTAGTGCATGCTCTCACCTCTCCATTCTCTGATCAAAATATAAAGTTTCCTTTGCTTGTGAACCAAACTCAGTCTCGATCTGTTGGCCTCAATGACACTGGGCAGGGGGACACTTGTTGGGGTCCACTCTGGAGGATCAGTAACAGAAATTGAGACTATTGTAACCTCAATGAACAGATGTGTGAGCCAAACTGTAGTTAACATAGAACAGTGTATAAGGCTCGGGTAAAATAAGATGTTTCTAACACTTCCATTTGATATTTCCATCACTTTATTATAAGCAAGTTCAGTGAAAAGGTTTGTCTTATTTGTCAGGTCAATATTAGAGAAACGAAGTGATTTCTTTCCAAGGATGTACATCTAATAATCTTGGTTAAAGCTTCAATCTTGTTTTAAATGCTTTTCCATTGAAAATGATACCTCTCTTTCAGCTCCCCCATTTCTGAGAAGTATAAAATCTTATAATTTATTATTACCAAAGGGGAAAGGTGGGAGGAGGGATAAATTAACAGTTTGGGATTAACACATACACACTGCTATGTATAAAATAGATCATCAACAAGGAACTACTGTATAGCACAGGGAACTACACTCAACATTTTGCAATAACCTATAAGGGGAAATAATCTGAAAAAGAATAGATATTTTTATTGACATCATCTATCAATGACAGTTAAAGTGTAACCTAAGGGAAGCTGGTGGTGAGTGCTTCTGACCCTGAAGACTTCAATCATCTAAAGTTTGGACTCTGCCTACTTCCCAAGGCCCTTAATGAACATATGTGTAGCCGTAGCTTAAAAAATTCCCCAGTTTGGGTTTCGGGGAGACACTGATTTTGAAAAAGCCCTGGTGTTCTCCTTACATGAATGGGACTCTTCCTACTGCTAAAACATGTCTGTCACACCCAGAGGATGGTATACCGTCTGATCGGGAAGAGTTTGGAAAAGGCATCTCATCTCCTCATCTCCTGGTGCTCGGGTTCACCCCTCCAGCGTCTTTACTAACAGTCTCCCCACTTGGAGATGTCAGCACTGTCAACATCCTGTTGCGTACAGTTTGGAATTTGTCCAGAGGATGAAGCGGAAGGATGAGGAACAATGAGAGACAAGTCCTAGGTGTTCAGACAGGCACATGTCACTCTAATTTCCAATCAGGAAGACGAATTGACCAAAGGCTAGGGTTGCCCATGGAAACAGTATAGGGCTTGAGGAAATCCCGCTGCTTTGTGGCCAGTTCCCATAAACACAAGTTGAACAATGGAACTCAGGGGCAGTAAAATTCACAAAACTGCAGAGTTGAAAATATCCATCACTGAAAAATGTCTTGAGGAAAGTCAGAGAAAAGGACTTGTAAGCAAGAGAGAATGGCAGGAAAGGGATTTGAGGAGGTAGAAAGGACTCGCCATTAAGCACAAGAAAAGGAGCTGAACATTGCCAACATTGCAGTTGGCCAAAAAGGGTGTATGCGTTTTTTTCTGTATATATTCAAGAAAAGGGCATACACTTTTTTAGCCAACCAAACAGGTGGGCACTGGAAGTCAATACTACAAAAGATATCACTTCGCATCAGTCAGAAGAGCCATCCTCATAAAGCGTAAACAACAGAAATGCAGGACAGGACAAGGAGAAGAGGGAGCCCTGTGAGACTTATAGTGGAAATGTATATTGCCAACGGCCATTCTGGAGAAGTGTATTGTGTTTACTAAAGCATCTAAAAAATGAGCTACAGAGCATAGGGCACTTGCACTCATGGGCGTATATCTTGAGAAAAACAAAAATCGAGAGGACACAGGCACCCCAATGTTTACCCCCTCTCTGTTTAAAAGATCCTCAACTAGGATATAACTTAAATGTCTCTGGAGGGAAAAAATGGGTAGAGATGTGGTACTTAGGTAGAGTGGAATATTATTCAGCCTGGAAATCAATGAAATATGGCCAGTTGTAACAACTCCGGAGGAGTTATGTATGATCTTTCTAAGTGACAGAATTCAAAAAGAAAAAGACACATATCATAAGATATCACTTAAAGGTGGAATCTAAAATGGCTACACATGAAATAAATTACAAAACAAAAACATAGTCAAATATGTAGAAAACACGCATAAGGCTGCTAAACGGGAAAGGTGGGGAGGGGTGAGGCATCACCCAGGAGGTTGAAATTAGCAAAGATACCATTCCAAATACCAAACTGATAATCAACAAGGCCTACACGGTAGCTAAAAGAACTGCACTCAGCACACTCAAGTCACCGGAAAAGAATATATACGACTGGTAAGAATCTGAAAAAGAATTTACTGATGTCTCTCTGTACGTGAATCAAGTGGATGTACAGCAGCAAGAAACAGAGCTTTGAAAATCAGCTGTAACCAATATAGTAATAAATTGAAAAAAATAAACGACAGAGAGACAGAGAAAACCTCTTACAACTTTTCCTCAGGGCCGGTGATGCAACATGGATTGAACACATCTAGACCCACAGCAGGATGAGACATAAGGCTGGAAACTGTTTGCGCTAAGAGAAATGTGAGGTTGGGTGAGGAAATGCACACCCTTTAAAGTAATACTACCTGGTACCCATTCAATGGGTCCCAAATATGCAGGTTCAAGGGATCTTCCTACAGCTAAAACATGCATGGAAAACCCAGAGGACTGTACACCATGTGATCGGGAGATGTGTCTAAAATGCAGCTCATTTATCCTCTCCTGGTGCTCCTGTTCACCATTCCAGCCACGTTACTTAGAATCTCCCCACTTGGAGAATCAGCACATTTCAACTTCTGTTTCACACATTTTGCAAATTGTGAGGAGGATGAACGGGGAACCAATGAGAGAATAGTTGTAGGGGTTTGGACGGGCACATATCACTCTAATTTCCCATTAAGAATAAGAATTGAAAAAAGGCTCAGCCCGCCTCGCCCGAGCCAAAATAGGGCCTGAAGCAATCCTGCGGGTTTGAGGCCAGCTCACAAAAGAGCAACTTAAAAAATGGAGCTCAGGGTCACTGCAATTCACAAACCTGCAGAGTTATAAATGAAAACTAACGTCCAAAAATATGTTGAGGTAAGGCAAAGAAGAGGATCTGAATGCAAGACAGAATTGCAAGAAACAGATTTCAAGAGATAGATTGGACTCGTCTTTAAAGCACATGAAAAGCGGCAGAATTTCGACAATGATGCAGTTGGCCCAAAAGGGCGTATGCGTTTTTTCCTGATTATATCCAGGAAAAAACGCATACGCACTTTATGGGCAACGAAGCAAGCAAGCAATGCAAATGTGCACAACAAAGAAGTCTCATTTCCCACTGGTCAAAAGGGCCATCCTAAAAAATTGTAAAAACCAGAAATGCAGGACAGGCCATGGAGAACAGGGAGCCTTTATACGCTGATGGGCAGTGTGTGAACTGCCGAGAGCCACTCTGGAGAAGTGTATGGTGGTTCCTAAATCATCTAAAAAACAGAGCTACAGAGCATAGGACACTTCCAATCATGGGAGTATATCTAGGGAAATCTAAAAATTAACAAGACACAAGCACACCACAGTTTAGGGCTACTCTGTTTACAAGAACCTCAACTTCAGTATACCTTAAATATCCCAGGAAAGAGAACAATGGATAAAGAAGATGTGGTACTTATGTACAATGGAATATCTCTTCACCATGAAATCAATGTAATAAGGCTAGTAGAAGGATAAAGAGTGGATTTAGGTCCGATAATACTACTTGAAATAAGTCAAACAGAAAAAGAAACATATCATAAGATATCACTTATAGAGGGAGGGTAAATATGGCTGCACAAGAAATGAATTACAGAACAGAACAGTGTCTCACATTTAGAAAACACACTTATTTCAGCTTAAGGGGAAAGGAGAGGTGGGGTGATGCATAAAACCAGAGTTTGAAATTAGCACAGATACCGTTCAATAAACCAAATAGATATTAGACAAGATCTACACCTTGCTCAATGAACTGGCCTCAACACACCCTATACACCGCAGAGAAATATATCTGAGTAATAAGAATCTTAAAACCCATGTATTGATATATCTCCATAAGGGAATCAAGTGTGTGCAGAGTGGCACAAACACAGCAGTGAAAATGAGCTAAACCCCATTATAGAAATAAATTTTAAAAACAAAACGCAGAAACAATGAAAGAGAGAAAAATTCTTACAAAATTCGCTCAGGGGCTGTGATGCAACCTGGATTGACCACATATAAACCCACAGCTGGATAAGACATAAGGCTGGACACTTGGGGCTGAGAGGATTGATGAGCTTTGGTGAGCAACTGCCAAAAGTTTAATGCAATACTTCATGCTACTCATTCCAAGGGTCCCAACACTCCAGGTTGAAGGGAATCTTCCTACAGCTAAACCATGCTTGGGAAACCCAGCGACTGGTATACCATATGATCGGGAAAGGTTTCTAAAACGCACCTCATTTTTCCTCTCCTGGGGCTCCGGATCGACATTCCAGCCGCTTTACCAAAAATATCCCCACATGGAGAGTCAATGCCTTTAAGTTCTGGTATCGCACAGTCTGCGGTTAGTGCGGAGGATGAATGGGAATAGGGGGAACCAGTGAGAAACTAGCTGTAGCGGTTTCAATGGGCACATGTCACTCTAAATTCACATCAGTAAGAAGAATAAACCAAAGGCACAGCAAGGTGCCCCAGAAGAAGAATAGGGCCTGAAGGAATCCTGTGGTTATGAGGCAAGATCACAAAAATAAGAGCTGAAAAATGGAGCTAAGGGCCACTGCAATTCAAAAACCTGCAGAGTTATAAAGGCCAACTATTTTCAAAAAATATATTGAGGTAAGGCTATGAAGAGGCATTGAAAGCAAGGCAGAATTGCAGGAAAACGATTTCAGGAGGTAGACTGGAATTGCATTTAAAGCATAGGAAAAGAGGCAGAACGTCCACAATGATTCACTTGGCCAAAAAGGGCGTATGCCTTTTTTCCTGAATTTATTCAGGAAAAAAGGCATACGCTCTTTTTGGCCAACCAAGCAAGCTTGCAAAGGAAATCTGCACTACAATGAAGTCTCACTTCCCCCTGGTCAAAAGGGCCATCTGAAAAAAGTGTAAAATCCAGAAAGGCAGGACAGGCCATGGAGAACTGGGAGCCTTGTTATGCTGATGGGCGGGATGTAAATTGCCAACAGACACTCGGGAGAAGTGTATGGTGTTTCCTGAAACATCTAAAAAACAAAGCAACAGAGCCTAGGGCACTTCCACTTATGGTCCTATAGCTTAGGGAAATTAAAATCAAAAAGACACAGCCACCCCAAAGTTTGGGACGCCTCTGTTTACAAGAACCTCGTTTACCGTAAAAGTTCAACATCGCAGAAAGTGAAAAATGGATAAAGAAGTTGTGGTATTTACTTACAAAGCAATATCACTCAGCAATGAAATCTATGTCATCAGGCCCTTAGCAGCACAATGAGTGGATTCAGGTATGATGATTCTAACTGAAATAAGTCACACAGAAAAAGAAACATCATAAGATATCACTAATACACGGAATGTAAACTTGGCTCCACAGGAACTGAATTACAAAACAGAACAGGGTCTCAAATTTAGAAAACCAACTTATGCTTGCTTAAGGGGAAAGGTGAGTTGGGGTGCTGCATAAAACCAGAGATTGAAATGAGCACAGATAAAGTTCCTTAAGCCAAATATGGAATAGACAAGAGCTACTCCTTGCTCAACGAAATGGACTCAACAACCCATATTACACGCCTAAGAATGTACCTGACTAGTAAGTATCTTAAAACCTATGGATGGCTATGTCTCCAAAAGAGAATGAAGCGTGTGTACAAGGGCATAAACGCAGCAGTGATAGGACTGGAGAGGTTCGGTGAGCAAATGAAGACCCTTTGAAGTCATATTGCATCGTACCCATTCCACGGGTTTCAACTACCCAGGTTTAAGGTATTCTTCCTTCTGCTAAAACATGCATGTGGAACCTAGAGTATGATCAACCATGTGATCGGGAAACCTGTTCAAATATGTCTCAGTTTTCGTACCCTGGTACTCGGGTGCAACATTCCAGACACATTACTAACACTCTCCCGACTTGGAGAGTCAGTCCCTTTAACCTCCTGTTTGGCCCAGTTTGCAATTTCTGCGGAAGATGAACAGGAATAGCGAGAACCAATGAGAGACTAGCTGGAGGTGTCTGGACGGGCAAATTTAACTCTCATTTCCCACGAGGAAGAGGAATTAACCAAAGGCTCAGCGTGCCGTGACGGAACCAGATTAGGGCCTGAAGCCATCCTGCGGTGTTGCGGCCAGCTCAAAAGAAAACGAGTTGAAGAAAGGAGCTCAGGGGCACTGTAATTCACAAACCTGCAGAGTTATAAATGACAGCTATCGTCCAAAAATATACTGAAGTAAGGCTGCCAAGAGGACTTGAAAGCGGGGCAGAATTGCAGGAAACCGATTTCAGGAGGTAGACTGGAATTGCATTGAAAGCATAGGAAAAGAGGCAGAACGTCCACAATGATGCACTTGGCCAAAAAGGGCGTATGCGTTTTTTCCTGAATATATTCAGGAAAAACCGCATACGCCCTTTTTGGCCAACCAAGCAAACTTGCAAAGGAACTCTGCACTACAATGAAGTCTCACTTCAACCCAGTCAAAAGGGCCATCTGAAAAAAGTGTAAAATCCAGAAAGGCAGGACAGGCCATGGAGAACTGGGAGCCTTGTTATGCTGATGGGCGGGGTGTAATTTGCCAACAGACACTCGGGAGAAGTGTATGGTGTTTCCTGAAACATCTAAAAAACAAAGCAACAGAGCCTAGGGCACTTCCACTTATGGTCCTATAGCTTAGGGAAATTAAAATCAAAAAGACACAGCCACCCCAAAGTTTGGGACGGCTCTGTTTACAAGGACCTCGTTTACGGTACAAGTTCAACATCGCACAAAGTGAAAAATGGATAAAGAAGTTGTGGTACTTACGTACAATGCAATATCACTCAGCAATGAAATCTATGTCATCAGGCCCGTAGCAGCATAATGAGTGGATTCAGGTATGATGATTCTAACTGAAATAAGTCACACAGAAAAAGAAACATCATAAGATATCAGTAATACACGGAATGTAAACTTGGCTACACAGGAACTGAATTACAAAACAGAACAGGGTCTCAAATTTAGAAAACCAACTTATGCTTGCTTAAGGGGAAAGGTGAGTTGGTGTGCTGCATAAAACCAGAGATTGAAATGAGCACAGATAAAGTTCCTTAAGTCAAATATGGAATAGACAAGAGCTACTCCTTGCTCAACGAAATGGACTCAACACCCCATATTAAATGCCTAAGAATGTACCTGACTAGTAAGTATCTTAAAACCTATGGATTGCTATGTCTCCGAAAGGGAATCAAGCCTGTGTACAGGGGCATAAACGCAGCAGTGATAGGATTGGAGAGGTTCGGTGAGCAAATGAAGACCCTTTGAAGTCATATTGCATGGTACCCATTCCAA
The DNA here is from genome assembly GCF_039906515.1 of Pseudorca crassidens. Taxonomy (NCBI): domain Eukaryota; kingdom Metazoa; phylum Chordata; class Mammalia; order Artiodactyla; family Delphinidae; genus Pseudorca; species Pseudorca crassidens. The sequence continues at coordinate 182,996 of NW_027136302.1, read as the reverse complement.
GAGTCTCAACTCTCCAGGTTTCAGGGATTCTTCCTTCAGCTAAAACATGCATGTGGAACCCAGAGTATGATCAACCATGTGATCGGGAGACTTGTTCCAAAATGTCTCAGTTCTCGTCCCCTGGTACTCGGGTGCAACATTCCAGACGCTTTACTAACACTCTCCTGACTTGGAGAGTCAGTGCCTTTAACCTCCTGTTTGGCCCAGTTTGCAATTTCTGCGGAAGATGAACAGGAATAGGGAGAACCAATGAGAGACTAGCTGGAGGTGTCTGGACGGGCAAATTTAACTCTCATTTCCCACCAGGAAGAGGAATTAACCAAAGGCTCAGCATGTCGTGCCGGGACCAGATTAGGGCCTGAAGCCATCCTGCGGTGTTGCGGCCAGCTCACAAGAAAGCGAGTTGAAGAAAGGAGCTCAGGGGCACTGTAATTCACAAACCTGCAGACTTATAAATGACAGCTATCTTCCAAAAATATACTGAAGTAAGGTTGCCAAGAGGACTTGAAAGAGGGGAAGAATTGCAGGAAACCGATTTCAGGAGGTAGACTGGAATTGCATTGAAAGCATAGGAAAACAGGGAGAACGTCCACAATGATGCACTTCGCCAAAAAGGGCGTATGCGTTTTTTCCTGACATACGCCCTTTTTGGCCAACCAAGCAAGCTTGCAAAGGAAATCTGCACTACAATGAAGTCTCACTTCCCCCCGGTCAAAAGGGCCATCTGAAAAAAGTGTAAAATCCAGAAAGGCAGGACAGGCCATGGAGAACTGGGAGCCTTGTTATGCTGATGGGCGGGATGAAAATTGCCAACAGACACTCGGGAGAAGTGTATGGTGTTTCCTGAAACATCTAAAAAACAAAGCAACAGAGCCTAGGGCACTTCCACTTATGGTCCTATAGCTTAGGGAAATTAAAATCAAAAAGACACAGCCACCCCAAAGTTTGGGACGCCTCTGTTTACAAGAACCTCGTTTACCGTACAAGTTCAACATCGCAGAAAGTGAAAAATGGATAAAGAAGTTGTGGTATTTACTTACAAAGCAATATCACTCAACAATGAAATCTATGTCATCAGGCCCTTAGCAGCACAATGAGTGGATTCAGGTATGATGATTCTAACTGAAATAAGTCACACAGAAAAAGAAACATCATAAGATATCAGTAATACACGGAATGTAAACTTGGCTACACAGGAACTGAATTACAGAACAGAACAGGGTCTCAAATTTAGAAAACCAACTTATGCTTGCTTAAGGGTAAAGGTGAGTTGGGGTGCTGCATAAAACCAGAGATTGAAATGAGCACAGATAAAGTTCCTTAAGCCAAATATGGAATAGACAAGAGCTACACCTTGCTCAACGAAATGGACTCAACACCGCATATTAAACGCCTAAGAATGTACCTGACTAGTAAGTATCTTAAAACCTATGGATTACTATGTCTCTGAAAGAGAATCAAGCATGTGTCCAGAGGCATAAACGCAGCAGTGATAGGATTGGAGAGGTTCGGTGAGCAAATGAAGACCCTTTGAAGTCATATTGCATCGTACCCATTCCACGGGTTTCAACTTCCCAGTTTTAAGGTATTCTTCCTTCTGCTAAAACATGCATGTGGAACCTAGAGTATGATCAACCATGTGATCGGGAAACGTGTTCAAATATGTCTCAGTTTTCGTACCCTGGTACTCGGGTGCAACATTCCAGACGCTTTACTAACACCCTCCCGACTTGGAGAGTCAGTCCCTTTAACCTCCTGTTTGGCCCAGTTTGCAATTTCTGCGGAAGATGAACAGGAATAGCGAGAACCAATGAGAGACTAGCTGGAGGTGTCTGGACGGGCAAATTTAACTCTCATTTCCCACCAGGAAGAGGAATTAACCAAAGGCTCAGCGTGCCGTGCCGGAACCAGATTAGGGCCTGAAGCCATCCTGCGGTGTTGCGGCCAGCTCAAAAGAAAGCGAGTTGAAGAAAGGAGCTCAGGGGCACTGTAATTCACAAACCTGCAGAGTTATAAATGACAGCTATCGTCCAAAAATATACTGAAGTAAGGCTGCCAAGAGGACTTGAAAGTGGCGCAGAATTGCAGGAAACTGATTTCAGGAGGTAGACTGGAATTGCATTGAAAGCATAGGAAAAGAGGCAGAACGTCCACAATGATGCACTTGGCCAAAAAGGGCGTATGCGTTTTTTCCTGAATATATTCAGGAAAAAACGCATATGCCCTTTTTGGCCAACCAAGCAAGCTTGCAAAGGAAATCTGCACTACAATGAAGTCTCACTTCCCCCCGGTCAAAAGGGCCATCTGAAAAAAGTGTAAAATCCAGAAAGGCAGGACAGGCCATGGAGAACTGGGAGCCTTGTTATGCTGATGGGCGGGATGTAAATTGCCAACAGACACTCGGGAGAAGTGTATGGTGTTTCCTGAAACATCTAAAAAACAAAGCAACAGAGCCTAGGGCACTTCCACTTATGGTCCTATAGCTTAGGGAAATTAAAATCAAAAAGACACAGCCACCCCAAAGTTTGGGACGCATCTGTTTACAAGAACCTCGTTTACAGTACAAGTTCAACATCGCAGAAAGTGAAAAATGGATAAAGAATTTGTGGTATTTACTTACAAAGCAATATCACTCAGCAATGAAATCTATGTCATCAGGCCCTTAGCAGCACAATGAGTGGATTCAGGTATGATGATTCTAACTGAAATAAGTCACACAGAAAAAGAAACATCATAAGATATCAGTAATACACGGAATGTAAACTTGGCTACACAGGAACTGAATTACAGAACAGAACAGGGTCTCACATTTAGAAAACCAACTTATGCTTGCTTAAGGGGAAAGGTGAGTTGGGGTGCTGCATAAAACCAGAGATTGAAATGAGCACAGATAAAGTTCCTTAAGCCAAATATGGAATAGACAAGAGCTACTCCTTGCTCAACGAAATGGACTCAACACCCCATATTAAACGCCTAAGAATGTACCTGACGAGTAAGTATCTTAAAACCTATGGATTGCTATGTCTCCGAAAGAGAATCAAGCATGTGTACAGGGGCATAAACGCAGCAGTGATAGGATTGGAGAGGTTCGGTGAGCAAATGAAGACCCTTTGAAGTCATATTGCATCGTACCCATTCCACGGGTTTCAACTACCCAGTTTTAAGGTATTCTTCCTTCTGCTAAAACATGCATGTGGAACCTAGAGTATGATCAACCATGTGATCGGGAGACGTGTTCAAATATGTCTCAGTTTTCGTACCCTGGTACTTGGGTGCAACATTCCAGACGCTTTACTAACACTCTCCCGACTTGGAGAGTCAGTCCCTTTAACCTCCTGTTTGGCCCAGTTTGCAATTTCTGCGGAAGATGAACAGGAATAGCGAGAACCAATGAGAGACTAGCTGGAGGTGTCTGGACGGGCAAATTTAACTCTCATTTCCCACGAGGAAGAGGAATTAACCAAAGGCTCAGCGTGCCGTGACGGAACCAGATTAGGGCCTGAAGCCATCCTGCGGTGTTGCGGCCAGCTCAAAAGAAAGCGAGTTGAAGAAAGGAGCTCAGGGGCACTGTAATTCACAAACCTGCAGAGTTATAAATGACAGCTATCGTCCAAAAATATACTGAAGTAAGGCTGCCAAGAGGACTTGAAAGCGGGGCAGAATTGCAGGAAACCGATTTCAGGAGGTAGACTGGAATTGCATTGAAAGCATAGGAAAAGAGGCAGAACGTCCACAATGATGCACTTGGCCAAAAAGGGCGTATGCGTTTTTTCCTGAATATATTCAGGAAAAAACGCATACGCCCTTTTTGGCCAACCAAGCAAACTTGCAATGGAAATCTGCACTACAATGAAATCTCACTTCAACCCGGTCAAAAGGGCCATCTGAAAAAAGTGTAAAATCCAGAAAGGCAGGACAGGCCATGGAGAACTGGGAGCCTTGTTATGCTGATGGGTGGGATGTAAATTGCCAACAGACACTCGGGAGAAGTGGATGGTGTTTCCTGAAACATCTAAAAAACAAAGCAACAGAGCCTAGGGCACTTCCACTTATGGTCCTATAGCTTAGGGAAATTAAAATCAAAAAGACACAGCCACCCCAAAGTTTGGGACAGCTCTGTTTACAAGAACCTCGTTTACGGTACAAGTTCAATATCGCAGAAAGTGAAAAATGGATAAAGAAGTTGTGGTACTTACGTACAATGCAATATCACACAACAATGAAATCTATGTCATCAGGCCCGTAGCAGCATAATGAGTGGATTCAGGTATGATGATTCTAACTGAAATAAGTCACACAGAAAAAGAAACATCATAAGATATCAGTAATACACGGAATGTAAACTTGGCTACACAGGAACTGAATTACAAAACAGAACAGGGTCTCAAATTTAGAAAACCAACTTATGCTTGCTTAAGGGGAAAGGTGAGTTGGGGTGCTGCATAAAACCAGCGATTGAAATGAGCACAGATAAAGTTCCTTAAGCGAAATATGTAATAGACAAGAGCTACTCCTTGCTCAACGAAATGGACTCAACAACCCATATTACACGCCTAAGAATGTACCTGACTAGTAAGTATCTTAAAACCTATGGATTGCTATGTCTCCAAAAGGGAATGAAGTGTGTGTACAAGGGCATAAACGCAGCAGTGATAGGATTGGAGAGGTTCGGTGAGCAAATGAAGACCCTTTGAAGTCATATTGCATCGTACCCATTCCACGCGTTTCAACTACCCAGGTTTAAGGTATTCTTCCTTCAGCTAAAACATGCATGTGGAACCTAGAGTATGATCAACCATGTGATCGGGAGACGTGTTCAAATATGTCTCAGTTTTCGTACCCTGGTACTCGGGTGCAACATTCCAGACACATTACTAACACTCTCCCGACTTGGAGAGTCAGTCCCTTTAACCTCCTGTTTGGCCCAGTTTGCAATTTCTGCGGAAGATGAACAGGAATAGCGAGAACCAATGAGAGACTAGCTGGAGGTGTCTGGACGGGCAAATTTAACTCTCATTTCCCACGAGGAAGAGGAATTAACCAAAGGCTCAGCGTGCCGTGACGGAACCAGATTAGGGCCTGAAGCCATCCTGCGGTGTTGCGGCCAGCTCAAAAGAAAGCGAGTTGAAGAAAGGAGCTCAGGGGCACTGTAATTCACAAACCTGCAGAGTTATAAATGACAGCTATCGTCCAAAAATATACTGAAGTAAGGCTGCCAAGAGAACTTGAAAGCGGGGCAGAATTGCAGGAAACCGATTTCAGGAGGTAGACTGGAATTGCATTGAAAGCATAGGAAAAGAGGCAGAACGTCCACAATGATGCACTTGGCCAAAAAGGGCGTATGCGTTTTTTCCTGAATCAGGAAAAAACGCATACGCACTTTTTGGCCAACCAAGCAAGCTTGCAAAGGAAATCTGCACTACAATGAAGTCTCACTTCCCCCCGGTCAAAAGGGCCATCTGAGAAAAGTGTAAAATCCAGAAAGGCAAGACAGGCCATGGAGAACTGGGAGCCTTGTTATGCTGATGGGCGGGATGTAAATTGCCAACAGACACTCGGGAGAAGTGTATGGTGTTTCCTGAAACATCTAAAAAACAAAGCAACAGAGCCTAGGGCACTTCCACTTATGGTCCTATAGCTTAGGGAAATTAAAATCAAAAAGACACAGCCACCCCACAGTTTGGGACAGCTCTGTTTACAAGAACCTCGTTTACGGTACAAGTTCAATATCGCAGAAAGTGAAAAATGGATAAAGAAGTTGTGGTACTTATGTACAATGCAAAATCACTCAGCCATGAAATCTATGTCATCAGGCCCATAGCAGCATAATGAGTGGATTCAGGTATGATGATTCTAACTGAAATATGTCACACAGAAAAAGAAACATCATAAGATATCACTAATACACGGAATGTGAACTTGGCTACACATGAACTGAATTACAAAACAGAACAGGGTCTCAAGTTTAGAAAACCAACTTATGCTTCCTTAAGGGGGAAAGTGAGTTGGGGTGCTGCATAAAACCAGAGTTTGAAATTAGCACAGATACCATTCAATAAGCCAAATATGTAATAGACAAGACCTACCCCTTGCTCAACAAAATGGACTCAACAATGAGGTATCACCTCACACCTGATAGAATGGGCATCATGAGAAAGTCTACAAACAAAAATGCTGGAAAGGGTGTGGAGAAAAGGAACCCTCTTCCACTATTGTTGGGAATATAAATTGATACAGTCACTACGGAGAACAATATGGAGTTTCTTAAGAAACTAACAATAGAATTACCATATGATACAGCAATCCCAGTACTGGACATATACCCAGACAAAACCATAAATCAAAACGAGACATTCACCGCAATGTTCATTGCATCACTATTTACAATATCGAGGTAATGGAAGCAACCTAAATGCCCACAGACAGACGAATGCATAAAGCTGTGGTACATATATAAAATGGAATATTACTAAGCCATGAAAAGGAATGAAATTGGGTCATTTGTAGAGACGTCGATGGATCTAGAGACTGTCATACAGAGTGAAGTAAGTCAGAAAGAGAAAAACAAATCTTGTATATTCATGCATATATGTGGAACCTAGAAAAACTGTACAGATTAACCATTTTGCAAGGCATAAATAGAGCAACAGATGTAGACAACAAATGTATGGACAACAAGGGGGGAAAGCTGTTGGGGGGGTGGTGGTGGGAGGAGTTGAGAGACTGGGATTGGCATGTATACATTTATATGTATAAAATAGATAACCAATAAGAACCTGCTGTATAAAAATATAAAATAAAATTCAAAATTAAAAAGAAATAAAATTTAAAAAATAAAACAGAAAAAACAATTATTCCCTTCACATACATGTATTTATATGAATAAATTATTTCCATGCTTATATCTGTAAATACAAAAAAGAGGAATAAAATCTACCTTGAACCAAAAACGAAAAAGAGAAAAAAAACACAGAACCCACCAGTTCCACAGAGGAAAACCGTATCAGGGCACTTGCTCCAGTTGTAAACAATTCTGAAGTTGGCCAGTGGTGGGGAATCGTCTCCCATTCAGCCAGCAGCCCCCACGCAACAAGCGTCCTCATTGCAAAGCTGGGGCACCGTGCCGAGGCATCTGTGAGTAAACGTGAGCTGAGCCCCAGGCCAGTTGCTGCTGAACTATTCCCACCCGTCCCAGGTAAAACACCTGAATATATACAAGGACTTGAAAGCCTAGAGGAAGGGCCATAGAGCCACACGAGTGACAGCATGCCGGCCGACTTGGTGCCTGCAGGCCAGCCAGGATGGTCCTGGCCCTGGGTGCTCTTCTGGAAGATTTCCATTACCCTGACTGAGATACCCGTCCTGTCCCTGCCCCCACTGCTTTTTTCCTTCCTCACCTCTGCCCAGGGAGAAATTCCAGCAGCAGGTATGGGTGACACATCCTCTTCTTTAGCAGGTGGCAGCCTGGCAACTGCTGCAGAAAGTCCAGCAGAGCCCCACTCACACTGGGCCACCCACAAAGCCGTGGCCTCTCACTCCCTCCCACCAGCCCAGCCCCGAGACTGCTGACAGGGCAGAGAAAATGGCGTCAGGCACGGCTGCAGGGGCTCTTGCTGCCTGGAGTGGTATTTATATTGATCTCAACCCAGGCACACCTGGGGAGGGCTGGCCCGCACGGTAAGGCTGCCCAGGTCAGCCAATCATCACCCCTCAGGGGCTCACAGTTGCAGAAAATGGAACTTGCTGAACCGGCCAGGTCCAAGGAACAGGTGTGGGCTCCTGAGAGTCAGGATAGACAAGGGGCTGCAGCTTTGGCTTGTTTTCTAATCATTTTATCTGGCCCATGAGTGGGAGACAACTTCAAGAAAACCCTCTCCTTATGAGAGGAACCCAGGAGTCAGGGAGAGGAGGGGTGGGTGGTGGTTGGAGACAGAGGCCTGGTGCCCCGGGTGCAGTGGAAGTCTCTGGAAGACCAGGTGGAGGGAGGCCGCACAGAGTGATGCCCAGGGTCACAGACCTGTCGCAGCTGCTGTTTGTTAGTTCAAGTCCTGCTCTGAGGTGCTCTGTGCCAGCTCTGAGCGACAGGTGAGCTGGGGGTGCTCTGCAATGAGGGCTATGTGCACGGTTCCTGTGTGCCCAGCCCTGCCATGGTACCTGCAAGGGTAGCTCTGTATCCTGGGAAGGGCCTGACCACGAGAGCCCCGTGGGCTGGGGTGGGGGTGGGGTACCTGCCCAGGTGAGCTCCATATTCTGGGATTGGTCTGACCACGAGAGCCCCATGGGCTGCTGGGGACCTGGTAAAGGATGTCAGGACAGTCAGTGAAGCCACCGAGGATATACCTCCAGTTGCTCCTAATTCCTACACCCTGCTGGTCATTCTACCAACCACCAGGACATGGTATTCTGTATTAGTCTTCAATGATGCCTTCTTTTGTATTCCATTAGTCCCAGAGTCACAAGAAATTTTGGCTTGTGAGTGGCAGGACTCAACATACAACTAAAACAATACTTCCGGGCCGTCTTGCCCCAAGGGTGCAAAAATTCCCACACCATCTTTGGGGAAAGCTTAGCTAAAGACCTAAAAGTTCTACCTCTGGAAAAGGAAACCCTCCTTCAGTACGCAGACGACATTCTGATCGCCAGCCCTACTAAGGAGGCCTCTGAACTACCAAGCCAATAAAGGATAGAAGTTGTCCAAGAAAAAGCTCAAATATCACAGACTGCGGTGACCTGCCTGGGCTTCATTCTCACAGAAGGTCGGAGAAGCCCATCCCAGGAAAGGGAAGAAACCATTTGCAGCCTTACCCCTTTCTAAAACTAGAAGACAGCTTAGGGGTTCCTGGGGAGGCCAGGGTTTGCTGCTTCTGGATCCCTAACTACAGTCTACTAGCTGGGCCTCTATATGAAACACTGAAAGGAAAAGATGATGATCCTTTTGAATAGAATCCAGAAGTGGCCTTTCAAGAATGGAAAGAGCAGTCAATTCAGACCCTTGCCCTGGAACTCCCTAATTTAGCTAAACCCTTTGACCTTTACATTCCCGGTGAAAGGTGAATCGCCATTGGAGAATTAGTGCAAAAACTGGGACCACTTGAAATGGAACAATGCAAGAATGCCATCCAGGTAGGATAAACTACGGTCACCAAGGGGCTTGGCCCACTGCCGCATCTGGCCAAGATACTGGCGGTATCTAAAAACCTGGAAATCAGCAGCCCAAAAGGCCACCTCCTTCCTAAGGGAAAAGGACCCCACGTGGTGATCCTAACCACCAACGATGCCCTGAAGTTGCAGGGTTCGCTCCGTGGGCACACCGACCTCGAGTGAGGAGGCCCTCCAACTCCAACATCCAGAGAGATAACCGGGGGCAACAGGGCACCATGACGACTCGTGTGAACATCACTTGACCTGGAGTTTCTCTCATAAAACAATAAGAGTGTGTCCCAAAAGAGTAGACTACTGCTTGCAGGACTTACTGCACCCAGAGGGGAGCTAATAATCTTGGCGGGGGAACCGTATATCACACTGTCACCATAGAAAAGCCTACAGACACCGTGATGATGGTGGCCAATAAGACCGGCTGGACTCCTGTTTACTTCAAAAGGCTGTTGACTCAGTGGTCATCATGGTCCTTGATCACCACTGACCCTGGACTGTCTGGGAGTTGAGCGGGCAGGGCTCTGACACCTGGTGCTGTTTGTACGTTAATTCAGGGGCCTAATTGAAGAAAGCGCAGACTACTGGTCAGAGCATCTAGGCTGGCAGAAACGGTCAGCCTAAGGTGGCCGAACAAATGTGGGGCGGGGTGAAACCGGCCCCCACAGCGTCTCTGCACATCTCTTTCCTGGACCCTTAAAGGTCATTAGAATCTATAACACTTCCAATGCTGGTGCTCAGGTGGACGAGCAGGGAGGCAGGGGGCCTGGGGACAATCAACGTCACCTGGAGGCTGCTGGGGAGAAGCTCTGACCCTCGCCCCCGGGTATTAGGGCTCCCAACTCAGCACTCAGCAGTTACAGAAGAAGTGTCTGCACCCTCAGCACTCCAAGAATGAGGAACGGGACAAAAGGCAGAGGAGGGGTTTGTCCCCAGCAAAGCCCATTAAAAACCCCTGGGAGATAAAAATAGAATCTGGGCAATAAAGTCAAGTCTAACCTTTTTTATCCTTTGTGCTTTGTCTAATTTCACGTGCTCCTAGGGTCCCGCATGCAGAGGTTCCACACCCGGCACTTCAGACCAGATTTCCTAGTGCAGAATGGCTGGGTCGACACCTCAGCTCCTGGGGCCCAGTGCAGACTCCGCGATATAGAGCCTGAGCTGCAGCCAACCTGGCCCTCGAGAGCTCCGCCCCCTCCCTCCCACTGACTCTGACAGGATCTCTACACAGCAGCCCAGCCCACAGCCCACGGGGTAGTGCATGCTCTCACCTCTCCATTCTCTGATCAAAATATAAAGTTTCCTTTGCTTGTGAACCAAACTCAGTCTCGATCTGTTGGCCCCAATGACACTGGGCAGGGGGACACTTGTTGGGGTCCACTCTGGAGGATCAGTAACAGAAATTGAGACTATTGTAACCTCAATGAACAGATGTGTGAGCCAAACTGTAGTTAACATAGAACAGTGTATAAGGCTCGGGTAAAATAAGATGTTTCTAACACTTCCATTTGATATTTCCATCACTTTATTATAAGCAAGTTCAGTGAAAAGGTTTGTCTTATTTGTCAGGTCAATATTAGAGAAACGAAGTGATTTCTTTCCAAGGATGTACATCTAATAATCTTGGTTAAAGCTTCAATCTTGTTTTAAATGCTTTTCCATTGAAAATGATACCTCTCTTTCAGCTCCCCCATTTCTGAGAAGTATAAAATCTTATAATTTATTATTACCAAAGGGGAAAGGTGGGAGGAGGGATAAATTAACAGTTTGGGATTAACACATACACACTGCTATGTATAAAATAGATCATCAACAAGGAACTACTGTATAGCACAGGGAACTACACTCAACATTTTGCAATAACCTATAAGGGGAAATAATCGGAAAAAGAATAGATATTTTTATTGACATCATCTATCAATGACAGTTAAAGTGTAACCTAAGGGAAGCTGGTGGTGAGTGTTCTGACCCTGAAGACTTCAATCATCTAAAGTTTGGACTCTGCCTACTTCCCAAGGCCCTTAATGAACATATGTGTAGCCGTAGCTTAAAAAATTGCCCAGTTTGGGTTTCGGGGAGACACTGATTTTGAAAAAGCCCTGGTGTTCTCCTTACATGAATGGGACTCTTCCTACTGCTAAAACATGTCTGTCACACCCAGAGGATGGTATACCGTCTGATCGGGAAGAGTTTGGAAAAGGCATCTCATCTCCTCATCTCCTGGTGCTCGGGTTCACCCCTCCAGCGTCTTTACTAACAGTCTCCCCACTTGGAGATGTCAGCACTGTCAACATCCTGTTGCGTACAGTTTGGAATTTGTCCAGAGGATGAAGCGGAAGGATGAGGAACAATGAGAGACAAGTCCTAGGTGTTCAGACAGGCACATGTCACTCTAATTTCCAATCAGGAAGACGAATTGACCAAAGGCTAGGGTTGCCCATGGAAACAGTATAGGGCTTGAGGAAATCCCGCTGCTTTGTGGCCAGTTCCCATAAACACAAGTTGAACAATGGAACTCAGGGGCAGTAAAATTCACAAAACTGCAGAGTTGAAAATATCCATCACTGAAAAATGTCTTGAGGAAAGTCAGAGAAAAGGACTTGTAAGCAAGGGAGAATGGCAGGAAAGGGATTTGAGGAGGTAGAAAGGACTCGCCATTAAGCACAAGAAAAGGAGCTGAACATTGCCAACATTGCAGTTGGCCAAAAAGGGTGTATGCGTTTTTTTCTGTATATATTCAAGAAAAGGGCATACACTTTTTTAGCCAACCAAACAGGTGGGCACTGGAAGTCAATACTACAAAAGATATCACTTCGCATCAGTCAGAAGAGCCATCCTCATAAAGCGTAAACAACAGAAATGCAGGACAGGGCAAGGAGAAGAGGGAGCCCTGTGAGACTTATAGTGGAAATGTATATTGCCAACGGCCATTCTGGAGAAGTGTATTGTGTTTACTAAAGCATCTAAAAAATGAGCTACAGAGCATAGGGCACTTGCACTCATGGGCGTATATCTTGAGAAAAACAAAAATCGAGAGGACACAGGCACCCCAATGTTTACCCCCTCTCTGTTTAAAAGATCCTCAACTAGGATATAACTTAAATGTCTCTGGAGGGAAAAAATGGGTAGAGATGTGGTACTTAGGTAGAGTGGAATATTATTCAGCCTGGAAATCAATGAAATATGGCCAGTTGTAACAACTCCGGAGGAGTTACGTATGATCTTTCTAAGTGACAGAATTCAAAAAGAAAAAGACACATATCATAAGATATCACTTAAAGGTGGAATCCAAAATGGCTACACATGAAATAAATTACAAAACAAAAACATAGTCAAATATGTAGAAAACACGCATAAGGCTGCTAAACGGGAAAGGTGGGGAGGGGTGAGGCATCACCCAGGAGGTTGAAATTAGCAAAGATACCATTCCAAATACCAAACTGATAATCAACAAGGCCTACACGGTAGCTAAAAGAACTGCACTCAGCACACTCAAGTCACCGGAAAAGAATATATACGACTGGTAAGAATCTGAAAAAGAATTTACTGATGTCTCTCTGTACGTGAATCAAGTGGATGTACAGCAGCAAGAAACAGAGCTTTGAAAATCAGCTGTAACCAATATAGTAATAAATTGAAAAAAATAAACGACAGAGAGACAGAGAAAACCTCTTACAACTTTTCCTCAGGGCCGGTGATGCAACATGGATTGAACACATCTAGACCCACAGCAGGATGAGACATAAGGCTGGAAACTGTTTGCGCTAAGAGAAATGTGAGGTTGGGTGAGGAAATGCACACCCTTTAAAGTAATACTACCTGGTACCCATTCAATGGGTCCCAAATATGCAGGTTCAAGGGATCTTCCTACAGCTAAAACATGCATGGAAAACCCAGAGGACTGTACACCATGTGATCGGGAGATGTGTCTAAAATGCAGCTCATTTATCCTCTCCTGGTGCTCCTGTTCACCATTCCAGCCACGTTACTTAGAATCTCCCCACTTGGAGAATCAGCACATTTCAACTTGTTTCACACATTTTGCAAATTGTGAGGAGGATGAACGGGGAACCAATGAGAGAATAGTTGTAGGGGTTTGGACGGGCACATATCACTCTAATTTCCCATTAAGAATAAGAATTGAAAAAAGGCTCAGCCCGCCTCGCCCGAGCCAAAATAGGGCCTGAAGCAATCCTGCGGGTTTGAGGCCAGCTCACAAAAGAGCAACTTAAAAAATGGAGCTCAGGGTCACTGCAATTCACAAACCTGCAGAGTTATAAATGAAAACTAACGTCCAAAAATATGTTGAGGTAAGGCAAAGAAGAGGATCTGAATGCAAGACAGAATTGCAAGAAACAGATTTCAAGAGATAGATTGGACTCGTCTTTAAAGCACATGAAAAGCGGCAGAATTTCGACAATGATGCAGTTGGCCCAAAAGGGCGTATGCGTTTTTTCCTGATTATATCCAGGAAAAAACGCATACGCACTTTATGGGCAACGAAGCAAGCAAGCAATGCAAATGTGCACAACAAAGAAGTCTCATTTCCCACTGGTCAAAAGGGCCATCCTAAAAAATTGTAAAAACCAGAAATGCAGGACAGGCCATGGAGAACAGGGAGCCTTTATACGCTGATGGGCAGTGTGTGAACTGCCGAGAGCCACTCTGGAGAAGTGTATGGTGGTTCCTAAATCATCTAAAAAACAGAGCTACAGAGCATAGGACACTTCCAATCATGGGAGTATATCTAGGGAAATCTAAAAATTAACAAGACACAAGCACACCACAGTTTAGGGCTACTCTGTTTACAAGAACCTCAACTTCAGTATACCTTAAATATCCCAGGAAAGAGAACAATGGATAAAGAAGATGTGGTACTTATGTACAATGGAATATCTCTTCACCATGAAATCAATGTAATAAGGCTAGTAGAAGGATAAAGAGTGGATTTAGGTCCGATAATACTACTTGAAATAAGTCAAACAGAAAAAGAAACATATCATAAGATATCACTTATAGAGGGAGGGTAAATATGGCTGCACAAGAAATGAATTACAGAACAGAACAGTGTCTCACATTTAGAAAACACACTTATTTCAGCTTAAGGGGAAAGGAGAGGTGGGGTGATGCATAAAACCAGAGTTTGAAATTAGCACAGATACCGTTCAATAAACCAAATAGATATTAGACAAGATCTACACCTTGCTCAATGAACTGGCCTCAACACACCCTATACACCGCAGAGAAATATATCTGAGTAATAAGAATCTTAAAACCCATGTATTGATATATCTCCATAAGGGAATCAAGTGTGTGCAGAGTGGCACAAACACAGCAGTGAAAATGAGCTAAACCCCATTATAGAAATAAATTTTAAAAACAAAACGCAGAAACAATGAAAGAGAGAAAAATTCTTACAAAATTCGCTCAGGGGCTGTGATGCAACCTGGATTGACCACATATAAACCCACAGCTGGATAAGACATAAGGCTGGACACTTGGGGCTGAGAGGATTGATGAGCTTTGGTGAGCAACTGCCAAAAGTTTAATGCAATACTTCATGCTACTCATTCCAAGGGTCCCAACACTCCAGGTTGAAGGGAATCTTCCTACAGCTAAACCATGCTTGGGAAACCCAGCGACTGGTATACCATATGATCGGGAAAGGTTTCTAAAACGCACCTCATTTTTCCTCTCCTGGGGCTCCGGATCGACATTCCAGCCGCTTTACCAAAAATATCCCCACATGCAGAGTCAATGCCTTTAAGTTCTGGTATCGCACAGTCTGCAGTTAGTGCGGAGGATGAATGGGAATAGGGGGAACCAGTGAGAAACTAGCTGTAGCGGTTTCAATGGGCACATGTCACTCTAAATTCACATCAGTAAGAAGAATAAACCAAAGGCACAGCAAGGTGCCCCAGAAGAAGAATAGGGCCTGAAGGAATCATGTGGTTATGAGGCAAGATCACAAAAATAAGAGCTGAAAAATGGAGCTAAGGGCCACTGCAATTCAAAAACCTGCAGAGTTATAAAGGCCAACTATTTTCAAAAAATATATTGAGGTAAGGCTATGAAGAGGCATTGAAAGCAAGGCAGAATTGCAGGAAAACGATTTCAGGAGGTAGACTGGAATTGCATTTAAAGCATAGGAAAAGAGGCAGAACGTCCACAATGATTCACTTGGCCAAAAAGGGCGTATGCCTTTTTTCCTGAATTTATTCAGGAAAAAAGGCATACGCCCTTTTTGGCCAACCAAGCAAGCTTGCAAAGGAAATCTGCACTACAATGAAGTCTCACTTCCCCCTGGTCAAAAGGGCCATCTGAAAAAAGTGTAAAATCCAGAAAGGCAGGACAGGCCATGGAGAACTGGGAGCCTTGTTATGCTGATGGGCGGGATGTGTATGGTGTTTCCTGAAACATCTAAAAAAGAAAGCAACAGAGCCTAGGGCACTTCCACTTATGGTCCTATAGCTTAGGGAAATTAAAATCAAAAAGACACAGCCACCCCAAAATTTGGGACGCCTCTGTTTACAAGAACCTCGTTAACCGTACAAGTTCAATATCACAGAAAGTGAAAAATGGATAAAGAACTTGTGGTACTTACGTACAATGCAGTATCACTCAGCAATGAAATCTATGTCATCAGGCCCGTAGCAGCATAATGAGTGGATTCAGGTACGATGATTCTAACTGAAATAAGACACACAGAAAAAGAAACATCATAAGATATCACTAATACACGGAATGTAAACTTGGCTACGCAGGAACTGAATACCAAAACAGAACAGGGTCTCAAATTTAGAAAACCAACTTATGCTTGCTTAAGGGGAAAGATGAGTTGGGGTGCTGCATAAAACCAGAGATTGAAATGAGCACAGATAAAGTTCCTTAAGCCAAATATGGAATAGACAAGAGCTACTCCTTGCTCAACGAAATGGACTCAACACCCCATATTAAACGCCTAAGAATGTACCTGACTAGTAAGTATCTTAAAACCTATGGATTGCTATGTCTCCAAAAGAGAATCAAGCATGTGTACAGGGGCATAAACGCAGCAGTGATAGGATTGGAGAGGTTCAGTGAGCAAATGAAGACCCTTTGAAGTCATATTGCATGGTAGCAATTCCACGGGTCTCAACTCTCCAGGTTTAAGGTATTCTTCCTTCAGCTAAAACATGCATGTGGAACACAGAGTATGATCAACCGTGTGAACGGGAGACATGTTCAAATATGTCTCAGTTTTCCTACCCCTGGTACTCGGGTGCAACATTCCAGACGCTTTACTAACACTCTCCCCACTTGGAGAGTCAGCGCCTTTAACCTCCTGTTTGGCCCAATTTGCAATTTCTGCGGAAGATGAACAGAAATAGGGAGAACCAATGAGAGACTAGCTGGAGGTGTCTGGACGGGCAAATTTAACTCTCATTTCCCACCAGGAAGAGGAAATAACCAAAGGCTCAGCATGCCGTGCCAGAACCAGATTAGGGCCTGAAGCCATCCTGCGGTGTTGCGGCCAGCTCACAAGAAAGCGAGTTGAAGAAAGGAGCTCAGGGGCACTGTAATTCACAAACCTGCAGACTTATAAATGACAGCTATCGTCCAAAAATATACTGAAGTAAGGCTGCCAAGAGGACTTGAAAGCGGGGCAGAATTGCAGGAAACCGATTTCAGGAGGTAGACTGGAATTGCATTGAAAGCATAGGAAAAGAGGCAGAACGTCCACAATGATGCACTTGGCCAAAAAGGGCGTATGCGTTTTTTCCTGAATATATTCAGGAAAAAACGTATACGCCCTTTTTGGCCAACCAAGCAAACTTGCAAAGGAAATCTGCACTACAATGAAGTCTCACTTCCCCCCGGTCAAAAGGGCCATCTGAAAAAAGTGTAAAATCCAGAAAGGCAGGACAGGCCATGGAGAACTGGGAGCCTTGTTATGCTGATGGGCGGGATGTAAATTGCCAACAGACACTCGGGAGAAGTGTATGGTGTTTCCTGAAACATCTAAAAAACAAAGCAACAGAGCCTAGGGCATTTCCACTTATGGTCCTATAGCTTAGGGAAATTAAAATCAAAAACACACAGCCACCCCAAAGTTTGGAATGCCTCTGTTTACAAGAACCTCTTTTACAGTACAAGTTCAACATCGCAGAAAGTGAAAAATGGATAAAGAAGTTGTGGTATTTACTTACAAAGCAATACCACTCAGCAATGAAATCTATGTCATCAGGCCCTTAGCAGCACAATGAGTGGATTCAGGTATGATGATTCTAACTGAAATAAGTCACACAGAAAAAGAAACATCATAAGATATCAGTAATACACGGAATGTAAACTTGGCTACACAGGAACTGAAATACAGAACAGAACAGGGTCTCAAATTTAGAAAACCAACTTATGCTTGCTTAAGGGTAAAGGTGAGTTGGGGTGCTGCATAAAACCAGAGATTGAAATGAGCACAGATAAAGTTCCTTAAGCCAAATATGGAATAGACAAGAGCTACTCCTTGCTCAACGAAATGGACTCAACACCGCATATTAAATGCCTAAGAATGTACCTGACTAGTAAGTATCTTAAAACCTATGGATTGCTATGTCTCCGAAAGAGAATCAAGCATGTGTACAGGGGCATAAACGCAGCAGTGATAGGATTGGAGAGGTTCGGTGAGCAAATGAAGACCCTTTGAAGTCATATTGCATGGTACCCATTCCACGGGTTTCAACTACCCAGGTTTAAGGTATTCTTCCTTCAGCTAAAACATGCATGTGGAACCCAGAGTATGATCCACCATGTGAACGGGAGACATGTTCAAATATGTCTCAGTTTTCCTCCCCTGGTACTCGGGTGCAACATTCCAGACGCTTTACTAACACTCTCCCCACTTGGAGAGTCAGCGCCTTTAACCTCCTGTTTGGCCCAGTTTGCAATTTCTGCGGAAGATGAACAGAAATAGGGAGAACCAATGAGAGACTAGCTGGAGGTGTCTGGACGGGCAAATTTAACTCTAATTTCCCACCAGGAAGAGGAAATAACCAAAGGTTCAGCATGCCATGCCGGAACCAGATTAGGGCCTGAAGCCATCCTGCGGTGTTGCCGCCAGCTCAAAAGAAAGCGAGTTGAAGAAAGGAGCTCAGGGGCACTGTAATTCACAAACCTGCAGAGTTATAAATGACAGCTATCGTCCAAAAATATACTGAAGTAAGGCTGCCAAGAGGACTTGAAAGCGGGGCAGAATTGCAGGAAACTGATTTCAGGAGGTAGACTGGAATTGCATTGAAAGCATAGGAAAAGAGGCAGAACGTCCACAATGATGCACTTGGCCAAAAAGGGCATATGCGTTTTTTCCTGAATATATTCAGGAAATTAAAATTAAAATCAAAAAGACACAGCCACCCCAAAGTTTGGAACGCCTCTGTTTACAAGAACCTCGTTTACAGTACAAGTTCAACATCGCAGAAAGTGAAAAATGGATAAAGAAGTTGTGGTATTTACTTACAAAGCAATATCACTCAGCAATGAAATCTATGTCATCAGGCCCTTAGCAGCACAATGAGTGGATTCAGGTATGATGATTCTAACTGAAATAAGTCACACAGAAAAAGAAACATCATAAGATATCAGTAATACACGGAATGTAAACTTGGCTACACAGGAACTGAATTACAGAACAGAACAGGGTCTCAAATTTAGAAAACCAACTTATGCTTGCTTAAGGGGAAAGGTGAGTTGGGGTGCTGCATAAAACCAGAGATTGAAATGAGCACAGATAAAGTTCCTTAAGCCAAATATGGAATAGACAAGAGCTACTCCTTGCTCAACGAAATGGACTCAACACCGCATATTAAACGCCTAAGAATGTACCTGACTAGTAAGTATCTTAAAACCTATGGATTGCTATGTCTCTGAAAGAGAATCAAGCATGTGTACAGGGGCATAAACGCAGCAGTGATAGGATTGGAGAGGTTCGGTGAGCAAATGAAGACCCTTTGAAGTCATATTGCATGGTACCCATTCCACGGGTTTCAACTCTCCAGGTTTAAGGTATTCTTCCTTCAGCTAAAACATGCATGTGGAACCTAGAGTATGATCAACCATGTGATCGGGAGACGTGTTCAAATATGTCTCAGTTTTCGTACCCTGGTACTCGGGTGCAACATTCCAGACGCTTTACTAACACTCTCCCGACTTGGAGAGTCAGTGCCTTTAACCTCCTGTTTGGCCCAGTTTGCAATTTCTGCGCAAGATGAACAGGAATAGGGAGAACCAATGAGAGACTAGCTGGAGGTGTCTGGACGGGCAAATTTAACTCTCATTTCCCACCAGGAAGAGGAATTAACCAAAGGCTCAGCGTGCCGTGCCGGAACCAGATTAGGGCCTGAAGCCATCCTGCGGTGTTGCGGCCAGCTCAAAAGAAAGCGAGTTGAAGAAAGGAGCTCAGGGGCACTGTAATTCACAAACCTGCAGAGTTATAAATGACAGCTATCGTCCAAAAATATACTGAAGTAAGGCTGCCAAGAGGACTTGAAAGCGGGGCAGAATTGCAGGAAACCGATTTCAGGAGGTAGACTGGAATTGCATTGAAAGCATAGGAAAAGAGGCAGAACGTCCACAATGATGCACTTGGCCAAAAAGGGCGTATGCGTTTTTTCCTGAATATATTCAGGAAAATACGCATACGCCCTTTTTGGCCAACCAAGCAAGCTTGCAAAGGAAATCTGCACTACAATGAAGTCTCACTTCCCCCCGGTCAAAAGGGCCATCTGAAAAAAGTGTAAAATCCAGAAAGGCAGGACAGGCCATGGAGAACTGGGAGCCTTGTTATGCTGATGGGCGGGATGTAAATTGCCAACAGACACTCGGGAGAAGTGTATGGTGTTTCCTGAAACATCTAAAAAACAAAGCAACAGAGCCTAGGGCACTTCCACTTATGGTCCTATAGCTTAGGGAAATTAAAATCAAAAAGACACAGCCACCCCAAAGTTTGGGACGCCTCTGTTTACAAGAACCTCGTTTACCGTACAAGTTCAATATCACAGAAAGTGAAAAATGGATAAAGAAGTTGTGGTATTTACTTACAAAGCAATAACACTCAGCAATGAAATCTATGTCATCAGGCCCTTAGCAGCACAATGAGTGGATTCAGGTATGATGATTCTAACTGAAATAAGTCACACAGAAAAAGAAACATCATAAGATATCAGTAATACACGGAATGTAAACTTGGCTCCACAGGAACTGAATTACAGAACAGAACAGGGTCTCAAATTTAGAAAACCAACTTATGCTTGCTTAAGGGTAAAGGTGAGTTGGGGTGCTGCATAAAACCAGAGATTGAAATGAGCACAGATAAAGTTCCTTAAGCCAAATATGGAATAGACAAGAGCTACTCCTTGCTCAACGAAATGGACTCAACACCGCATATTAAAAGCCTAAGAATGTACCTGACTAGTAAGTATCTTAAAACCTATGGATTGCTATGACTCCGAAAGAGAATCAAGCATGTGTACAGGGGCATAAACGCAGCAGTGATAGGATTGGAGAGGTTCGGTGAGCAAATGAAGACCCTTTGAAGTCATATTGCATGGTACCCATTCCACGGGTTTCAACTACCCAGGTTTAAGGTATTCTTCCTTCATCTAAAACATGCATGTGGAACCTAGAGTATGATCAACCATGTAATCGGGAAACGTGTTCAAATATGTCTCAGTTTTCGTACCCTGGTACTCGGGTGCAACATTCCAGACGCTTTACTAACACCCTCCCGACTTGGAGAGTCAGTCCCTTTAACCTCCTGTTTGGCCCAGTTTGCAATTTCTGCGGAAGATGAACAGGAATAGCGAGAACCAATGAGAGACTAGCTGGAGGTGTCTGGACGGGCAAATTTAACTCTCATTTCCCACCAGGAAGAGGAATTAACCAAAGGCTCAGCGTGCCCTGCCGGAACCAGATTAGGGCCTGAAGCCATCCTGCGGTGTTGCGGCCAGGTCACAAGAAAGCGAGTTGAAGAAAGGAGCTCAGGGGCACTGTAATTCACAAACCTGCAGACTTATAAATGACAGCTATCGTCCAAAAATATACTGAAGTAAGGCTGCCAAGAGGACTTGAAAGCGGGGCAGAATTGCAGGAAACCGATTTCAGGAGGTAGACTGGAATTGCATTGAAAGCATAGGAAAAGAGGCAGAACGTCCACAATGATGCACTTGGCCAAAAAGGGCGTATGCGTTTTTTCCTGAATATATTCAGGAAAAAACGCATACGCCCTTTTTGGCCAACCAAGCAAGCTTGCAAAGGAAATCTGCACTACAATGAAGTCTCACTTCCCCCCGGTCAAAAGGGCCATCTGAAAAAAGTGTAAAATCCAGAAAGGCAGGACAGGCCATGGAGAACTGGGAGCCTTGTTATGCTGACGGGCGGGATGTAAATTGCCAACAGACACTCGGGAGAAGTGTATGGTGTTTCCTGAAACATCTAAAAAACAAAGCAACAGAGCCTAGGGCACTTCCACTTATGGTCCTATAGCTTAGGGAAATTAAAATCAAAAAGACACAGCCACCCCAAAGTTTGGGACGCCTCTGTTTACAAGAACCTCGTTTACAGTACAAGTTCAACATCGCAGAAAGTGAAAAATGGATAAAGAAGTTGTGGTATTTACTTACAAAGCAATATCACTCAGCAATGAAATCTATGTCATCAGGCCCTTAGCAGCACAATGAGTGGATTCAGGTATGATGATTCTAACTGAAATAAGTCACACAGAAAAAGAAACATCATAAGATATCAGTAATACACGGAATGTAAACTTGGCTACACAGGAACTGAATTACAGAACAGAACAGGGTCTCAAATTTAGAAAACCAACTTATGCTTGCTTAAGGGTAAAGGTGAGTTGGGGTGCTGCATAAAACCAGAGATTGAAATGAGCACAGATAAAGTTCCTTAAGCCAAATATGGAATAGACAAGAGCTACTCCTTGCTCAACGAAATGGACTCAACACCCCATATTAAGCGCCTAAGAATGTACCTGACTAGTAAGTATCTTAAAACCTATGGATTGCTATATCTCCAAAAGAGAATCAAGCGTGTGTCCAGGGGCATAAATGCAGCAGTGATAGGATTGGAGAGGTTCGGTGAGCAAACAAAGACCCTTTGAAGTCATATTGCATGGTACCCATTCTATGGGTCTCAACTCTCCAGGTTTCAGGGATTCTTCCTTCAGCTAAAACATGCATGTGGAACCTAGAGTATGATCAGCCATGTGATCGGGAAACGTGTTCAAATATGTCTCAGTTCTCGTACCCTGGTACTCGGGTGCAACATTCCAGACGCTTTACTAACACCCTCCCGACTTGGAGAGTCAGTCCCTTTAACCTCCTGTTTGGCCCAGTTTGCAATTTCTGCGGAAGATGAACAGGAATAGCGAGAACCAATGAGAGACTAGCTGGAGGTGTCTGGACGGGCAAATTTAACTCTCATTTCCCACCAGGAAGAGGAATTAACCAAAGGCTCAGCGTGCCGTGCCGGAACCAGATTAGGGCCTGAAGCCATCCTGCAGTGATGCGGCCAGCTCAAAAGAAAGTGAGTTGAAGAAAGGAGCTCAGGGGCACTGTAATTCACAAACCTGCAGAGTTATAAATGACAGCTATCGTCCAAAAATATACTGAAGTAAGGCTGCCAAGAGGACTTGAAAGCGGGGCAGAATTGCAGGAAACCGATTTCAGGAGGTAGACTGGAATTGCATTGAAAGCATAGGAAAAGAGGCAGAACGTCCACAATGATGCACTTGGCCAAAAAGGGCGTATGCGTTTTTTCCTGAATATATTCAGGAAAAAACGCATACGCCCTTTTTGGCCAACCAAGCAAGCTTGCAAAGGAAATCTGCACTACAATGAAGTCTCACTTCCCCCCGGTCAAAAGGGCCATCTGAAAAAAGTGTAAAATCCAGAAAGGCAGGACAGGCCATGGAGAACTGGGAGCCTTGTTATGCTGATGGGCGGGATGTAAATTGCCAACAGACACTCGGGAGAAGTGTATGGTGTTTCCTGAAACATCTAAAAAACAAAGCAACAGAGCCTAGGGCACTTCCACTTATGGTCCTATAGCTTAGGGAAATTAAAATCAAAAAGACACAGCCACCCCAAAGTTTGGGACGCCTCTGTTTACAAGAACCTCGTTTACCGTACAAGTTCAATATCACAGAAAGTGAAAAATGGATAAAGAAGTTGTGGTATTTACTTACAAAGCAATAACACTCAGCAATGAAATCTATGTCATCAGGCCCTTAGCAGCACAATGAGTGGATTCAGGTATGATGATTCTAACTGAAATAAGTCACACAGAAAAAGAAACATCATAAGATATCAGTAATACACGGAATGTAAACTTGGCTACACAGGAACTGAATTACAGAAGAGAACAGGGTCTCAAATTTAGAAAACCAACTTATGCTTGCTTAAGGGTAAAGGTGAGTTGGGGTGCTGCATAAAACCAGAGATTGAAATGAGCACAGATAAAGTTCCTTAAGCCAAATATGGAATAGACAAGAGCTACTCCTTGCTCAACGAAATGGACTCAACACCGCATATTAAAAGCCTAAGAATGTACCTGACTAGTAAGTATCTTAAAACCTATGGATTGCTATGTCTCCGAAAGAGAATCAAGCATGTGTACAGGGGCATAAACGCAGCAGTGATAGGATTGGAGAGGTTCGGTGAGCAAACAAAGACCCTTAGAAGTCATATTGCATGGTACCCATTCCACGGGTTTCAACTACCCAGGTTTAAGTTATTCTTCCTTCAGCTAAAACATGCATGTGGAACCTAGAGTATGATCAACCATGTGATCGGGAGACGTGTTCAAATATGTCTCAGTTTTCGTACCCTGGTACTCGGGTGCAACATTCCAGACGCTTTACTAACACTCTCCCGACTTGGAGAGTCAGTCCCTTTAACCTCCTGTTTGGCCCAGTTTGCAATTTCTGTGGAAGATGAACAGGAATAGTGAGAACCAATGAGAGACTAGCTGGAGGTGTCTGGACGGGCAAATTTAACTCTCATTTCCCACCAGGAAGAGGAATTAACCAAAGGCTCAGCGTGCCGTGCCGGAAACAGATTAGGGCCTGAAGCCATCCTGCGGTGTTGCGGCCAGGTCACAAGAAAGCGAGTTGAAGAAAGGAGCTCAGGGGCACTGTAATTCACAAACCTGCAGACTTATAAATGACAGCTATCGTCCAAAAATATACTGAAGTAAGGCTGCCAAGAGGACTTGAAAGCGGGGCAGAATTGCAGGAAACCGATTTCAGGAGGTAGACTGGAATTGCATTGAAAGCATAGGAAAAGAGGCAGAACGTCCACAATGATGCACTTGGCCAAAAAGGGCGTATGCGTTTTTTCCTGAATATATTCAGGAAAAAACGCATACGCCCTTTTTGGCCAACCAAGCAAGCTTGCAAAGGAAATCTGCACTACAATGAAGTCTCACTTCCCCCCGGTCAAAAGGGCCATCTGAAAAAAGTGTAAAATCCAGAAAGGCAGGACAGGCCATGGAGAACTGGGAGCCTTGTTATGCTGATGGGCGGGATGTAAATTGCCAACAGACACTCGGGAGAAGTGTATGGTGTTTCCTGAAACATCTAAAAAACAAAGCAACAGAGCCTAGGGCACTTCCACTTATGGTCCTATAGCTTAGGGAAATTAAAATCAAAAAGACACAGCCACCCCAAAGTTTGGAATGCCTCTGTTTACAAGAACCTCGTTTACAGTACAAGTTCAACATCGCAGAAAGTGAAAAATGGATAAAGAAGTTGTGGTATTTACTTACAAAGCAATATCACTCAGCAATGAAATCTATGTCATCAGGCCCTTAGCAGCACAATGAGTGGATTCAGGTATGATGATTCTAACTGAAATAAGTCACACAGAAAAAGAAACATCATAAGATATCAGTAATACACGGAATGTAAACTTGGCTACACAGGAACTGAATTACAGAACAGAACAGGGTCTCAAATTTAGAAAACCAACTTATGCTTGCTTAAGGGGAAAGGTGAGTTGGGGTGCTGCATAAAACCAGAGATTGAAATGAGCACAGATAAAGTTCCTTAAGCCAAATATGGAATAGACAAGAGCTACTCCTTGCTCAACGAAATGGACTCAACACCGCATATTAAAAGCCTAAGAATGTACCTGACTAGTAAGTATCTTAAAACCTATGGATTGCTATGACTCCGAAAGAGAATCAAGCATGTGTACAGGGGCATAAACGCAGCAGTGATAGGATTGGAGAGGTTCGGTGAGCAAATGAAGACCCTTTGAAGTCATATTGCATGGTACCCATTCCACGGGTTTCAACTACCCAGGTTTAAGGTATTCTTCCTTCAGCTAAAACATGCATGTGGAACCTAGAGTATGATCAACCATGTGATCGGGAGACGTGTTCAAATATGTCTCTGTTTTCGTACCCTGGTACTCGGGTGCAACATTCCAGACGCTTTACTAACACCCTCCCGACTTGGAGAGTCAGTCCCTTTAACCTCCTGTTTGGCCCAGTTTGCAATTTCTGCGGAAGATGAACAGGAATAGCGAGAACCAATGAGAGACTAGCTGGAGGTGTCTGGACGGGCAAATTTAACTCTCATTTCCCACCAGGAAGAGGAATTAACCAAAGGCTCAGCGTGCCCTGCCGGAACCAGATTAGGGCCTGAAGCCATCCTGCGGTGTTGCGGCCAGGTCACAAGAAAGCGAGTTGAAGAAAGGAGCTCAGGGGCACTGTAATTCACAAAACTGCAGAGTTATAAATGACAGCTATCGTCCAAAAATATACTGAAGTAAGGCTGCCAAGAGGACTTGAAAGCGGGGCAGAATTACAGGAAACCGATTTCAGGAGGTAGACTGGAATTGCATTGAAAGCATAGGAAAAGAGGCAGAACGTCCACAATGATGCACTTGGCCAAAAAGGGCGTATGCGTTTTTTCCTGAATATATTCTGGGAAAAACGCATACGCCCTTTTTGGCCAACCAAGCAAGCTTGCAAAGGAAATCTGCACTACAATGAAGTCTCACTTCCCCCCGGTCAAAAGGGCCATCTGAAAAAAGTGTAAAATCCAGAAAGGCGGGACAGGCCATGGAGAACTGGGAGCCTTGTTATGCTGACGGGCGGGATGTAAATTGCCAACAGACACTCGGGAGAAGTGTATGGTGTTTCCTGAAACATCTAAAAAACAAAGCAACAGAGCCTAGGGCACTTCCACTTATGGTCCTATAGCTTAGGGAAATTAAAATCAAAAAGACACAGCCACCCCAAAGTTTGGAACGCCTCTGTTTACAAGAACCTCGTTTACAGTACAAGTTCAACATCGCAGAAAGTGAAAAATGGATAAAGAAGTTGTGGTATTTACTTACAAAGCAATATCACTCAGCAATGAAATCTATGTCATCAGGCCCTTAGCAGCACAATGAGTGGATTCAGGTATGATGATTCTAACTGAAATAAGTCACACAGAAAAAGAAACATCATAAGATATCAGTAATAAACGGAATGTAAACTTGGCTACACAGGAACTGAATTACAGAACAGAACAGGGTCTCAAATTTAGAAAACCAACTTATGCTTGCTTAAGGGTAAAGGTGAGTTGGGGTGCTGCATAAAACCAGAGATTGAAATGAGCACAGATAAAGTTCCTTAAGCCAAATATGGAATAGACAAGAGCTACTCCTTGCTCAACGAAATGGACTCAACACCGCATATTAAACGCCTAAGAATGTACCTGACTAGTAAGTATCTTAAAACCTATTGATTACTATGTCTCCGAAAGAGAATCAAGCATGTGTACAGGGGCATAAACGCAGCAGTGATAGGATTGGAGAGGTTCGGTGAGCAAATGAAGACCCTTTGAAGTCATATTGCATGGTACCCATTCCACGGGTCTCAACTCTCCAGGTTTAAGGTATTCTTCCTTCAGCTAAAACATGCATGTGGAACCCAGAGTATGATCCACCATGTGAACGGGAGACATGTTCAAATATGTCTCAGTTTTCCTCCCCTGGTACTCGGGTGCAACATTCCAGACGCTTTACTAACACTCTCCCGACTTGGAGAGTCAGTGCCTTTAACCTCCTGTTTGGCCCATTTTCCAATTTCTGCGGAAGATGAACAGAAATAGGGAGAACCAATGAGAGACTAGCTGGAGGTGTCTGGACGGGCAAATTTAACTCTCATTTCCCACCAGGAAGAGGAAATAACCAAAGGTTCAGCATGCCGTGCCGGAACCAGATTAGGGCCTGAAGCCATCCTGCGGTGTTGCGGCCAGCTCAAAAGAAAGCGAGTTGAAGAAAGGAGCTCAGGGGCACTGTAATTCACAAACCTGCAGAGTTATAAATGACAGCTATCGTCCAAAAATATACTGAAGTAAGGCTGCCAAGAGGACTTGAAAGCGGGGCAGAATTGCAGGAAACCGATTTCAGGAGGTAGACTGGAATTGCATTGAAAGCATAGGAAAAGAGGCAGAACGTCCACAATGATGCACTTGGCCAAAAAGGGCGTATGCGTTTTTTCCTGAATATATTCAGGAAAAAACGCATACGCCCTTTTTGGCCAACCAAGCAAGCTTGCAAAGGAAATCTGCACTACAATGAAGTCTCACTTCCCCCCGGTCAAAAGGGCCATCTGAAAAAAGTGTAAAATCCAGAAAGGCAGGACAGGCCATGGAGAACTGGGAGCCTTGTTATGCTGATGGGCGGGATGTAAATTGCCAACAGCCACTCCGGAGAAGTGTATGGTGTTTCCTGAAACATCTAAAAAACAAAGCAACAGAGCCTAGGGCACTTCCACTTATGGTCCTATAGCTTAGGGAAATTAAAATCAAAAAGACACAGCCACCCCAAAGTTTGGAACGCCTCTGTTTACAAGAACCTCGTTTACAGTACAAGTTCAACATCGCAGAAAGTGAAAAATGGATAAAGAAGTTGTGGTATTTACTTACAAAGCAATATCACTCAGCAATGAAATCTATGTCATCAGGCCCTTAGCAGCACAATGAGTGGATTCAGGTATGATGATTCTAACTGAAATAAGTCACACAGAAAAAGAAACATCATAAGATATCAGTAATACACGGAATGTAAACTTGGCTACACAGGAACTGAATTACAGAACAGAACAGGGTCTCAAATTTAGAAAACCAACTTATGCTTGCTTAAGGGTAAAGGTGAGTTGGGGTGCTGCATAAAACCAGAGATTGAAATGAGCACAGATAAAGTTCCTTAAGCCAAATATGGAATAGACAAGAGCTACTCCTTGCTCAACGAAATGGACTCAACACCCCATATTAAGAACCTAAGAATGTACATGACTAGTAAGTATCTTAAAACCTATGGATTGCTATATCTCCAAAAGAGAATCAAGCGTGTGTCCAGGGGCATAAATGCAGCAGTGATAGGATTGGAGAGGTTCGGTGAGCAAACAAAGACCCTTTGAAGTAATATTGCATGGTACCCATTCTATGGGTCTCACCTCTCCAGGTTTCAGGGATTCTTCCTTCAGCTAAAACATGCATGTAGAACCTAGAGTATGATCAACCATGTGATCGGGAAACGTGTTCAAATATGTCTCAGTTTTCGT
The DNA here is from genome assembly GCF_039906515.1 of Pseudorca crassidens. NCBI lineage: Eukaryota > Metazoa > Chordata > Mammalia > Artiodactyla > Delphinidae > Pseudorca > Pseudorca crassidens. The sequence goes on along the minus strand of NW_027136302.1, from coordinate 154,232 downwards.
ACCCTGGTACTCGGGTGCAACATTCCAGACGCTTTACTAACACCCTCCCGACTTGGAGAGTCAGTCCCTTTAACCTCCTGTTTGGCCCAGTTTGCAATTTCTGCGGAAGATGAACAGGAATAGCGAGAACCAATGAGAGACTAGCTGGAGGTGTCTGGACGGGCAAATTTAACTCTCATTTCCCACCAGGAAGAGGAATTAACCAAAGGCTCAGCGTGCCGTGCCGGAACCAGATTAGGGCCAAAGCCATCCTGCGGTGTTGCGGCCAGGTCACAAGAAAGCGAGTTGAAGAAAGGAGCTCAGGGGCACTGTAATTCACAAACCTGCAGACTTATAAATGACAGCTATCGTCCAAAAATATACTGAAGTAAGGCTGCCAAGAGGACTTGAAAGCGGGGCAGAATTGCAGGAAACCGATTTCAGGAGGTAGACTGGAATTGCATTGAAAGCATAGGAAAAGAGGCAGAACGTCCACAATGATGCACTTGGCCAAAAAGGGCGTATGCGTTTTTTCCTGAATATATTCAGGAAAAAACGCATACGCCCTTTTTGGCCAACCAAGCAAGCTTGCAAAGGAAATCTGCACTACAATGAAGTCTCACTTCCCCCCGGTCAAAAGGGCCATCTGAAAAAAGTGTAAAATCCAGAAAGGCGGGACAGGCCATGGAGAACTGGGAGCCTTGTTATGCTGATGGGCGGGATGTAAATTGCCAACAGACACTCGGGAGAAGTGTATGGTGTTTCCTGAAACATCTAAAAAACAAAGCAACAGAGCCTAGGGCACTTCCACTTATGGTCCTATAGCTTAGGGAAATTAAAATCAAAAAGACACAGCCACCCCAAAGTTTGGGACGCCTCTGTTTACAAGAACCTCGTTTACAGTACAAGTTCAACATCGCAGAAAGTGAAAAATGGATAAAGAAGTTGTGGTATTTACTTACAAAGCAATATCACTCAGCAATGAAATCTATGTCATCAGGCCCTTAGCAGCACAATGAGTGGATTCAGGTATGATGATTCTAACTGAAATAAGTCACACAGAAAAAGAAACATCATAAGATATCAGTAATACACGGAATGTAAACTTGGCTACACAGGAACTGAATTACAGAACAGAACAGGGTCTCAAATTTAGAAAACCAACTTATGCTTGCTTAAGGGGAAAGGTGAGTTGGGGTGCTGCATAAAACCAGAGATTGAAATGAGCACAGATAAAGTTCCTTAAGCCAAATATGGAATAGACAAGAGCTACTCCTTGCTCAACAAAATGGACTCAACACCGCATATTAAACGCCTAAGAATGTACCTGACTAGTAAGTATCTTAAAACCTATGGATTGCTATGTCTCCGAAAGAGAATCAAGCATGTGTACAGGGGCATAAACGCAGCAGTGATAGGATTGGAGAGGTTCGGTGAGCAAATGAAGACCCTTTGAAGTCATATTGCATGGTACCCATTCCACGGGTTTCAACTCTCCAGGTTTAAGGTATTCTTCCTTCAGCTAAAACATGCATGTGGAACCTAGAGTATGATCAACCATGTGATCGGGAGACGTGTTCAAATATGTCTCTGTTTTCGTACCCTGGTACTCGGGTGCAACATTCCAGACGCTTTACTAACACTCTCCCGACTTGGAGAGTCAGTGCCTTTAACCTCCTGTTTGGCCCAGTTTGCAATTTCTGCGCAAGATGAACAGGAATAGGGAGAACCAATGAGAGACTAGCTGGAGGTGTCTGGACGGGCAAATTTAACTCTCATTTCCCACCAGGAAGAGGAATTAACCAAAGGCTCAGCATGCCGTGCCGGAACCAGATTAGGGCCTGAAGCCATCCTGCGGTGTTGCGGCCAGCTCAAAAGAAAGCGAGTTGAAGAAAGGAGCTCAGGGGCACTGTAATTCACAAACCTGCAGAGTTATAAATGACAGCTATCGTCCAAAAATATACTGAAGTAAGGCTGCCAAGAGGACTTGAAAGCGGGGCAGAATTGCAGGAAACCGATTTCAGGAGGTAGACTGGAATTGCATTGAAAGCATAGGAAAAGAGGCAGAACGTCCACAATGATGCACTTGGCCAAAAAGGGCGTATGCGTTTTTTCCTGAATATATTCAGGAAAAAACGCATACGCCCTTTTTGGCCAAGCAAGCAAGCTTGCAAAGGAAATCTGCACTACAATGAAGTCTCACTTCCCCCCGGTCAAAAGGGCCATCTGAAAAAAGTGTAAAATCCAGAAAGGCAGGACAGGCCATGGAGAACTGGGAGCCTTGTTATGCTGATGGGCGGGATGTAAATTGCCAACAGCCACTCCGGAGAAGTGTATGGTGTTTCCTGAAACATCTAAAAAACAAAGCAACAGAGCCTAGGGCACTTCCACTTATGGTCCTATAGCTTAGGGAAATTAAAATCAAAAAGACACAGCCACCCCAAAGTTTGGAACGCCTCTGTTTACAAGAACCTCGTTTACAGTACAAGTTCAACATCGCAGAAAGTGAAAAATGGATAAAGAAGTTGTGGTATTTACTTACAAAGCAATATCACTCAGCAATGAAATCTATGTCATCAGGCCCTTAGCAGCACAATGAGTGGATTCAGGTATGATGATTCTAACTGAAATAAGTCACACAGAAAAAGAAACATCATAAGATATCAGTAATACACGGAATGTAAACTTGGCTACACAGGAACTGAATTACAGAACAGAACAGGGTCTCAAATTTAGAAAACCAACTTATGCTTGCTTAAGGGTAAAGGTGAGTTGGGGTGCTGCATAAAACCAGAGATTGAAATGAGCACAGATAAAGTTCCTTAAGCCAAATATGGAATAGACAAGAGCTACTCCTTGCTCAACGAAATGGACTCAACACCCCATATTAAGCGCCTAAGAATGTACCTGACTAGTAAGTATCTTAAAACCTATGGATTGCTATATCTCCAAAAGAGAATCAAGCGTGTGTCCAGGGGCATAAATGCAGCAGTGATAGGATTGGAGAGGTTCGGTGAGCAAACAAAGACCCTTTGAAGTCATATTGCATGGTACCCATTCCACGGGTCTCAACTCTCCAGGTTTCAGGGATTCTTCCTTCAGCTAAACATGCATGTGGAACCTAGAGTATGATCAACCATGTGATCGGGAAACGTGTTCAAATATGTCTCAGTTTTCGTACCCTGGTACTCGGGTGCAACATTCCAGATGCTTTACTAACACCCTCCCGACTTGGAGAGTCAGTCCCTTTAACCTCCTGTTTGGCCCAGTTTGCAATTTCTGCGGAAGATGAACAGGAATAGCGAGAACCAATGAGAGACTAGCTGGAGGTGTCTGGACGGGCAAATTTAACTCTCATTTCCCACCAGGAAGAGGAATTAACCAAAGGCTCAGCGTGCCATGCCGGAACCAGATTAGGGCCTGAAGCCATCCTGCGGTGTTGCGGCCAGGTCACAAGAAAGCGAGTTGAAGAAAGGAGCTCAGGGGCACTGTAATTCACAAACCTGCAGAGTTATAAATGACAGCTATCGTCCAAAAATATACTGAAGTAAGGCTGCCAAGAGGACTTGAAAGCGGGGCAGAATTGCAGGAAACCGATTTCAGGAGGTAGACTGGAATTGCATTGAAAGCATAGGAAAAGAGGCAGAACGTCCACAATGATGCACTTGGCCAAAAAGGGCATATGCGTTTTTTCCAGAATATATTCAGGAAAAAACGCATACGCCCTTTTTGGCCAACCAAGCAAGCTTGCAAAGGAAATCTGCACTACAATGAAGTCTCACTTCCCCCCGGTCAAAAGGGCCATCTGAAAAAAGTGTAAAATCCAGAAAGGCGGGACAGGCCATGGAGAACTGGGAGCCTTGTTATGCTGACGGGCGGGATGTAAATTGCCAACAGACACTCGGGAGAAGTGTATGGTGTTTCCTGAAACATCTAAAAAACAAAGCAACAGAGCCTAGGGCACTTCCACTTATGGTCCTATAGCTTAGGGAAATTAAAATCAAAAAGACACAGCCACCCCAAAGTTTGGAACGCCTCTGTTTACAAGAACCTCGTTTACAGTACAAGTTCAACATCGCAGAAAGTGAAAAATGGATAAAGAAGTTGTGGTATTTACTTACAAAGCAATATCACTCAGCAATGAAATCTATGTCATCAGGCCCTTAGCAGCACAATGAGTGGATTCAGGTATGATGATTCTAACTGAAATAAGTCACACAGAAAAAGAAACATCATAAGATATCAGTAATACACGGAATGTAAACTTGGCTACACAGGAACTGAATTACAGAACAGAACAGGGTCTCAAATTTAGAAAACCAACTTATGCTTGCTTAAGGGTAAAGGTGAGTTGGGGTGCTGCATAAAACCAGAGATTGAAATGAGCACAGATAAAGTTCCTTAAGCCAAATATGGAATAGACAAGAGCTACTCCTTGCTCAACGAAATGGACTCAACACCGCATATTAAATGCCTAAGAATGTACCTGACTAGTAAGTATCTTAAAACCTATGGATTGCTATGTCTCCGAAAGAGAATCAAGCATGTGTACAGAGGCATAAACGCAGCAGTGATAGGATTGGAGAGGTTCGGTGAGCAAATGAAGACCCTCTGAAGTCATATTGCATGGTACCCATTCCACGGGTTTCAACTACCCAGGTTTAAGGTATTCTTCCTTCAGCTAAAACATGCATGTGGAACCTAGAGTATGATCAACCATGTGATCGGGAAACGTGTTCAAATATGTCTCTGTTTTCGTACCCTGGTACTCGGGTGCAACATTCCAGACGCTTTACTAACACCCTCCCGACTTGGAGAGTCAGTCCCTTTAACCTCCTGTTTGGCCCAGTTTGCAATTTCTGCGGAACATGAACAGGAATAGCGAGAACCAATGAGAGACTAGCTGGAGGTGTCTGGACGGGCAAATTTAACTCTCATTTCCCACCAGGAAGAGGAATTAACCAAAGGCTCAGCGTGCCCTGCCGGAACCAGATTAGGGCCTGAAGCCATCCTGCGGTGTTGCGGCCAGGTCACAAGAAAGCGAGTTGAAGAAAGGAGCTCAGGGGCACTGTAATTCACAAACCTGCAGAGTTATAAATGACAGCTATCGTCCAAAAATATACTGAAGTAAGGCTGCCAAGAGGACTTGAAAGCGGGGCAGAATTGCAGGAAACCGATTTCAGGAGGTAGACTGGAATTGCATTGAAAGCATAGGAAAAGAGGCAGAACGTCCACAATGATGCACTTGGCCAAAAAGGGCGTATGTGTTTTTTCCTGAATATATTCTGGGAAAAACGCATACGCCCTTTTTGGCCAACCAAGCAAGCTTGCAAAGGAAATCTGCACTACAATGAAGTCTCACTTCCCCCCGGTCAAAAGGGCCATCTGAAAAAAGTGTAAAATCCAGAAAGGCAGGACAGGCCATGGAGAACTGGGAGCCTTGTTATGCTGATGGGCGGGATGTAAATTGCCAACAGACACTCGGGAGAAGTGTATGGTGTTTCCTGAAACATCTAAAAAACAAAGCAACAGAGCCTAGGGCACTTCCACTTATGGTTCTATAGCTTAGGGAAATTAAAATCAAAAAGACACAGCCACCCCAAACATTGGGACGCCTCTGTTTACAAGAACCTCGTTTACAGTACAAGTTCAACATCGCAGAAAGTGAAAAATGGATAAAGAAGTTGTGGTATTTACTTACAAAGCAATATCACTCAGCAATGAAATCTATGTCATCAGGCCCTTAGCAGCACAATGAGTGGATTCAGGTATGATGATTCTAACTGAAATAAGTCACACAGAAAAAGAAACATCATAAGATATCAGTAATACACGGAATGTAAACTTGGCTACACAGGAACTGAATTACAGAACAGAACAGGGTCTCAAATTTAGAAAACCAACTTATGCTTGCTTAAGGGTAAAGGTGAGTTGGGGTGCTGCATAAAACCAGAGATTGAAATGAGCACAGATAAAGTTCCTTAAGCCAAATATGGAATAGACAAGAGCTACTCCTTGCTCAACGAAATGGACTCAACACCCCATATTAAGCGCCTAAGAATGTACCTGACTAGTAAGTATCTTAAAACCTATGGATTGCTATATCTCCAAAAGAGAATCAAGCGTGTGTCCAGGGGCATAAATGCAGCAGTGATAGGATTGGAGAGGTTCGGTGAGCAAACAAAGACCCTTTGAAGTCATATTGCATGGTACCCATTCCACGGGTCTCAACTCTCCAGGTTTCAGGGATTCTTCCTTCAGCTAAAACATGCATGTGGAACCTAGAGTATGATCAACCATGTGATCGGGAAACGTGTTCAAATATGTCTCAGTTTTCGTACCCTGGTACTCGGGTGCAACATTCCAGATGCTTTACTAACACCCTCCCGACTTGGAGAGTCAGTCCCTTTAACCTCCTGTTTGGCCCAGTTTGCAATTTCTGCGGAAGATGAACAGGAATAGCGAGAACCAATGAGAGACTAGCTGGAGGTGTCTGGACGGGCAAATTTAACTCTCATTTCCCACCAGGAAGAGGAATTAACCAAAGGCTCAGCGTGCCGTGCCGGAACCAGATTAGGGCCTGAAGCCATCCTGCGGTGTTGCGGCCAGGTCACAAGAAAGCGAGTTGAAGAAAGGAGCTCAGGGGCACTGTAATTCACAAACCTGCAGAGTTATAAATGACAGCTATCGTCCAAAAATATACTGAAGTAAGGCTGCCAAGAGGACTTGAAAGCGGGGCAGAATTGCAGGAAACCGATTTCAGGAGGTAGACTGGAATTGCATTGAAAGCATAGGAAAAGAGGCAGAACGTCCACAATGATGCACTTGGCCAAAAAGGGCATATGCGTTTTTTCCAGAATATATTCAGGAAAAAACGCATACGCCCTTTTTGGCCAACCAAGCAAGCTTGCAAAGGAAATCTGCACTACAATGAAGTCTCACTTCCCCCCGGTCAAAAGGGCCATCTGAAAAAAGTGTAAAATCCAGAAAGGCGGGACAGGCCATGGAGAACTGGGAGCCTTGTTATGCTGACGGGCGGGATGTAAATTGCCAACAGACACTCGGGAGAAGTGTATGGTGTTTCCTGAAACATCTAAAAAACAAAGCAACAGAGCCTAGGGCACTTCCACTTATGGTCCTATAGCTTAGGGAAATTAAAATCAAAAAGACACAGCCACCCCAAAGTTTGGAACGCCTCTGTTTACAAGAACCTCGTTTACAGTACAAGTTCAACATCGCAGAAAGTGAAAAATGGATAAAGAAGTTGTGGTATTTACTTACAAAGCAATATCACTCAGCAATGAAATCTATGTCATCAGGCCCTTAGCAGCACAATGAGTGGATTCAGGTATGATGATTCTAACTGAAATAAGTCACACAGAAAAAGAAACATCATAAGATATCAGTAATACACGGAATGTAAACTTGGCTACACAGGAACTGAATTACAGAACAGAACAGGGTCTCAAATTTAGAAAACCAACTTATGCTTGCTTAAGGGTAAAGGTGAGTTGGGGTGCTGCATAAAACCAGAGATTGAAATGAGCACAGATAAAGTTCCTTAAGCCAAATATGGAATAGACAAGAGCTACTCCTTGCTCAACGAAATGGACTCAACACCGCATATTAAACGCCTAAGAATGTACCTGACTAGTAAGTATCTTAAAACCTATGGATTACTATGTCTCCGAAAGAGAATCAAGCATGTGTACAGGGGCATAAACGCAGCAGTGATAGGATTGGAGAGGTTCGGTGAGCAAATGAAGACCCTCTGAAGTCATATTGCATGGTACCCATTCCACGGGTTTCAACTACCCAGGTTTAAGGTATTCTTCCTTCAGCTAAAACATGCATGTGGAACCTAGAGTATGATCAACCATGTGATCGGGAAACGTGTTCAAATATGTCTCTGTTTTCGTACCCTGGTACTCGGGTGCAACATTCCAGACGCTTTACTAACACCCTCCCGACTTGGAGAGTCAGTCCCTTTAACCTCCTGTTTGGCCCAGTTTGCAATTTCTGCGGAAGATGAACAGGAATAGCGAGAACCAATGAGAGACTAGCTGGAGGTGTCTGGACGGGCAAATTTAACTCTCATTTCCCACCAGGAAGAGGAATTAACCAAAGGCTCAGCGTGCCCTGCCGGAACCAGATTAGGGCCTGAAGCCATCCTGCGGTGTTGCGGCCAGCTCAAAAGAAAGCGAGTTGAAGAAAGGAGCTCAGGGGCACTGTAATTCACAAACCTGCAGAGTTATAAATGACAGCTATCGTCCAAAAATATACTGAAGTAAGGCTGCCAAGAGGACTTGAAAGCGGGGCAGAATTGCAGGAAACCGATTTCAGGAGGTAGACTGGAATTGCATTGAAAGCATAGGAAAAGAGGCAGAACGTCCACAATGATGCACTTGGCCAAAAAGGGCGTATGCGTTTTTTCCAGAATATATTCAGGAAAAAACGCATACGCCCTTTTTGGCCAACCAAGCAAGCTTGCAAAGGAAATCTGCACTACAATGAAGTCTCACTTCCCCCCGGTCAAAAGGGCCATCTGAAAAAAGTGTAAAATCCAGAAAGGCAGGACAGGCCATGGAGAACTGGGAGCCTTGTTATGCTGATGGGCGGGATGTAAATTGCCAACAGCCACTCGGGAGAAGTGTATGGTGTTTCCTGAAACATCTAAAAAACAAAGCAACAGAGCCTAGGGCACTTCCACTTATGGTTCTATAGCTTAGGGAAATTAAAATCAAAAAGACACAGCCACCCCAAACATTGGGACGCCTCTGTTTACAAGAACCTCGTTTACAGTACAAGTTCAACATCGCAGAAAGTGAAAAATGGATAAAGAAGTTGTGGTATTTACTTACAAAGCAATATCACTCAGCAATGAAATCTATGTCATCAGGCCCTTAGCAGCACAATGAGTGGATTCAGGTATGATGATTCTAACTGAAATAAGTCACACAGAAAAAGAAACATCATAAGATATCACTAATACACGGAATGTAAACTTGGCTACACAGGAACTGAATTACAGAACAGATCAGGGTCTCAAATTTAGAAAACCAACTTATGCTTGCTTAAGGGTAAAGGTGAGTTGGGGTGCTGCATAAAACCAGAGATTGAAATGAGCACAGATAAAGTTCCTTAAGCCAAATATGGAATAGACAAGAGCTACTCCTTGCTCAACAAAATGGACTCAACACCGCATATTAAACGCCTAAGAATGTACCTGACTAGTAAGTATCTTAAAACCTATGGATTGCTATGTCTCCGAAAGAGAATCAAGCGTGTGTCCAGGGGCATAAACGCAGCAGTGATAGGATTGGAGAGGTTCGGTGAGCAAATGAAGACCCTTTGAAGTCATATTGCATGGTACCCATTCCACGGGTCTCAACTCTCCAGGTTTCAGGGATTCTTCCTTCAGCTAAACATGCATGTGGAACCTAGAGTATGATCAACCATGTGATCGGGAGACGTGTTCAAATATGTCTCAGTTTTCGTACCCTGGTACTCGGGTGCAACATTCCAGATGCTTTACTAACACCCTCCCGACTTGGAGAGTCAGTCCCTTTAACCTCCTGTTTGGCCCAGTTTGCAATTTCTGCGGAAGATGAACAGGAATAGCGAGAACCAATGAGAGACTAGCTGGAGGTGTCTGGACGGGCAAATTTAACTCTCATTTCCCACCAGGAAGAGGAATTAACCAAAGGCTCAGCATGCCCTGCCGGAACCAGATTAGGGCCTGAAGCCATCCTGCGGTGTTGCGGCCAGGTCACAAGAAAGCGAGTTGAAGAAAGGAGCTCAGGGGCACTGTAATTCACAAACCTGCAGAGTTATAAATGACAGCTATCGTCCAAAAATATACTGAAGTAAGGCTGCCAAGAGGACTTGAAAGCGGGGCAGAATTGCAGGAAACCGATTTCAGGAGGTAGACTGGAATTGCATTGAAAGCATAGGAAAAGAGGCAGAACGTCCACAATGATGCACTTGGCCAAAAAGGGCATATGCGTTTTTTCCAGAATATATTCAGGAAAAAACGCATACGCCCTTTTTGGCCAACCAAGCAAGCTTGCAAAGGAAATCTGCACTACAATGAAGTCTCACTTCCCCCCGGTCAAAAGGGCCATCTGAAAAAAGTGTAAAATCCAGAAAGGCGGGACAGGCCATGGAGAACTGGGAGCCTTGTTATGCTGACGGGCGGGATGTAAATTGCCAACAGACACTCGGGAGAAGTGTATGGTGTTTCCTGAAACATCTAAAAAACAAAGCAACAGAGCCTAGGGCACTTCCACTTATGGTCCTATAGCTTAGGGAAATTAAAATCAAAAAGACACAGCCACCCCAAAGTTTGGAACGCCTCTGTTTACAAGAACCTCGTTTACAGTACAAGTTCAACATCGCAGAAAGTGAAAAATGGATAAAGAAGTTGTGGTATTTACTTACAAAGCAATATCACTCAGCAATGAAATCTATGTCATCAGGCCCTTAGCAGCACAATGAGTGGATTCAGGTATGATGATTCTAACTGAAATAAGTCACACAGAAAAAGAAACATCATAAGATATCAGTAATACACGGAATGTAAACTTGGCTACACAGGAACTGAATTACAGAACAGAACAGGGTCTCAAATTTAGAAAACCAACTTATGCTTGCTTAAGGGTAAAGGTGAGTTGGGGTGCTGCATAAAACCAGAGATTGAAATGAGCACAGATAAAGTTCCTTAAGCCAAATATGGAATAGACAAGAGCTACTCCTTGCTCAACGAAATGGACTCAACACCGCATATTAAACGCCTAAGAATGTACCTGACTAGTAAGTATCTTAAAACCTATGGATTGCTATGTCTCCGAAAGAGAATCAAGCATGTGTACAGAGGCATAAACGCAGCAGTGATAGGATTGGAGAGGTTCGGTGAGCAAATGAAGACCCTCTGAAGTCATATTGCATGGTACCCATTCCACGGGTTTCAACTACCCAGGTTTAAGGTATTCTTCCTTCAGCTAAAACATGCATGTGGAACCTAGAGTATGATCAACCATGTGATCGGGAAACGTGTTCAAATATGTCTCTGTTTTCGTACCCTGGTACTCGGGTGCAACATTCCAGACGCTTTACTAACACCCTCCCGACTTGGAGAGTCAGTCCCTTTAACCTCCTGTTTGGCCCAGTTTGCAATTTCTGCGGAACATGAACAGGAATAGCGAGAACCAATGAGAGACTAGCTGGAGGTGTCTGGACGGGCAAATTTAACTCTCATTTCCCACCAGGAAGAGGAATTAACCAAAGGCTCAGCGTGCCCTGCCGGAACCAGATTAGGGCCTGAAGCCATCCTGCGGTGTTGCGGCCAGGTCACAAGAAAGCGAGTTGAAGAAAGGAGCTCAGGGGCACTGTAATTCACAAACCTGCAGAGTTATAAATGACAGCTATCGTCCAAAAATATACTGAAGTAAGGCTGCCAAGAGGACTTGAAAGCGGGGCAGAATTGCAGGAAACCGATTTCAGGAGGTAGACTGGAATTGCATTGAAAGCATAGGAAAAGAGGCAGAACGTCCACAATGATGCACTTGGCCAAAAAGGGCGTATGTGTTTTTTCCTGAATATATTCTGGGAAAAACGCATACGCCCTTTTTGGCCAACCAAGCAAGCTTGCAAAGGAAATCTGCACTACAATGAAGTCTCACTTCCCCCCGGTCAAAAGGGCCATCTGAAAAAAGTGTAAAATCCAGAAAGGCAGGACAGGCCATGGAGAACTGGGAGCCTTGTTATGCTGATGGGCGGGATGTAAATTGCCAACAGACACTCGGGAGAAGTGTATGGTGTTTCCTGAAACATCTAAAAAACAAAGCAACAGAGCCTAGGGCACTTCCACTTATGGTTCTATAGCTTAGGGAAATTAAAATCAAAAAGACACAGCCACCCCAAACATTGGGACGCCTCTGTTTACAAGAACCTCGTTTACAGTACAAGTTCAACATCGCAGAAAGTGAAAAATGGATAAAGAAGTTGTGGTATTTACTTACAAAGCAATATCACTCAGCAATGAAATCTATGTCATCAGGCCCTTAGCAGCACAATGAGTGGATTCAGGTATGATGATTCTAACTGAAATAAGTCACACAGAAAAAGAAACATCATAAGATATCAGTAATACACGGAATGTAAACTTGGCTACACAGGAACTGAATTACAGAACAGAACAGGGTCTCAAATTTAGAAAACCAACTTATGCTTGCTTAAGGGTAAAGGTGAGTTGGGGTGCTGCATAAAACCAGAGATTGAAATGAGCACAGATAAAGTTCCTTAAGCCAAATATGGAATAGACAAGAGCTACTCCTTGCTCAACGAAATGGACTCAACACCCCATATTAAGCGCCTAAGAATGTACCTGACTAGTAAGTATCTTAAAACCTATGGATTGCTATATCTCCAAAAGAGAATCAAGCGTGTGTCCAGGGGCATAAATGCAGCAGTGATAGGATTGGAGAGGTTCGGTGAGCAAACAAAGACCCTTTGAAGTCATATTGCATGGTACCCATTCCACGGGTCTCAACTCTCCAGGTTTCAGGGATTCTTCCTTCAGCTAAAACATGCATGTGGAACCTAGAGTATGATCAACCATGTGATCGGGAAACGTGTTCAAATATGTCTCAGTTTTCGTACCCTGGTACTCGGGTGCAACATTCCAGATGCTTTACTAACACCCTCCCGACTTGGAGAGTCAGTCCCTTTAACCTCCTGTTTGGCCCAGTTTGCAATTTCTGCGGAAGATGAACAGGAATAGCGAGAACCAATGAGAGACTAGCTGGAGGTGTCTGGACGGGCAAATTTAACTCTCATTTCCCACCAGGAAGAGGAATTAACCAAAGGCTCAGCGTGCCGTGCCGGAACCAGATTAGGGCCTGAAGCCATCCTGCGGTGTTGCGGCCAGGTCACAAGAAAGCGAGTTGAAGAAAGGAGCTCAGGGGCACTGTAATTCACAAACCTGCAGAGTTATAAATGACAGCTATCGTCCAAAAATATACTGAAGTAAGGCTGCCAAGAGGACTTGAAAGCGAGGCAGAATTGCAGGAAACCGATTTCAGGAGGTAGACTGGAATTGCATTGAAAGCATAGGAAAAGAGGCAGAACGTCCACAATGATGCACTTGGCCAAAAAGGGCATATGCGTTTTTTCCAGAATATATTCAGGAAAAAACGCATACGCCCTTTTTGGCCAACCAAGCAAGCTTGCAAAGGAAATCTGCACTACAATGAAGTCTCACTTCCCCCCGGTCAAAAGGGCCATCTGAAAAAAGTGTAAAATCCAGAAAGGCGGGACAGGCCATGGAGAACTGGGAGCCTTGTTATGCTGACGGGCGGGATGTAAATTGCCAACAGACACTCGGGAGAAGTGTATGGTGTTTCCTGAAACATCTAAAAAACAAAGCAACAGAGCCTAGGGCACTTCCACTTATGGTCCTATAGCTTAGGGAAATTAAAATCAAAAAGACACAGCCACCCCAAAGTTTGGAACGCCTCTGTTTACAAGAACCTCGTTTACAGTACAAGTTCAACATCGCAGAAAGTGAAAAATGGATAAAGAAGTTGTGGTATTTACTTACAAAGCAATATCACTCAGCAATGAAATCTATGTCATCAGGCCCTTAGCAGCACAATGAGTGGATTCAGGTATGATGATTCTAACTGAAATAAGTCACACAGAAAAAGAAACATCATAAGATATCAGTAATACACGGAATGTAAACTTGGCTACACAGGAACTGAATTACAGAACAGAACAGGGTCTCAAATTTAGAAAACCAACTTATGCTTGCTTAAGGGTAAAGGTGAGTTGGGGTGCTGCATAAAACCAGAGATTGAAATGAGCACAGATAAAGTTCCTTAAGCCAAATATGGAATAGACAAGAGCTACTCCTTGCTCAACGAAATGGACTCAACACCGCATATTAAACGCCTAAGAATGTACCTGACTAGTAAGTATCTTAAAACCTATGGATTACTATGTCTCCGAAAGAGAATCAAGCATGTGTACAGGGGCATAAACGCAGCAGTGATAGGATTGGAGAGGTTCGGTGAGCAAATGAAGACCCTCTGAAGTCATATTGCATGGTACCCATTCCACGGGTTTCAACTACCCAGGTTTAAGGTATTCTTCCTTCAGCTAAAACATGCATGTGGAACCTAGAGTATGATCAACCATGTGATCGGGAAACGTGTTCAAATATGTCTCTGTTTTTGTACCCTTGTACTCGGGTGCAACATTCCAGACGCTTTACTAACACCCTCCCGACTTGGAGAGTCAGTCCCTTTAACCTCCTGTTTGGCCCAGTTTGCAATTTCTGCGGAAGATGAACAGGAATAGCGAGAACCAATGAGAGACTAGCTGGAGGTGTCTGGACGGGCAAATTTAACTCTCATTTCCCACCAGGAAGAGGAATTAACCAAAGGCTCAGCGTGCCCTGCCGGAACCAGATTAGGGCCTGAAGCCATCCTGCGGTGTTGCGGCCAGCTCAAAAGAAAGCGAGTTGAAGAAAGGAGCTCAGGGGCACTGTAATTCACAAACCTGCAGAGTTATAAATGACAGCTATCGTCCAAAAATATACTGAAGTAAGGCTGCCAAGAGGACTTGAAAGCGGGGCAGAATTGCAGGAAACCGATTTCAGGAGGTAGACTGGAATTGCATTGAAAGCATAGGAAAAGAGGCAGAACGTCCACAATGATGCACTTGGCCAAAAAGGGCATATGCGTTTTTTCCAGAATATATTCAGGAAAAAACGCATACGCCCTTTTTGGCCAACCAAGCAAGCTTGCAAAGGAAATCTGCACTACAATGAAGTCTCACTTCCCCCCGGTCAAAAGGGCCATCTGAAAAAAGTGTAAAATCCAGAAAGGCAGGACAGGCCATGGAGAACTGGGAGCCTTGTTATGCTGATGGGCGGGATGTAAATTGCCAACAGACACTCGGGAGAAGTGTATGGTGTTTCCTGAAACATCTAAAAAACAAAGCAACAGAGCCTAGGGCACTTCCACTTATGGTCCTATAGCTTAGGGAAATTAAAATCAAAAAGACACAGCCACCCCAAAGTTTGGGACGCCTCTGTTTACAAGAACCTCGTTTACCGTACAAGTTCAATATCACAGAAAGTGAAAAATGGATAAAGAAGTTGTGGTATTTACTTACAAAGCAATATCACTCAGCAATGAAATCTATGTCATCAGGCCCTTAGCAGCACAATGAGTGGATTCAGGTATGATGATTCTAACTGAAATAAGTCACACAGAAAAAGAAACATCATAAGATATCACTAATACACGGAATGTAAACTTGGCTACACAGGAACTGAATTACAGAACAGATCAGGGTCTCAAATTTAGAAAACCAACTTATGCTTGCTTAAGGGTAAAGGTGAGTTGGGGTGCTGCATAAAACCAGAGATTGAAATGAGCACAGATAAAGTTCCTTAAGCCAAATATGGAATAGACAAGAGCTACTCCTTGCTCAACAAAATGGACTCAACACCGCATATTAAACGCCTAAGAATGTACCTGACTAGTAAGTATCTTAAAACCTATGGATTGCTATGTCTCCGAAAGAGAATCAAGCATGTGTACAGGGGCATAAACGCAGCAGTGATAGGATTGGAGAGGTTCGGTGAGCAAATGAAGACCCTTTGAAGTCATATTGCATGGTACCCATTCCACGGGTTTCAACTACCCAGGTTTAAGGTATTCTTCCTTCAGCTAAAACATGCATGTGGAACCTAGAGTATGATCAACCATGTGATCGGGAGACGTGTTCAAATATGTCTCTGTTTTCGTACCCTGGTACTCGGGTGCAACATTCCAGACGCTTTACTAACACCCTCCCGACTTGGAGAGTCAGTCCCTTTAACCTCCTGTTTGGCCCAGTTTGCAATTTCTGCGGAAGATGAACAGGAATAGCGAGAACCAATGAGAGACTAGCTGGAGGTGTCTGGACGGGCAAATTTAACTCTCATTTCCCACCAGGAAGAGGAATTAACCAAAGGCTCAGCGTGCCCTGCCGGAACCAGATTAGGGCCTGAAGCCATCCTGCGGTGTTGCGGCCAGGTCACAAGAAAGCGAGTTGAAGAAAGGAGCTCAGGGGCACTGTAATTCATAAACCTGCAGAGTTATAAATGACAGCTATCGTCCAAAAATATACTGAAGTAAGGCTGCCAAGAGGACTTGAAAGCGGGGCAGAATTGCAGGAAACCGATTTCAGGAGGTAGACTGGAATTGCATTGAAAGCATAGGAAAAGAGGCAGAACGTCCACAATGATGCACTTGGCCAAAAAGGGCGTATGTGTTTTTTCCTGAATATATTCTGGGAAAAACGCATACGCCCTTTTTGGCCAACCAAGCAAGCTTGCAAAGGAAATCTGCACTACAATGAAGTCTCACTTCCCCCCGGTCAAAAGGGCCATCTGAAAAAAGTGTAAAATCCAGAAAGGCGGGACAGGCCATGGAGAACTGGGAGCCTTGTTATGCTGACGGGCGGGATGTAAATTGCCAACAGACACTCGGGAGAAGTGTATGGTGTTTCCTGAAACATCTAAAAAACAAAGCAACAGAGCCTAGGGCACTTCCACTTATGGTCCTATAGCTTAGGGAAATTAAAATCAAAAAGACACAGCCACCCCAAAGTTTGGAACGCCTCTGTTTACAAGAACCTCGTTTACAGTACAAGTTCAACATCGCAGAAAGTGAAAAATGGATAAAGAAGTTGTGGTATTTACTTACAAAGCAATATCACTCAGCAATGAAATCTATGTCATCAGGCCCTTAGCAGCACAATGAGTGGATTCAGGTATGATGATTCTAACTGAAATAAGTCACACAGAAAAAGAAACATCATAAGATATCAGTAATACACGGAATGTAAACTTGGCTACACAGGAACTGAATTACAGAACAGAACAGGGTCTCAAATTTAGAAAACCAACTTATGCTTGCTTAAGGGTAAAGGTGAGTTGGGGTGCTGCATAAAACCAGAGATTGAAATGAGCACAGATAAAGTTCCTTAAGCCAAATATGGAATAGACAAGAGCTACTCCTTGCTCAACAAAATGGACTCAACACCGCATATTAAACGCCTAAGAATGTACCTGACTAGTAAGTATCTTAAAACCTATGGATTACTATGTCTCCGAAAGAGAATCAAGCATGTGTACAGGGGCATAAACGCAGCAGTGATAGGATTGGAGAGGTTCGGTGAGCAAATGAAGACCCTCTGAAGTCATATTGCATGGTACCCATTCCACGGGTTTCAACTACCCAGGTTTAAGGTATTCTTCCTTCAGCTAAAACATGCATGTGGAACCTAGAGTATGATCAACCATGTGATCGGGAAACGTGTTCAAATATGTCTCTGTTTTCGTACCCTGGTACTCGGGTGCAACATTCCAGACGGTTTACTAACACCCTCCCGACTTGGAGAGTCAGTCCCTTTAACCTCCTGTTTGGCCCAGTTTGCAATTTCTGCGGAACATGAACAGGAATAGCGAGAACCAATGAGAGACTAGCTGGAGGTGTCTGGACGGGCAAATTTAACTCTCATTTCCCACCAGGAAGAGGAATTAACCAAAGGCTCAGCGTGCCCTGCCGGAACCAGATTAGGGCCTGAAGCCATCCTGCGGTGTTGCGGCCAGGTCACAAGAAAGCGAGTTGAAGAAAGGAGCTCAGGGGCACTGTAATTCACAAACCTGCAGAGTTATAAATGACAGCTATCGTCCAAAAATATACTGAAGTAAGGCTGCCAAGAGGACTTGAAAGCGGGGCAGAATTGCAGGAAACCGATTTCAGGAGGTAGACTGGAATTGCATTGAAAGCATAGGAAAAGAGGCAGAACGTCCACAATGATGCACTTGGCCAAAAAGGGCGTATGTGTTTTTTCCTGAATATATTCTGGGAAAAACGCATACGCCCTTTTTGGCCAACCAAGCAAGCTTGCAAAGGAAATCTGCACTACAATGAAGTCTCACTTCCCCCCGGTCAAAAGGGCCATCTGAAAAAAGTGTAAAATCCAGAAAGGCGGGACAGGCCATGGAGAACTGGGAGCCTTGTTATGCTGACGGGCGGGATGTAAATTGCCAGCAGACACTCGGGAGAAGTGTATGGTGTTTCCTGAAACATCTAAAAAACAAAGCAACAGAGCCTAGGGCACTTCCACTTATGGTCCTATAGCTTAGGGAAATTAAAATCAAAAAGACACAGCCACCCCAAAGTTTGGAACGCCTCTGTTTACAAGAACCTCGTTTACAGTACAAGTTCAACATCGCAGAAAGTGAAAAATGGATAAAGAAGTTGTGGTATTTACTTACAAAGCAATATCACTCAGCAATGAAATCTATGTCATCAGGCCCTTAGCAGCACAATGAGTGGATTCAGGTATGATGATTCTAACTGAAATAAGTCACACAGAAAAAGAAACATCATAAGATATCAGTAATACACGGAATGTAAACTTGGCTACACAGGAACTGAATTACAGAACAGAACAGGGTCTCAAATTTAGAAAACCAACTTATGCTTGCTTAAGGGTAAAGGTGAGTTGGGGTGCTGCATAAAACCAGAGATTGAAATGAGCACAGATAAAGTTCCTTAAGCCAAATATGGAATAGACAAGAGCTACTCCTTGCTCAACGAAATGGACTCAACACCGCATATTAAACGCCTAAGAATGTACCTGACTAGTAAGTATCTTAAAACCTATGGATTACTATGTCTCCGAAAGAGAATCAAGCATGTGTACAGGGGCATAAACGCAGCAGTGATAGGATTGGAGAGGTTCGGTGAGCAAATGAAGACCCTCTGAAGTCATATTGCATGGTACCCATTCCACGGGTTTCAACTACCCAGGTTTAAGGTATTCTTCCTTCAGCTAAAACATGCATGTGGAACCTAGAGTATGATCAACCATGTGATCGGGAAACGTGTTCAAATATGTCTCTGTTTTCGTACCCTGGTACTCGGGTGCAACATTCCAGACGCTTTACTAACACCCTCCCGACTTGGAGAGTCAGTCCCTTTAACCTCCTGTTTGGCCCAGTTTGCAATTTCTGCGGAAGATGAACAGGAATAGCGAGAACCAATGAGAGACTAGCTGGAGGTGTCTGGACGGGCAAATTTAACTCTCATTTCCCACCAGGAAGAGGAATTAACCAAAGGCTCAGCGTGCCCTGCCGGAACCAGATTAGGGCCTGAAGCCATCCTGCGGTGTTGCGGCCAGGTCACAAGAAAGCGAGTTGAAGAAAGGAGCTCAGGGGCACTGTAATTCACAAACCTGCAGACTTATAAATGACAGCTATCGTCCAAAAATATACTGAAGTAAGGCTGCCAAGAGGACTTGAAAGCGGGGCAGAATTGCAGGAAACCGATTTCAGGAGGTAGACTGGAATTGCATTGAAAGCATAGGAAAAGAGGCAGAACGTCCACAATGATGCACTTGGCCAAAAAGGGCGTATGCATTTTTTCCTGAATATATTCAGGAAAAAACGCATACGCCCTTTTTGGCCAACCAAGCAAGCTTGCAAAGGAAATCTGCACTACAATGAAGTCTCACTTCCCCCCGGTCAAAAGGGCCATCTGAAAAAAGTGTAAAATCCAGAAAGGCAGGACAGGCCATGGAGAACTGGGAGCCTTGTTATGCTGATGGGCGGGATGTAAATTGCCAACAGACACTCGGGAGAAGTGTATGGTGTTTCCTGAAACATCTAAAAAACAAAGCAACAGAGCCTAGGGCACTTCCACTTATGGTTCTATAGCTTAGGGAAATTAAAATCAAAAAGACACAGCCACCCCAAACATTGGGACGCCTCTGTTTACAAGAACCTCGTTTACAGTACAAGTTCAACATCGCAGAAAGTGAAAAATGGATAAAGAAGTTGTGGTATTTACTTACAAAGCAATATCACTCAGCAATGAAATCTATGTCATCAGGCCCTTAGCAGCACAATGAGTGGATTCAGGTATGATGATTCTAACTGAAATAAGTCACACAGAAAAAGAAACATCATAAGATATCACTAATACACGGAATGTAAACTTGGCTCCACAGGAACTGAATTACAGAACAGAACAGGGTCTCAAATTTAGAAAACCAACTTATGCTTGCTTAAGGGGAAAGGTGAGTTGGGGTGCTGCATAAAACCAGAGATTGAAATGAGCACAGATAAAGTTCCTTAAGCCAAATATGGAATAGACAAGAGCTACTCCTTGCTCAACGAAATGGACTCAACACCGCATATTAAACGCCTAAGAATGTACCTGACTAGTAAGTATCTTAAAACCTATGGATTGCTATGTCTCTGAAAGAGAATCAAGCATGTGTACAGGGGCATAAACGCAGCAGTGATAGGATTGGAGAGGTTCGGTGAGCAAACAAAGACCCTTTGTAGTCATATTGCATGGTACCCATTCCACGGGTCTCAACTCTCCAGGTTTCAGGGATTCTTCCTTCAGCTAAAACATGCATGTGGAACCTAGAGTATGATCAACCATGTGATCGGGAAACGTGTTCAAATATGTCTCAGTTTTCGTACCCTGGTACTCGGGTGCAACATTCCAGATGCTTTACTAACACCCTCCCGACTTGGAGAGTCAGTCCCTTTAACCTCCTGTTTGGCCCAGTTTGCAATTTCTGCGGAAGATGAACAGGAATAGCGAGAACCAATGAGAGACTAGCTGGAGGTGTCTGGACGGGCAAATTTAACTCTCATTTCCCACCAGGAAGAGGAATTAACCAAAGGCTCAGCGTGCCATGCTGGAACCAGATTAGGGCCTGAAGCCATCCTGCGGTGTTGCGGCCAGCTCAAAAGAAAGCGAGTTGAAGAAAGGAGCTCAGGGGCACTGTAATTCACAAACCTGCAGACTTATAAATGACAGCTATCGTCCAAAAATATACTGAAGTAAGGCTGCCAAGAGGACTTGAAAGCGGGGCAGAATTGCAGGAAACCGATTTCAGGAGGTAGACTGGAATTGCATTGAAAGCATAGGAAAAGAGGCAGAACGTCCACAATGATGCACTTGGCCAAAAAGGGCGTATGCGTTTTTTCCTGAATATATTCAGGAAAAAACGCATACGCCCTTTTTGGCCAACCAAGCAAGCTTGCAAAGGAAATCTGCACTACAATGAAGTCTCACTTCCCCCCGGTCAAAAGGGCCATCTGAAAAAAGTGTAAAATCCAGAAAGGCAGGACAGGCCATGGAGAACTGGGAGCCTTGTTATGCTGATGGGCGGGATGTAAATTGCCAACAGACACTCGGGAGAAGTGTATGGTGTTTCCTGAAACATCTAAAAAACAAAGCAACAGAGCCTAGGGCACTTCCACTTATGGTCCTATAGCTTAGGGAAATTAAAATCAAAAAGACACAGCCACCCCAAAGTTTGGAATGCCTCTGTTTACAAGAACCTCGTTTACAGTACAAGTTCAACATCGCAGAAAGTGAAAAATGGATAAAGAGGTTGTGGTATTTACTTACAAAGCAATATCACTCAGCCATGAAATCTATGTCATCAGGCCCTTAGCAGCACAATGAGTGGATTCAGGTATGATGATTCTAACTGAAATAAGTCACACAGAAAAAGAAACATCATAAGATATCAGTAATACACGGAATGTAAACTTGGCTACACAGGAACTGAATTACAGAACAGAACAGGGTCTCAAATTTAGAAAACCAACTTATGCTTGCTTAAGGGTAAAGGTGAGTTGGGGTGCTGCATAAAACCAGAGATTGAAATGAGCACAGATAAAGTTCCTTAAGCCAAATATGGAATAGACAAGAGCTACTCCTTGCTCAACGAAATGGACTCAACACCACATATTAAACGCCTAAGAATGTACCTGACTAGTAAGTATCTTAAAACCTATGGATTGCTATGTCTCCGAAAGAGAATCAAGCATGTGTACAGGGGCATAAACGCAGCAGTGATAGGATTGGAGAGGTTCGGTGAGCAAATGAAGACCCTTTGAAGTCATATTGCATGGTACCCATTCCACGGGTCTCAACTCTCCAGGTTTAAGGTATTCTTCCTTCAGCTAAAACATGCATGTGGAACCCAGAGTATGATCCACCATGTGAACCGGAGACATGTTCAAATATGTCTCAGTTTTCCTCCCCTGGTACTCGGGTGCAACATTCCAGACGCTTTACTAACACTCTCCCGACTTGGAGAGTCAGCGCCTTTAACCTCCTGTTTGGCCCATTTTCCAATTTCTGCGGAAGATGAACAGAAATAGGGATAACCAATGAGAGACTAGCTGGAGGTGTCTGGACGGGCAAATTTAACTCTCATTTCCCACCAGGAAGAGGAAATAACCAAAGGTTCAGCATGCCGTGCCGGAACCAGATTAGGGCCTGAAGCCATCCTGCGGTGTTGCGGCCAGCTCAAAAGAAAGCGAGTTGAAGAAAGGAGCTCAGGGGCACTGTAATTCACAAACCTGCAGAGTTATAAATGACAGCTATCGTCCAAAAATATACTGAAGTAAGGCTGCCAAGAGGACTTGAAAGCGGGGCAGAATTGCAGGAAACCGATTTCAGGAGGTAGACTGGAATTGCATTGAAAGCATAGGAAAAGAGGCAGAACGTCCACAATGATGCACTTGGCCAAAAAGTGCGTATGCGTTTTTTCCTGAATATATTCAGGAAAAAACGCATACGCCCTTTTTGGCCAACCAAGCAAGCTTGCAAAGGAAATCTGCACTACAATGAAGTCTCACTTCCCCCCGGTCAAAAGGGCCATCTGAAAAAAGTGTAAAATCCAGAAAGGCAGGACAGGCCATGGAGAACTGGGAGCCTTGTTATGCTGATGGGCGGGATGTAAATTGCCAACAGCCACTCGGGAGAAGTGTATGGTGTTTCCTGAAACATCTAAAAAACAAAGCAACAGAGCCTAGGGCACTTCCACTTATGGTCCTATAGCTTAGGGAAATTAAAATCAAAAAGACACAGCCACCCCAAAGTTTGGAACGCCTCTGTTTACAAGAACCTCGTTTACAGTACAAGTTCAACATCGCAGAAAGTGAAAAATGGATAAAGAAGTTGTGGTATTTACTTACAAAGCAATATCACTCAGCAATGAAATCTATGTCATCAGGCCCTTAGCAGCACAATGAGTGGATTCAGGTATGATGATTCTAACTGAAATAAGTCACACAGAAAAAGAAACATCATAAGATATCAGTAATACACGGAATGTAAACTTGGCTACACAGGAACTGAATTACAGAACAGAACAGGGTCTCAAATTTAGAAAACCAACTTATGCTTGCTTAAGGGTAAAGGTGAGTTGGGGTGCTGCATAAAACCAGAGATTGAAATGAGCACAGATAAAGTTCCTTAAGCCAAATATGGAATAGACAAGAGCTACTCCTTGCTCAACGAAATGGACTCAACACCCCATATTAAGCGCCTAAGAATGTACCTGACTAGTAAGTATCTTAAAACCTATGGATTGCTATATCTCCAAAAGAGAATCAAGCGTGTGTCCAGGGGCATAAATGCAGCAGTGATAGGATTGGAGAGGTTCGGTGAGCAAACAAAGACCCTTTGAAGTCATATTGCATGGTACCCATTCCACGGGTCTCAACTCTCCAGGTTTCAGGGATTCTTCCTTCAGCTAAAACATGCATGTGGAACCTAGAGTATGATCAACCATGTGATCGGGAAACGTGTTCAAATATGTCTCAGTTTTCGTACCCTGGTACTCGGGTGCAACATTCCAGATGCTTTACTAACACCCTCCCGACTTGGAGAGTCAGTCCCTTTAACCTCCTGTTTGGCCCAGTTTGCAATTTCTGCGGAAGATGAACAGGAATAGCGAGAACCAATGAGAGACTAGCTGGAGGTGTCTGGACGGGCAAATTTAACTCTCATTTCCCACCAGGAAGAGGAATTAACCAAAGGCTCAGCGTGCCATGCCGGAACCAGATTAGGGCCTGAAGCCATCCTGCGGTGTTGCGGCCAGGTCACAAGAAAGCGAGTTGAAGAAAGGAGCTCAGGGGCACTGTAATTCACAAACCTGCAGACTTATAAATGACAGCTATCGTCCAAAAATATACTGAAGTAAGGCTGCCAAGAGGACTTGAAAGCGGGGCAGAATTACAGGAAACCGATTTCAGGAGGTAGACTGGAATTGCATTGAAAGCATAGGAAAAGAGGCAGAACGTCCACAATGATGCACTTGGCCAAAAAGGGCATATGCGTTTTTTCCAGAATATATTCAGGAAAAAACGCATACGCCCTTTTTGGCCAACCAAGCAAGCTTGCAAAGGAAATCTGCACTACAATGAAGTCTCACTTCCCCCCGGTCAAAAGGGCCATCTGAAAAAAGTGTAAAATCCAGAAAGGCAGGACAGGCCATGGAGAACTGGGAGCCTTGTTATGCTGATGGGCGGGATGTAAATTGCCAACAGACACTCGGGAGAAGTGTATGGTGTTTCCTGAAACATCTAAAAAACAAAGCAACAGAGCCTAGGGCACTTCCACTTATGGTCCTATAGCTTAGGGAAATTAAAATAAAAAAGACACAGCCACCCCAAAATTTGGGACGCCTCTGTTTACAAGAACCTCGTTTACCGTACAAGTTCAATATCACAGAAAGTGAAAAATGGATAAAGAAGTTGTGGTATTTACTTACAAAGCAATATCACTCAGCAATGAAATCTATGTCATCAGGCCCTTAGCAGCACAATGAGTGGATTCAGGTATGATGATTCTAACTGAAATAAGTCACACAGAAAAAGAAACATCATAAGATATCAGTAATACACGGAATGTAAACTTGGCTACACAGGAACTGAATTACAGAACAGAACAGGGTCTCAAATTTAGAAAACCAACTTATGCTTGCTTAAGGGTAAAGGTGAGTTGGGGTGCTGCATAAAACCAGAGATTGAAATGAGCACAGATAAAGTTCCTTAAGCCAAATATGGAATAGACAAGAGCTACTCCTTGCTCAACAAAATGGACTCAACACCGCATATTAAACGCCTAAGAATGTACCTGACTAGTAAGTATCTTAAAACCTATGGATTGCTATGTCTCCGAAAGAGAATCAAGCATGTGTACAGGGGCATAAACGCAGCAGTGATAGGATTGGAGAGGTTCGGTGAGCAAATGAAGACCCTTTGAAGTCATATTGCATGGTACCCATTCCACGGGTTTCAACTACCCAGGTTTAAGGTATTCTTCCTTCAGCTAAAACATGCATGTGGAACCTAGAGTATGATCAACCATGTGATCGGGAGACGTGTTCAAATATGTCTCTGTTTTCGTACCCTGGTACTCGGGTGCAACATTCCAGACGCTTTACTAACACCCTCCCGACTTGGAGAGTCAGTCCCTTTAACCTCCTGTTTGGCCCAGTTTGCAATTTCTGTGGAAGATGAACAGGAATAGCGAGAACCAATGAGAGACTAGCTGGAGGTGTCTGGACGGGCAAATTTAACTCTCATTTCCCACCAGGAAGAGGAATTAACCAAAGGCTCAGCGTGCCCTGCCGGAACCAGATTAGGGCCTGAAGCCATCCTGCGGTGTTGCGGCCAGGTCACAAGAAAGCGAGTTGAAGAAAGGAGCTCAGGGGCACTGTAATTCACAAACCTGCAGAGTTATAAATGACAGCTATCGTCCAAAAATATACTGAAGTAAGGCTGCCAAGAGGACTTGAAAGCGGGGCAGAATTGCAGGAAACCGATTTCAGGAGGTAGACTGGAATTGCATTGAAAGCATAGGAAAAGAGGCAGAACGTCCACAATGATGCACTTGGCCAAAAAGGGCGTATGCGTTTTTTCCTGAATATATTCAGGAAAAAACGCATACGCCCTTTTTGGCCAACCAAGCAAGCTTGCAAAGGAAATCTGCACTACAATGAAGTCTCACTTCCCCCCGGTCAAAAGGGCCATCTGAAAAAAGTGTAAAATCCAGAAAGGCAGGACAGGCCATGGAGAACTGGGAGCCTTGTTATGCTGATGGGCGGGATGTAAATTGCCAACAGACACTCGGGAGAAGTGTATGGTGTTTCCTGAAACATCTAAAAAACAAAGCAACAGAGCCTAGGGCACTTCCACTTATGGTCCTATAGCTTAGGGAAATTAAAATCAAAAAGACACAGCCACCCCAAAGTTTGGGACGCCTCTGTTTACAAGAACCTCGTTTACCGTACAAGTTCAATATCACAGAAAGTGAAAAATGGATAAAGAAGTTGTGGTATTTACTTACAAAGCAATATCACTCAGCAATGAAATCTATGTCATCAGGCCCTTAGCAGCACAATGAGTGGATTCAGGTATGATGATTCTAACTGAAATAAGTCACACAGAAAAAGAAACATCATAAGATATCAGTAATACACGGAATGTAAACTTGGCTACACAGGAACTGAATTACAGAACAGAACAGGGTCTCAAATTTAGAAAACCAACTTATGCTTGCTTAAGGGTAAAGGTGAGTTGGGGTGCTGCATAAAACCAGAGATTGAAATGAGCACAGATAAAGTTCCTTAAGCCAAATATGGAATAGACAAGAGCTACTCCTTGCTCAACAAAATGGACTCAACACCGCATATTAAACGCCTAAGAATGTACCTGACTAGTAAGTATCTTAAAACCTATGGATTGCTATGTCTCCGAAAGAGAATCAAGCATGTGTACAGGGGCATAAACGCAGCAGTGATAGGATTGGAGAGGTTCGGTGAGCAAATGAAGACCCTTTGAAGTCATATTGCATGGTACCCATTCCACGGGTTTCACCTACCCAGGTTTAAGGTATTCTTCCTTCAGCTAAAACATGCATGTGGAACCTAGAGTATGATCAACCATGTGATCGGGAGACGTGTTCAAATATGTCTCTGTTTTCGTACCCTGGTACTCGGGTGCAACATTCCAGACGCTTAACTAACACCCTCCCGACTTGGAGAGTCAGTCCCTTTAACCTCCTGTTTGGCCCAGTTTGCAATTTCTGCGGAAGATGAACAGGAATAGCGAGAACCAATGAGAGACTAGCTGGAGGTGTCTGGACGGGCAAATTTAACTCTCATTTCCCACCAGGAAGAGGAATTAACCAAAGGCTCAGCGTGCCCTGCCGGAACCAGATTAGGGCCTGAAGCCATCCTGCGGTGTTGCGGCCAGGTCACAAGAAAGCGAGTTGAAGAAAGGAGCTCAGGGGCACTGTAATTCATAAACCTGCAGAGTTATAAATGACAGCTATCGTCCAAAAATATACTGAAGTAAGGCTGCCAAGAGGACTTGAAAGCGGGGCAGAATTGCAGGAAACCGATTTCAGGAGGTAGACTGGAATTGCATTGAAAGCATAGGAAAAGAGGCAGAACGTCCACAATGATGCACTTGGCCAAAAAGGGCGTATGTGTTTTTTCCTGAATATATTCTGGGAAAAACGCATACGCCCTTTTTGGCCAACCAAGCAAGCTTGCAAAGGAAATCTGCACTACAATGAAGTCTCACTTCCCCCCGGTCAAAAGGGCCATCTGAAAAAAGTGTAAAATCCAGAAAGGCGGGACAGGCCATGGAGAACTGGGAGCCTTGTTATGCTGACGGGCGGGATGTAAATTGCCAACAGACACTCGGGAGAAGTGTATGGTGTTTCCTGAAACATCTAAAAAACAAAGCAACAGAGCCTAGGGCACTTCCACTTATGGTCCTATAGCTTAGGGAAATTAAAATCAAAAAGACACAGCCACCCCAAAGTTTGGAACGCCTCTGTTTACAAGAACCTCGTTTACAGTACAAGTTCAACATCGCAGAAAGTGAAAAATGGATAAAGAAGTTGTGGTATTTACTTACAAAGCAATATCACTCAGCAATGAAATCTATGTCATCAGGCCCTTAGCAGCACAATGAGTGGATTCAGGTATGATGATTCTAACTGAAATAAGTCACACAGAAAAAGAAACATCATAAGATATCACTAATACACGGAATGTAAACTTGGCTCCACAGGAACTGAATTACAGAACAGAACAGGGTCTCAAATTTAGAAAACCAACTTATGCTTGCTTAAGGGGAAAGGTGAGTTGGGGTGCTGCATAAAACCAGAGATTGAAATGAGCACAGATAAAGTTCCTTAAGTCAAATATGGAATAGACAAGAGCTACTCCTTGCTCAACGAAATGGACTCAACACCGCATATTAAACGCCTAAGAATGTACCTGACTAGTAAGTATCTTAAAACCTATGGATTGCTATGTCTCCGAAAGAGAATCAAGCATGTGTACAGGGGCATAAACGCAGCAGTGATAGGATTGGAGAGGTTCGGTGAGCAAACGAAGACCCTTTGAAGTCATATTGCATGGTACCCATTCCACGGGTCTCAACTCTCCAGGTTTCAGGGATTCTTCCTTCAGCTAAAACATGCATGTGGAACCTAGAGTATGATCAACCATGTGATCGGGAAACGTGTTCAAATATGTCTCAGTTTTCGTACCCTGGTACTCGGGTGCAACATTCCAGACGCTTTACTAACACCCTCCCGACTTGGAGAGTCAGTCCCTTTAACCTCCTGTTTGGCCCAGTTTGCAATTTCTGCGGAAGATGAACAGGAATAGCGAGAACCAATGAGAGACTAGCTGGAGGTGTCTGGACGGGCAAATTTAACTCTCATTTCCCACCAGGAAGAGGAATTAACCAAAGGCTCAGCGTGCCATGCTGGAACCAGATTAGGGCCTGAAGCCATCCTGCGGTGTTGCGGCCAGCTCAAAAGAAAGCGAGTTGAAGAAAGGAGCTCAGGGGCACTGTAATTCACAAACCTGCAGACTTATAAATGACAGCTATCGTCCAAAAATATACTGAAGTAAGGCTGCCAAGAGGACTTGAAAGCGGGGCAGAATTGCAGGAAACCGATTTCAGGAGGTAGACTGGAATTGCATTGAAAGCATAGGAAAAGAGGCAGAACGTCCACAATGATGCACTTGGCCAAAAAGGGCGTATGCGTTTTTTCCTGAATATATTCAGGAAAAAACGCATACGCCCTTTTTGGCCAACCAAGCAAGCTTGCAAAGGAAATCTGCACTACAATGAAGTCTCACTTCCCCCCGGTCAAAAGGGCCATCTGAAAAAAGTGTAAAATCCAGAAAGGCAGGACAGGCCATGGAGAACTGGGAGCCTTG
Source organism: Pseudorca crassidens (assembly GCF_039906515.1). Lineage (NCBI taxonomy): Eukaryota > Metazoa > Chordata > Mammalia > Artiodactyla > Delphinidae > Pseudorca > Pseudorca crassidens. The sequence goes on along the minus strand of NW_027136302.1, from coordinate 125,111 downwards.
TTATGCTGATGGGCGGGATGTAAATTGCCAACAGACACTCGGGAGAAGTGTATGGTGTTTCCTGAAACATCTAAAAAACAAAGCAACAGAGCCTAGGGCACTTCCACTTATGGTCCTATAGCTTAGGGAAATTAAAATCAAAAAGACACAGCCACCCCAAAGTTTGGGACGCCTCTGTTTACAAGAACCTCGTTTACCGTACAAGTTCAATATCACAGAAAGTGAAAAATGGATAAAGAAGTTGTGGTATTTACTTACAAAGCAATATCACTCAGCAATGAAATCTATGTCATCAGGCCCTTAGCAGCACAATGAGTGGATTCAGGTATGATGATTCTAACTGAAATAAGTCACACAGAAAAAGAAACATCATAAGATATCAGTAATACACGGAATGTAAACTTGGCTCCACAGGAACTGAATTACAGAACAGAACAGGGTCTCAAATTTAGAAAACCAACTTATGCTTGCTTAAGGGGAAAGGTGAGTTGGGGTGCTGCATAAAACCAGAGATTGAAATGAGCACAGATAAAGTTCCTTAAGCCAAATATGGAATAGACAAGAGCTACTCCTTGCTCAACGAAATGGACTCAACACCGCATATTAAAAGCCTAAGAATGTACCTGACTAGTAAGTATCTTAAAACCTATGGATTGCTATGTCTCCGAAAGAGAATCAAGCATGTGTACAGGGGCATAAACGCAGCAGTGATAGGATTGGAGAGGTTCGGTGAGCAAATGAAGACCCTCTGAAGTCATATTGCATGGTACCCATTCCACGGGTTTCAACTACCCAGGTTTAAGGTATTCTTCCTTCAGCTAAAACATGCATGTGGAACCTAGAGTATGATCAACCATGTGATCGGGAAACGTGTTCAAATATGTCTCTGTTTTCGTACCCTGGTACTCGGGTGCAACATTCCAGACGCTTTACTAACACCCTCCCGACTTGGAGAGTCAGTCCCTTTAACCTCCTGTTTGGCCCAGTTTGCAATTTCTGCGGAAGATGAACAGGAATAGCGAGAACCAATGAGAGACTAGCTGGAGGTGTCTGGACGGGCAAATTTAACTCTCATTTCCCACCAGGAAGAGGAATTAACCAAAGGCTCAGCATTCCCTGCCGGAACCAGATTAGGGCCTGAAGCCATCCTGCGGTGTTGCGGCCCGGTCACAAGAAAGCGAGTTGAAGAAAGGAGCTCAGGGGCACTGTCATTCACAAACCTGCAGACTTATAAATGACAGCTATCGTCCAAAAATATACTGAAGTAAGGCTGCCAAGAGGACTTGAAAGCGGGGCAGAATTGCAGGAAACCGATTTCAGGAGGTAGACTGGAATTGCATTGAAAGCATAGGAAAAGAGGCAGAACGTCCACAATGATGCACTTGGCCAAAAAGGGCGTATGCGTTTTTTCCTGAATATATTCAGGAAAAAACGCATATGCCCTTTTTGGCCAACCACGCAAGCTTGCAAAGGAAATCTGCACTACAATGAAGTCTCACATCTCCCCGGTCAAAAGGGCCATCTGAAAAAAGTGTAAAATCCAGAAAGGCAGGACAGGCCATGGAGAACTGGGAGCCTTGTTATGCTGATGGGCGGGATGAAAATTGCCAGCAGACACTCGGGAGAAGTGTATGGTGTTTCCTGAAACATCTAAAAAACAAAGCAACAGAGCCTAGGGCACTTCCACTTATGGTCCTATAGCTTAGGGAAATTAAAATCAAAAAGACACAGCCACCCCAAACATTGGGACGCCTCTGTTTACAAGAACCTCGTTTACAGTACAAGTTCAACATCGCAGAAAGTGAAAAATGGATAAAGAAGTTGTGGTATTTACTTACAAAGCAATATCACTCAGCAATGAAATCTATGTCATCAGGCCCTTAGCAGCACAATGAGTGGATTCAGGTATGATGATTCTAACTGAAATAAGTCACACAGAAAAAGAAACATCATAAGATATCAGTAATACACGGAATGTAAACTTGGCTACACAGGAACTGAATTACAGAACAGAACAGGGTCTCAAATTTAGAAAACCAACTTATGCTTGCTTAAGGGGAAAGGTGAGTCGGGGTGCTGCATAAAACCAGAGATTGAAATGAGCACAGATAAAGTTCCTTAAGCCAAATATGGAATAGACAAGAGCTACTCCTTGCTCAATGAAATGGACTCAACACCCCATATTAAGCGCCTAAGAATGTACCTGACTAATAAGTATCTTAAAACCTATGGATTACTATGTCTCTGAAAGAGAATCAAGCATGTGTCCAGAGGCATAAACGCAGCAGTGATAGGATTGGAGAGGTTCGGTGAGCAAATGAAGACCCTCTGCAGTCATATTGCATGGTACCCATTCCACGGGTTTCAACTACCCAGGTTTAAGGTATTCTTCCTTCAGCTAAAACATGCATGTGGAACCTAGAGTATGATCAACCATGTGATCGGGAAACGTGTTCAAATATGTCTCAGTTTTCGTACCCTGGTACTTGGGTGCAACATTCCAGACGCTTTACTAACACTCTCCCGACTTGGAGAGTCAGTCCCTTTAACCTCCTGTTTGGCCCAGTTTGCAATTTCTGCGGAAGATGAACAGGAATAGCGAGAACCAATGAGAGACTAGCTGGAGGTGTCTGGACGGGCAAATTTAACTCTCATTTCCCACCAGGAAGAGGAATTAACCAAAGGCTCAGCGTGCCGTGACGGAACCAGATTAGGGCCTGAAGCCATCCTGCGGTGTTGCGGCCAGCTCAAAAGAAAGCGAGTTGAAGAAAGGAGCTCAGGGGCACTGTAATTCACAAACCTGCAGAGTTATAAATGACAGCTATCGTCCAAAAATATACTGAAGTAAGGCTGCCAAGAGGACTTGAAAGCGGGGCAGAATTGCAGGAAACCGATTTCAGGAGGTAGACTGGAATTGCATTGAAAGCATAGGAAAAGAGGCAGAACGTCCACAATGATGCACTTGGCCAAAAAGGGCGTATGCGTTTTTTCCTGAATATATTCAGGAAAAAACGCATACGCACTTTTTGGCCAACCAAGCAAACTTGCAATGGAAATCTGCACTACAATGAAATCTCACTTCAACCCGGTCAAAAGGGCCATCTGAAAAAAGTGTAAAATCCAGAAAGGCAGGACAGGCCATGGAGAACTGGGAGCCTTGTTATGCTGATGGGCGGGATGTAAATTGCCAACAGACACTCGGGAGAAGTGTATGGTGTTTCCTGAAACATCTAAAAAACAAAGCAACAGAGCCTAGGGCACTTCCACTTATGGTCCTATAGCTTAGGGAAATTAAAATCAAAAAGACACAGCCACCCCAAAGTTTGGGACGGCTCTGTTTACAAGAACCTCGTTTACGGTACAAGTTCAATATCGCAGAAAGTGAAAAATGGATAAAGAAGTTGTGGTACTTACGTACAATGCAATATCACTCAACAATGAAATCTATGTCATCAGGCCCGTAGAAGCATAATGAGTGGATTCAGGTATGATGATTCTAACTGAAATAAGTCACACAGAAAAAGAAACATCATAAGATAGCAGTAATACACGGAATGTAAACTTGGCTACACAGGAACTGAATTACAGAACAGAACAGGGTCTCACATTTAGAAAACCAACTTATGCTTGCTTAAGGGGAAAGGTGAGTTGGGGTGCTGCATAAAACCAGAGATTGAAATGAGCACAGATAAAGTTCCTTAAGCCAAATATGGAATAGACAAGAGCTACTCCTTGCTCAACGAAATGGACTCAACACCCCATATTAAATGCCTAAGAATGTACCTGACTAGTAAGTATCTTAAAACCTATGGATTGCTATGTCTCCGAAAGAGAATCAAGCATGTGTACAGGGGCATAAATGCAGCAGTGATAGGATTGGAGAGGTTCGGTGAGCAAATGAAGACCCTTTGAAGTCATATTGCATGGTACCCATTCCACGGGTCTCAACTTCCCAGTTTTAAGGTATTCTTCCTTCTGCTAAAACATGCATGTGGAACCTAGAGTATGATCAACCATGTGATCGGGAGACGTGTTCAAATATGTCTCAGTTTTCGTACCCTGGTACTTGGGTGCAACATTCCAGACGCTTTACTAACACTCTCCCGACTTGGAGAGTCAGTCCCTTTAACCTCCTGTTTGGCCCAGTTTGCAATTTCTGCGGAAGATGAACAGGAATAGCGAGAACCAATGAGAGACTAGCTGGAGGTGTCTGGACGGGCAAATTTAACTCTCATTTCCCACCAGGAAGAGGAATTAACCAAAGGCTCAGCGTGCCGTGACGGAACCAGATTAGGGCCTGAAGCCATCCTGCGGTGTTGCGGCCAGCTCAAAAGAAAACGAGTTGAAGAAAGGAGCTCAGGGGCACTGTAATTCACAAACCTGCAGAGTTATAAATGACAGCTATCGTCCAAAAATATACTGAAGTAAGGCTGCCAAGAGGACTTGAAAGCGGGGCAGAATTGCAGGAAACCGATTTCAGGAGGTAGACTGGAATTGCATTGAAAGCATAGGAAAAGAGGCAGAACGTCCACAATGATGCACTTGGCCAAAAAGGGCGTATGCGTTTTTTCCTGAATATATTCAGGAAAAACCGCATACGCCCTTTTTGGCCAACCAAGCAAACTTGCAAAGGAACTCTGCACTACAATGAAGTCTCACTTCAACCCAGTCAAAAGGGCCATCTGAAAAAAGTGTAAAATCCAGAAAGGCAGGACAGGCCATGGAGAACTGGGAGCCTTGTTATGCTGATGGGCGGGGTGTAATTTGCCAACAGACACTCGGGAGAAGTGTATGGTGTTTCCTGAAACATCTAAAAAACAAAGCAACAGAGCCTAGGGCACTTCCACTTATGGTCCTATAGCTTAGGGAAATTAAAATCAAAAAGACACAGCCACCCCAAAGTTTGGGACGGCTCTGTTTACAAGGACCTCGTTTACGGTACAAGTTCAACATCGCACAAAGTGAAAAATGGATAAAGAAGTTGTGGTACTTACGTACAATGCAATATCACTCAGCAATGAAATCTATGTCATCAGGCCCGTAGCAGCATAATGAGTGGATTCAGGTATGATGATTCTAACTGAAATAAGTCACACAGAAAAAGAAACATCATAAGATATCAGTAATACACGGAATGTAAACTTGGCTACACAGGAACTGAATTACAAAACAGAACAGGGTCTCAAATTTAGAAAACCAACTTATGCTTGCTTAAGGGGAAAGGTGAGTTGGTGTGCTGCATAAAACCAGAGATTGAAATGAGCACAGATAAAGTTCCTTAAGTCAAATATGGAATAGACAAGAGCTACTCCTTGCTCAACGAAATGGACTCAACACCCCATATTAAATGCCTAAGAATGTACCTGACTAGTAAGTATCTTAAAACCTATGGATTGCTATGTCTCCGAAAGGGAATCAAGCCTGTGTACAGGGGCATAAACGCAGCAGTGATAGGATTGGAGAGGTTCGGTGAGCAAATGAAGACCCTTTGAAGTCATATTGCATGGTACCCATTCCAAGAGTCTCAACTCTCCAGGTTTCAGGGATTCTTCCTTCAGCTAAAACATGCATGTGGAACCCAGAGTATGATCAACCATGTGATCGGGAGACTTGTTCCAAAATGTCTCAGTTCTCGTCCCCTGGTACTCGGGTGCAACATTCCAGACGCTTTACTAACACTCTCCTGACTTGGAGAGTCAGTGCCTTTAACCTCCTGTTTGGCCCAGTTTGCAATTTCTGCGGAAGATGAACAGGAATAGGGAGAACCAATGAGAGACTAGCTGGAGGTGTCTGGACGGGCAAATTTAACTCTCATTTCCCACCAGGAAGAGGAATTAACCAAAGGCTCAGCATGTCGTGCCGGGACCAGATTAGGGCCTGAAGCCATCCTGCGGTGTTGCGGCCAGGTCACAAGAAAGCGAGTTGAAGAAAGGAGCTCAGGGGCACTGTAATTCACAAACCTGCAGACTTATAAATGACAGCTATCTTCCAAAAATATACTGAAGTAAGGTTGCCAAGAGGACTTGAAAGAGGGGAAGAATTGCAGGAAACCGATTTCAGGAGGTAGACTGGAATTGCATTGAAAGCATAGGAAAACAGGGAGAACGTCCACAATGATGCACTTCGCCAAAAAGGGCGTATGCGTTTTTTCCTGACATACGCCCTTTTTGGCCAACCAAGCAAGCTTGCAAAGGAAATCTGCACTACAATGAAGTCTCACTTCCCCCCGGTCAAAAGGGCCATCTGAAAAAAGTGTAAAATCCAGAAAGGCAGGACAGGCCATGGAGAACTGGGAGCCTTGTTATGCTGATGGGCGGGATGAAAATTGCCAGCAGACACTCGGGAGAAGTGTATGGTGTTTCCTGAAACATCTAAAAAACAAAGCAACAGAGCCTAGGGCACTTCCACTTATGGTCCTATAGCTTAGGGAAATTAAAATCAAAAAGACACAGCCACCCCAAAGTTTGGGACGCCTCTGTTTACAAGAACCTCGTTTACCGTACAAGTTCAACATCGCAGAAAGTGAAAAATGGATAAAGAAGTTGTGGTATTTACTTACAAAGCAATATCACTCAGCAATGAAATCTATGTCATCAGGCCCTTAGCAGCACAATGAGTGGATTCAGGTATGATGATTCTAACTGAAATAAGTCACACAGAAAAAGAAACATCATAAGATATCAGTAATACACGGAATGTAAACTTGGCTACACAGGAACTGAATTACAGAACAGAACAGGGTCTCAAATTTAGAAAACCAACTTATGCTTGCTTAAGGGGAAAGGTGAGTTGGGGTGCTGCATAAAACCAGAGATTGAAATGAGCACAGATAAAGTTCCTTAAGCCAAATATGGAATAGACAAGAGCTACTCCTTGCTCAACGAAATGGACTCAACACCGCATATTAAACGCCTAAGAATGTACCTGACTAGTAAGTATCTTAAAACCTATGGATTACTATGTCTCTGAAAGAGAATCAAGCATGTGTCCAGAGGCATAAACGCAGCAGTGATAGGATTGGAGAGGTTCGGTGAGCAAATGAAGACCCTTTGAAGTCATATTGCATCGTACCCATTCCACGGGTTTCAACTTCCCAGTTTTAAGGTATTCTTCCTTCTGCTAAAACATGCATGTGGAACCTAGAGTATGATCAACCATGTGATCGGGAAACGTGTTCAAATATGTCTCAGTTTTCGTACCCTGGTACTCGGGTGCAACATTCCAGACGCTTTACTAACACCCTCCCGACTTGGAGAGTCAGTCCCTTTAACCTCCTGTTTGGCCCAGTTTGCAATTTCTGCGGAAGATGAACAGGAATAGCGAGAACCAATGAGAGACTAGCTGGAGGTGTCTGGACGGGCAAATTTAACTCTCATTTCCCACCAGGAAGAGGAATTAACCAAAGGCTCAGCGTGCCGTGCCGGAACCAGATTAGGGCCTGAAGCCATCCTGCGGTGTTGCGGCCAGCTCAAAAGAAAGCGAGTTGAAGAAAGGAGCTCAGGGGCACTGTAATTCACAAACCTGCAGAGTTATAAATGACAGCTATCGTCCAAAAATATACTGAAGTAAGGCTGCCAAGAGGACTTGAAAGCGGGGCAGAATTGCAGGAAACCGATTTCAGGAGGTAGACTGGAATTGCATTGAAAGCATAGGAAAAGAGGCAGAACGTCCACAATGATGCACTTGGCCAAAAAGGGCGTATGCGTTTTTTCCTGAATATATTCAGGAAAAAACGCATATGCCCTTTTTGGCCAACCAAGCAAGCTTGCAAAGGAAATCTGCACTACAATGAAGTCTCACTTCCCCCCGGTCAAAAGGGCCATCTGAAAAAAGTGTAAAATCCAGAAAGGCAGGACAGGCCATGGAGAACTGGGAGCCTTGTTATGCTGATGGGCGGGATGTAAATTGCCAACAGACACTCGGGAGAAGTGGATGGTGTTTCCTGAAACATCTAAAAAACAAAGCAACAGAGCCTAGGGCACTTCCACTTATGGTCCTATAGCTTAGGGAAATTAAAATCAAAAAGACACAGCCACCCCAATGTTTGGGACGGCTCTGTTTACAAGAACCTCGTTTACGGTACAAGTTCAATATCGCAGAAAGTGAAAAATGGATAAAGAAGTTGTGGTACTTACGTACAATGCAATATCACTCAACAATGAAATCTATGTCATCAGGCCCGTAGCAGCATAATGAGTGGATTCAGGTATGATGATTCTAACTGAAATAAGTCACACAGAAAAAGAAACATCATAAGATATCAGTAATACACGGAATGTAAACTTGGCTACACAGGAACTGAATTACAGAACAGAACAGGGTCTCAAATTTAGAAAACCAACTTATGCTTGCTTAAGGGGAAAGGTGAGTTGGGGTGCTGCATAAAACCAGAGATTGAAATGAGCACAGATAAAGTTCCTTAAGCGAAATATGTAATAGACAAGAGCTACTCCTTGCTCAACGAAATGGACTCAACAACCCATATTACACGCCTAAGAATGTACCTGACTAGTAAGTATCTTAAAACCTATGGATTGCTATGTCTCCAAAAGAGAATGAAGCGTGTGTACAAGGGCATAAACGCAGCAGTGATAGGATTGGAGAGGTTCGGTGAGCAAATGAAGACCCTTTGAAGTCATATTGCATCGTACCCATTCCACGGGTTTCAACTACCCAGGTTTAAGGTATTCTTCCTTCAGCTAAAACATGCATGTGGAACCTAGAGTATGATCAACCATGTGATCGGGAGACGTGTTCAAATATGTCTCAGTTTTCGTACCCTGGTACTCGGGTGCAACATTCCAGACAGATTACTAACACTCTCCCGACTTGGAGAGTCAGTGTCTTTAACCTCCTGTTTGGCCCAGTTTGCAATTTCTGCGGAAGATGAACAGGAATAGCGAGAACCAATGAGAGACTAGCTGGAGGTGTCTGGACGGGCAAATTTAACTCTCATTTCCCACGAGGAAGAGGAATTAACCAAAGGCTCAGCATGCCGTGACGGAACCAGATTAGGGCCTGAAGCCATCCTGCGGTGTTGCGGCCAGCTCAAAAGAAAGCGAGTTGAAGAAAGGAGCTCAGGGGCACTGTAATTCACAAACCTGCAGAGTTATAAATGACAGCTATCGTCCAAAAATATACTGAAGTAAGGCTGCCAAGAGGACTTGAAAGCGGGGCAGAATTGCAGGAAACCGATTTCAGGAGGTAGACTGGAATTGCATTGAAAGCATAGGAAAAGAGGCAGAACGTCCACAATGATGCACTTGGCCAAAAAGGGCGTATGCGTTTTTTCCTGAATATATTCAGGAAAAACCGCATACGCCCTTTTTGGCCAACCAAGCAAACTTGCAAAGGAAATCTGCACTACAATGAAGTCTCACTTCAACCCGGTCAAAAGGGCCATCTGAAAAAAGTGTAAAATCCAGAAAGGCAGGACAGGCCATGGAGAACTGGGAGCCTTGTTATGCTGATGGGCGGGATGTAATTTGCCAACAGACACTCGGGAGAAGTGTATGGTGTTTCCTGAAACATCTAAAAAACAAAGCAACAGAGCCTAGGGCACTTCCACTTATGGTCCTATAGCTTAGGGAAATTAAAATCAAAAAGACACAGCCACCCCAAAGTTTGGGACGGCTCTGTTTACAAGAACCTCGTTTACAGTACAAGTTCAATATCGCACAAAGTGAAAAATGGATAAAGAAGTTGTGGTACTTACGTACAATGCAATATCACTCAGCAATGAAATCTATGTCATCAGGCCCGTAGCAGCATAATGAGTGGATTCAGGTATGATGATTCTAACTGAAATAAGTCACACAGAAAAAGAAACATCATAAGATATCAGTAATACACGGAATGTAAACTTGGCTACACAGGAACTGAATTACAAAACAGAACAGGGTCTCAAATTTAGAAAACCAACTTATGCTTGCTTAAGGGGAAAGGTGAGTTGGTGTGCTGCATAAAACCAGAGATTGAAATGAGCACAGATAAAGTTCCTTAAGTCAAATATGGAATAGACAAGAGCTACTCCTTGCTCAACGAAATGGACTCAACACCCCATATTAAATGCCTAAGAATGTACCTGACTAGTAAGTATCTTAAAACCTATGGATTGCTATGTCCCCGAAAGGGAATCAAGCCTGTGTACAGGGGCATAAACGCAGCAGTGATAGGATTGGAGAGGTTCGGTGAGCAAATGAAGACCCTTTGAAGTCATATTGCATGGTACCCATTCCACGAGTCTCAACTCTCCAGGTTTCAGGGATTCTTCCTTCAGCTAAAACATGCATGTGGAACCCAGAGTATGATCAACCATGTGATCGGGAGACTTGTTCCAAAATGTCTCAGTTCTCGTCCCCTGGTACTCGGGTGCAACATTCCAGACGCTTTACTAACACTCTCCCGACTTGGAGAGTCAGTGCCTTTAACCTCCTGTTTGGCCCAGTTTGCAATTTCTGCGGAACATGAACAGGAATAGCGAGAACCAATGAGAGACTAGCTGGAGGTGTCTGGACGGGCAAATTTAACTCTCATTTCCCACCAGGAAGAGGAATTAACCAAAGGCTCAGCGTGCCGTGCCGGAACCAGATTAGGGCCTGAAGCCATCCTGCGGTGTTGCGGCCAGGTCATAAGAAAGCGAGTTGAAGAAAGGAGCTCAGGGGCACTGTAATTCACAAAACTGCAGAGTTATAAATGACAGCTATCGTCCAAAAATATACTGAAGTAAGGCTGCCAAGAGGACTTGAAAGCGGGGCAGAATTGCAGGAAACCGATTTCAGGAGGTAGACTGGAATTGCATTGAAAGCATAGGAAAAGAGGCAGAACGTCCACAATGATGCACTTGGCCAAAAAGGGCGTATGCGTTTCTTCCTGAATATATTCAGGAAGAAACGCATACGCCCTTTTTGGCCAACCAAGCAAGCTTGCAAAGGAAATCTGCACTACAATGAAGTCTCACTTCCCCCCGGTCAAAAGGGCCATTTGAAAAAAGTGTAAAATCCAGAAAGACAGGACAGGCCATGGAGAACTGGGAGCCTTGTTATGCTGATGGGCGGGATGTAAATTGCCAACAGACACTCGGGAGAAGTGTATGGTGTTTCCTGAAACATCTAAAAAACAAAGCAACAGAGCCTAGGGCACTTCCACTTATGGTCCTATAGCTTAGGGAAATTAAAATCAAAAAGACACAGCCACCCCAAAGTTTGGAATGCCTCTGTTTACAAGAACCTCGTTTACAGTACAAGTTCAACATCGCAGAAAGTGAAAAATGGATAAAGAAGTTGTGGTACTTACGTACAATGCAATATCACTCAGCAATGAAATCTATGTCATCAGGCCCGTAGCAGCATAATGAGTGGATTCAGGTATGATGATTCTAACTGAAATAAGTCACACAGAAAAAGAAACATCATAAGATATCACTAATACACGGAGTGTAAACTTGGCTACACAGGAACTGAATTCCAAAACAGAACAGGGTCTCAAATTTAGAAAACCAACTTATGCTTGCTTAAGGGGAAAGGTGAGTTGGGGTGCTGCATAAAACCAGACATTGAAATGAGCACAGATAAAGTTCCTTAAGCCAAATATGTAATAGACAAGAGCTACTCCTTGCTCAACGAAATGGACTCAACACCCCATATTAAACGCCTAAGAATGTACCTGACTAGTAAGTATCTTAAAACCTATGGATTGCTATATCTCCAAAAGAGAATCAAGCGTGTGTCCAGGGGCATAAATGCAGCAATGATAGGATTGGAGAGGTTCGGTGAGCAAACGAAGACCCTTTGAAGTCATATTGCATGGTACCCATTCCACGGGTTTCAACTCTCCAGGTTTCAGGGATTCTTCCTTCAGCTAAAACATGCATGTGGAACCCAGAGTATGATCCACCGTGTGATCGGGAGACGTGTTCAAATATGTCTCAGATTTCGTCCCCTGGTACTCGGGTGCAACATTCCAGACGCTTTACTAACACTCTCCCGACTTGGAGAGTCAGTGCCTTTAACCTCCTGTTTGGCCCAGTTTGCAATTTCTGCGGAAGATGAACAGGAATAGGGAGAACCAATGAGAGACTAGCTGGAGGTGTCTGGACGGGCAAATTTAACTCTCATTTCCCACCAGGAAGAGGAATTAACCAAAGGCTCAGCATGTCGTGCCGGAACCAGATTAGGGCCTGAAGCAATCCTGCGGTGTTGCGGCCAGCTCACAAGAAAGCGAGTAGAAGAAAGGAGCTCAGGTGCACTGTAATTCACAAACCTGCAGACTTATAAATGACAGCTATCGTCCAAAAATATACTGAAGTAAGGTTGCCAAGAGGACTTGAAAGCGGGAAAGAATTGCAGGAAACCGATTTCAGGAGGTAGAGTGGAATTGCATTGAAAGCATAGGAAAAGAGGCAGAACGTCCACAATGATGCACTTGGCCAAAAAGGGCGTATGCGTTTTTTCCTGAATCAGGGAAAAACGCATACGCACTTTTTGGCCAACCAAGCAAGCTTGCAAAGGAAATCTGCACTACAATGAAGTCTCACTTCCCCCCGGTCAAAAGGGCCATCTGAGAAAAGTGTAAAATCCAGAAAGGCAAGACAGGCCATGGAGAACTGGGAGCCTTGTTATGCTGATGGGCGGGATGTAAATTGCCAACAGACACTCGGGAGAAGTGTATGGTGTTTCCTGAAACATCTAAAAAACAAAGCAACAGAGCCTAGGGCACTTCCACTTATGGTCCTATAGCTTAGGGAAATTAAAATCAAAAAGACACAGCCACCCCACAGTTTGGGACAGCTCTGTTTACAAGAACCTCGTTTACGGTACAAGTTCAATATCGCAGAAAGTGAAAAATGGATAAAGAAGTTGTGGTACTTATGTACAATGCAAAATCACTCAGCCATGAAATCTATGTCATCAGGCCCATAGCAGCATAATGAGTGGATTCAGGTATGATGATTCTAACTGAAATATGTCACACAGAAAAAGAAACATCATAAGATATCACTAATACACGGAATGTGAACTTGGCTACACATGAACTGAATTACAAAACAGAACAGGGTCTCAAGTTTAGAAAACCAACTTATGCTTCCTTAAGGGGGAAAGTGAGTTGGGGTGCTGCATAAAACCAGAGTTTGAAATTAGCACAGATACCATTCAATAAGCCAAATATGTAATAGACAAGACCTACCCCTTGCTCAACAAAATGGACTCAACAATGAGGTATCACCTCACACCTGATAGAATGGGCATCATGAGAAAGTCTACAAACAAAAATGCTGGAAAGGGTGTGGAGAAAAGGAACCCTCTTCCACTATTGTTGGGAATATAAATTGATACAGTCACTACGGAGAACAATATGGAGTTTCTTAAGAAACTAACAATAGAATTACCATATGATACAGCAATCCCAGTACTGGACATATACCCAGACAAAACCATAAATCAAAACGAGACATTCACCGCAATGTTCATTGCATCACTATTTACAATATCGAGGTAATGGAAGCAACCTAAATGCCCACAGACAGACGAATGCATAAAGCTGTGGTACATATATAAAATGGAATATTACTAAGCCATGAAAAGGAATGAAATTGGGTCATTTGTAGAGACGTCGATGGATCTAGAGACTGTCATACAGAGTGAAGTAAGTCAGAAAGAGAAAAACAAATCTTGTATATTCATGCATATATGTGGAACCTAGAAAAACTGTACAGATTAACCATTTTGCAAGGCATAAATAGAGCAACAGATGTAGACAACAAATGTATGGACAACAAGGGGGGAAAGCTGTTGGGGGGGTGGTGGTGGGAGGAGTTGAGAGACTGGGATTGGCATGTATACATTTATATGTATAAAATAGATAACCAATAAGAACCTGCTGTATAAAAATATAAAATAAAATTCAAAATTAAAAAGAAATAAAATTTAAAAAATAAAACAGAAAAAACAATTATTCCCTTCACATACATGTATTTATATGAATAAATTATTTCCATGCTTATATCTGTAAATACAAAAAAGAGGAATAAAATCTACCTTGAACCAAAAACGAAAAAGAGAAAAAAAACACAGAACCCACCAGTTCCACAGAGGAAAACCGTATCAGGGCACTTGCTCCAGTTGTAAACAATTCTGAAGTTGGCCAGTGGTGGGGAATCGTCTCCCATTCAGCCAGCAGCCCCCACGCAACAAGCGTCCTCATTGCAAAGCTGGGGCACCGTGCCGAGGCATCTGTGAGTAAACGTGAGCTGAGCCCCAGGCCAGTTGCTGCTGAACTATTCCCACCCGTCCCAGGTAAAACACCTGAATATATACAAGGACTTGAAAGCCTAGAGGAAGGGCCATAGAGCCACACGAGTGACAGCATGCCGGCCGACTTGGTGCCTGCAGGCCAGCCAGGATGGTCCTGGCCCTGGGTGCTCTTCTGGAAGATTTCCATTACCCTGACTGAGATACCCGTCCTGTCCCTGCCCCCACTGCTTTTTTCCTTCCTCACCTCTGCCCAGGGAGAAATTCCAGCAGCAGGTATGGGTGACACATCCTCTTCTTTAGCAGGTGGCAGCCTGGCAACTGCTGCAGAAAGTCCAGCAGAGCCCCACTCACACTGGGCCACCCACAAAGCCGTGACCTCTCACTCCCTCCCACCAGCCCAGCCCCGAGACTGCTGACAGGGCAGAGAAAATGGCGTCAGGCACGGCTGCAGGGGCTCTTGCTGCCTGGAGTGGTATTTATATTGATCTCAACCCAGGCACACCTGGGGAGGGCTGGCCCGCACGGTAAGGCTGCCCAGGTCAGCCAATCATCACCCCTCAGGGGCTCACAGTTGCAGAAAATGGAACTTGCTGAACCGGCCAGGTCCAAGGAACAGGTGTGGGCTCCTGAGAGTCAGGATAGACAAGGGGCTGCAGCTTTGGCTTGTTTTCTAATCATTTTATCTGGCCCATGAGTGGGAGACAACTTCAAGAAAACCCTCTCCTTATGAGAGGAACCCAGGAGTCAGGGAGAGGAGGGGTGGGTGGTGGTTGGAGACAGAGGCCTGGTGCCCCGGGTGCAGTGGAAGTCTCTGGAAGACCAGGTGGAGGGAGGCCGCACAGAGTGATGCCCAGGGTCACAGACCTGTCGCAGCTGCTGTTTGTTAGTTCAAGTCCTGCTCTGAGGTGCTCTGTGCCAGCTCTGAGCGACAGGTGAGCTGGGGGTGCTCTGCAATGAGGGCTATGTGCACGGTTCCTGTGTGCCCAGCCCTGCCATGGTACCTGCAAGGGTAGCTCTGTATCCTGGGAAGGGCCTGACCACGAGAGCCCCGTGGGCTGGGGTGGGGGTGGGGTACCTGCCCAGGTGAGCTCCATATTCTGGGATTGGTCTGACCACGAGAGCCCCATGGGCTGCTGGGGACCTGGTAAAGGATGTCAGGACAGTCAGTGAAGCCACCGAGGATATACCTCCAGTTGCTCCTAATTCCTACACCCTGCTGGTCATTCTACCAACCACCAGGACATGGTATTCTGTATTAGTCTTCAATGATGCCTTCTTTTGTATTCCATTAGTCCCAGAGTCACAAGAAATTTTGGCTTGTGAGTGGCAGGACTCAACATACAACTAAAACAATACTTCCGGGCCGTCTTGCCCCAAGGGTGCAAAAATTCCCACACCATCTTTGGGGAAAGCTTAGCTAAAGACCTAAAAGTTCTACCTCTGGAAAAGGAAACCCTCCTTCAGTACGCAGACGACATTCTGATCGCCAGCCCTACTAAGGAGGCCTCTGAACTACCAAGCCAATAAAGGATAGAAGTTGTCCAAGAAAAAGCTCAAATATCACAGACTGCGGTGACCTGCCTGGGCTTCATTCTCACAGAAGGTCGGAGAAGCCCATCCCAGGAAAGGGAAGAAACCATTTGCAGCCTTACCCCTTTCTAAAACTAGAAGACAGCTTAGGGGTTCCTGGGGAGGCCAGGGTTTGCTGCTTCTGGATCCCTAACTACAGTCTACTAGCTGGGCCTCTATATGAAACACTGAAAGGAAAAGATGATGATCCTTTTGAATAGAATCCAGAAGTGGCCTTTCAAGAATGGAAAGAGCAGTCAATTCAGACCCTTGCCCTGGAACTCCCTAATTTAGCTAAACCCTTTGACCTTTACATTCCCGGTGAAAGGTGAATCGCCATTGGAGAATTAGTGCAAAAACTGGGACCACTTGAAATGGAACAATGCAAGAATGCCATCCAGGTAGGATAAACTACGGTCACCAAGGGGCTTGGCCCACTGCCGCATCTGGCCAAGATACTGGCGGTATCTAAAAACCTGGAAATCAGCAGCCCAAAAGGCCACCTCCTTCCTAAGGGAAAAGGACCCCACGTGGTGATCCTAACCACCAACGATGCCCTGAAGTTGCAGGGTTCGCTCCGTGGGCACACCGACCTCGAGTGAGGAGGCCCTCCAACTCCAACATCCAGAGAGATAACCGGGGGCAACAGGGCACCATGACGACTCGTGTGAACATCACTTGACCTGGAGTTTCTCTCATAAAACAATAAGAGTGTGTCCCAAAAGAGTAGACTACTGCTTGCAGGACTTACTGCACCCAGAGGGGAGCTAATAATCTTGGCGGGGGAACCGTATATCACACTGTCACCATAGAAAAGCCTACAGACACCGTGATGATGGTGGCCAATAAGACCGGCTGGACTCCTGTTTACTTCAAAAGGCTGTTGACTCAGTGGTCATCATGGTCCTTGATCACCACTGACCCTGGACTGTCTGGGAGTTGAGCGGGCAGGGCTCTGACACCTGGTGCTGTTTGTACGTTAATTCAGGGGCCTAATTGAAGAAAGCGCAGACTACTGGTCAGAGCATCTAGGCTGGCAGAAACGGTCAGCCTAAGGTGGCCGAACAAATGTGGGGCGGGGTGAAACCGGCCCCCACAGCGTCTCTGCACATCTCTTTCCTGGACCCTTAAAGGTCATTAGAATCTATAACACTTCCAATGCTGGTGCTCAGGTGGACGAGCAGGGAGGCAGGGGGCCTGGGGACAATCAACGTCACCTGGAGGCTGCTGGGGAGAAGCTCTGACCCTCGCCCCCGGGTATTAGGGCTCCCAACTCAGCACTCAGCAGTTACAGAAGAAGTGTCTGCACCCTCAGCACTCCAAGAATGAGGAACGGGACAAAAGGCAGAGGAGGGGTTTGTCCCCAGCAAAGCCCATTAAAAATCCCTGGGAGATAAAAATAGAATCTGGGCAATAAAGTCAAGTCTAACCTTTTTTATCCTTTGTGCTTTGTCTAATTTCACGTGCTCCTAGGGTCCCGCATGCAGAGGTTCCACACCCGGCACTTCAGACCAGATTTCCTAGTGCAGAATGGCTGGGTCGACACCTCAGCTCCTGGGGCCCAGTGCAGACTCCGCGATATAGAGCCTGAGCTGCAGCCAACCTGGCCCTCGAGAGCTCCGCCCCCTCCCTCCCACTGACTCTGACAGGATCTCTACACAGCAGCCCAGCCCACAGCCCACGGGGTAGTGCATGCTCTCACCTCTCCATTCTCTGATCAAAATATAAAGTTTCCTTTGCTTGTGAACCAAACTCAGTCTCAATCTGTTGGCCCCAATGACACTGGGCAGGGGGACACTTGTTGGGGTCCACTCTGGAGGATCAGTAACAGAAATTGAGACTATTGTAACCTCAATGAACAGATGTGTGAGCCAAACTGTAGTTAACATAGAACAGTGTATAAGGCTCGGGTAAAATAAGATGTTTCTAACACTTCCATTTGATATTTCCATCACTTTATTATAAGCAAGTTCAGTGAAAAGGTTTGTCTTATTTGTCAGGTCAATATTAGAGAAACGAAGTGATTTCTTTCCAAGGATGTACATCTAATAATCTTGGTTAAAGCTTCAATCTTGTTTTAAATGCTTTTCCATTGAAAATGATACCTCTCTTTCAGCTCCCCCATTTCTGAGAAGTATAAAATCTTATAATTTATTATTACCAAAGGGGAAAGGTGGGAGGAGGGATAAATTAACAGTTTGGGATTAACACATACACACTGCTATGTATAAAATAGATCATCAACAAGGAACTACTGTATAGCACAGGGAACTACACTCAACATTTTGCAATAACCTATAAGGGGAAATAATCTGAAAAAGAATAGATATTTTTATTGACATCATCTATCAATGACAGTTAAAGTGTAACCTAAGGGAAGCTGGTGGTGAGTGCTTCTGACCCTGAAGACTTCAATCATCTAAAGTTTGGACTCTGCCTACTTCCCAAGGCCCTTAATGAACATATGTGTAGCCGTAGCTTAAAAAATTCCCCAGTTTGGGTTTCGGGGAGACACTGATTTTGAAAAAGCCCTGGTGTTCTCCTTACATGAATGGGACTCTTCCTACTGCTAAAACATGTCTGTCACACCCAGAGGATGGTATACCGTCTGATCGGGAAGAGTTTGGAAAAGGCATCTCATCTCCTCATCTCCTGGTGCTCGGGTTCACCCCTCCAGCGTCTTTACTAACAGTCTCCCCACTTGGAGATGTCAGCACTGTCAACATCCTGTTGCGTACAGTTTGGAATTTGTCCAGAGGATGAAGCGGAAGGATGAGGAACAATGAGAGACAAGTCCTAGGTGTTCAGACAGGTACATGTCACTCTAATTTCCAATCAGGAAGACGAATTGACCAAAGGCTAGGGTTGCCCATGGAAACAGTATAGGGCTTGAGGAAATCCCGCTGCTTTGTGGCCAGTTCCCATAAACACAAGTTGAACAATGGAACTCAGGGGCAGTAAAATTCACAAAACTGCAGAGTTGAAAATATCCATCACTGAAAAATGTCTTGAGGAAAGTCAGAGAAAAGGACTTGTAAGCAAGGGAGAATGGCAGGAAAGGGATTTGAGGAGGTAGAAAGGACTCGCCATTAAGCACAAGAAAAGGAGCTGAACATTGCCAACATTGCAGTTGGCCAAAAAGGGTGTATGCGTTTTTTTCTGTATATATTCAAGAAAAGGGCATACACTTTTTTAGCCAACCAAACAGGTGGGCACTGGAAGTCAATACTACAAAAGATATCACTTCGCATCAGTCAGAAGAGCCATCCTCATAAAGCGTAAACAACAGAAATGCAGGACAGGGCAAGGAGAAGAGGGAGCCCTGTGAGACTTATAGTGGAAATGTATATTGCCAACGGCCATTCTGGAGAAGTGTATTGTGTTTACTAAAGCATCTAAAAAATGAGCTACAGAGCATAGGGCACTTGCACTCATGGGCGTATATCTTGAGAAAAACAAAAATCGAGAGGACACAGGCACCCCAATGTTTACCCCCTCTCTGTTTAAAAGATCCTCAACTAGGATATAACTTAAATGTCTCTGGAGGGAAAAAATGGGTAGAGATGTGGTACTTAGGTAGAGTGGAATATTATTCAGCCTGGAAATCAATGAAATATGGCCAGTTGTAACAACTCCGGAGGAGTTACGTATGATCTTTCTAAGTGACAGAATTCAAAAAGAAAAAGACACATATCATAAGATATCACTTAAAGGTGGAATCCAAAATGGCTACACATGAAATAAATTACAAAACAAAAACATAGTCAAATATGTAGAAAACACGCATAAGGCTGCTAAACGGGAAAGGTGGGGAGGGGTGAGGCATCACCCAGGAGGTTGAAATTAGCAAAGATACCATTCCAAATACCAAACTGATAATCAACAAGGCCTACACGGTAGCTAAAAGAACTGCACTCAGCACACTCAAGTCACCGGAAAAGAATATATACGACTGGTAAGAATCTGAAAAAGAATTTACTGATGTCTCTCTGTACGTGAATCAAGTGGATGTACAGCAGCAAGAAACAGAGCTTTGAAAATCAGCTGTAACCAATATAGTAATAAATTGAAAAAAATAAACGACAGAGAGACAGAGAAAACCTCTTACAACTTTTCCTCAGGGCCGGTGATGCAACATGGATTGAACACATCTAGACCCACAGCAGGATGAGACATAAGGCTGGAAACTGTTTGCGCTAAGAGAAATGTGAGGTTGGGTGAGGAAATGCACACCCTTTAAAGTAATACTACCTGGTACCCATTCAATGGGTCCCAAATATGCAGGTTCAAGGGATCTTCCTACAGCTAAAACATGCATGGAAAACCCAGAGGACTGTACACCATGTGATCGGGAGATGTGTCTAAAATGCAGCTCATTTATCCTCTCCTGGTGCTCCTGTTCACCATTCCAGCCACGTTACTTAGAATCTCCCCACTTGGAGAATCAGCACATTTCAACTTGTTTCACACATTTTGCAAATTGTGAGGAGGATGAACGGGGAACCAATGAGAGAATAGTTGTAGGGGTTTGGACGGGCACATATCACTCTAATTTCCCATTAAGAATAAGAATTGAAAAAAGGCTCAGCCCGCCTCGCCCGAGCCAAAATAGGGCCTGAAGCAATCCTGCGGGTTTGAGGCCAGCTCACAAAAGAGCAACTTAAAAAATGGAGCTCAGGGTCACTGCAATTCACAAACCTGCAGAGTTATAAATGAAAACTAACGTCCAAAAATATGTTGAGGTAAGGCAAAGAAGAGGATCTGAATGCAAGACAGAATTGCAAGAAACAGATTTCAAGAGATAGATTGGACTCGTCTTTAAAGCACATGAAAAGCGGCAGAATTTCGACAATGATGCAGTTGGCCCAAAAGGGCGTATGCGTTTTTTCCTGATTATATCCAGGAAAAAACGCATACGCACTTTATGGGCAACGAAGCAAGCAAGCAATGCAAATGTGCACAACAAAGAAGTCTCATTTCCCACTGGTCAAAAGGGCCATCCTAAAAAATTGTAAAAACCAGAAATGCAGGACAGGCCATGGAGAACAGGGAGCCTTTATACGCTGATGGGCAGTGTGTGAACTGCCGAGAGCCACTCTGGAGAAGTGTATGGTGGTTCCTAAATCATCTAAAAAACAGAGCTACAGAGCATAGGACACTTCCAATCATGGGAGTATATCTAGGGAAATCTAAAAATTAACAAGACACAAGCACACCACAGTTTAGGGCTACTCTGTTTACAAGAACCTCAACTTCAGTATACCTTAAATATCCCAGGAAAGAGAACAATGGATAAAGAAGATGTGGTACTTATGTACAATGGAATATCTCTTCACCATGAAATCAATGTAATAAGGCTAGTAGAAGGATAAAGAGTGGATTTAGGTCCGATAATACTACTTGAAATAAGTCAAACAGAAAAAGAAACATATCATAAGATATCACTTATAGAGGGAGGGTAAATATGGCTGCACAAGAAATGAATTACAGAACAGAACAGTGTCTCACATTTAGAAAACACACTTATTTCAGCTTAAGGGGAAAGGAGAGGTGGGGTGATGCATAAAACCAGAGTTTGAAATTAGCACAGATACCGTTCAATAAACCAAATAGATATTAGACAAGATCTACACCTTGCTCAATGAACTGGCCTCAACACACCCTATACACCGCAGAGAAATATATCTGAGTAATAAGAATCTTAAAACCCATGTATTGATATATCTCCATAAGGGAATCAAGTGTGTGCAGAGTGGCACAAACACAGCAGTGAAAATGAGCTAAACCCCATTATAGAAATAAATTTTAAAAACAAAATGCAGAAACAATGAAAGAGAGAAAAATTCTTACAAAATTCGCTCAGGGGCTGTGATGCAACCTGGATTGACCACATATAAACCCACAGCTGGATAAGACATAAGGCTGGACACTTGGGGCTGAGAGGATTGATGAGCTTTGGTGAGCAACTGCCAAAAGTTTAATGCAATACTTCATGCTACTCATTCCAAGGGTCCCAACACTCCAGGTTGAAGGGAATCTTCCTACAGCTAAACCATGCTTGGGAAACCCAGCGACTGGTATACCATATGATCGGGAAAGGTTTCTAAAACGCACCTCATTTTTCCTCTCCTGGGGCTCCGGATCGACATTCCAGCCGCTTTACCAAAAATATCCCCACATGCAGAGTCAATGCCTTTAAGTTCTGGTATCGCACAGTCTGCAGTTAGTGCGGAGGATGAATGGGAATAGGGGGAACCAGTGAGAAACTAGCTGTAGCGGTTTCAATGGGCACATGTCACTCTAAATTCACATCAGTAAGAAGAATAAACCAAAGGCACAGCAAGGTGCCCCAGAAGAAGAATAGGGCCTGAAGGAATCATGTGGTTATGAGGCAAGATCACAAAAATAAGAGCTGAAAAATGGAGCTAAGGGCCACTGCAATTCAAAAACCTGCAGAGTTATAAAGGCCAACTATTTTCAAAAAATATATTGAGGTAAGGCTATAAAGAGGCATTGAAAGCAAGGCAGAATTGCAGGAAAACGATTTCAGGAGGTAGACTGGAATTGAATTTAAAGCATAGGAAAAGAGGCAGAACGTCCACAATGATTCACTTGGCCAAAAAGGGCGTATGCCTTTTTTCCTGAATTTATTCAGGAAAAAAGGCATACGCCCTTTTTGGCCAACCAAGCAAGCTTGCAAAGGAAATCTGCACTACAATGAAGTCTCACTTCCCCCCGGTCAAAAGGGCCATCTGAAAAAAGTGTAAAATCCAGAAAGGCAGGACAGGCCATGGAGAACTGGGAGCCTTGTTATGCTGATGGGCGAGATGTGTATGGTGTTTCCTGAAACATCTAAAAAACAAAGCAACAGAGCCTAGGGCACTTCCACTTATGGTCCTATAGCTTAGGGAAATTAAAATCAAAAAGACACAGCCACCCCAAAATTTGGGACGCCTCTGTTTACAAGAACCTCGTTAACCATACAAGTTCAATATCACAGAAAGTGAAAAATGGATAAAGAACTTGTGGTACTTACGTACAATGCAGTATCACTCAGCAATGAAATCTATGTCATCAGGCCCGTAGCAGCATAATGAGTGGATTCAGGTACGATGATTCTAACTGAAATAAGACACACAGAAAAAGAAACATCATAAGATATCACTAATACACGGAATGTAAACTTGGCTACGCAGGAACTGAATACCAAAACAGAACAGGGTCTCAAATTTAGAAAACCAACTTATGCTTGCTTAAGGGGAAAGATGAGTTGGGGTGCTGCATAAAAACAGAGATTGAAATGAACACAGATAAAGTTCCTTAAGCCAAATATGGAATAGACAAGAGCTACTCCTTGCTCAACGAAATGGACTCAACACCCCATATTAAACGCCTAAGAATGTACCTGACTAGTAAGTATCTTAAAACCTATGGATTGCTATGTCTCCAAAAGAGAATCAAGCATGTGTACAGGGGCATAAACGCAGCAGTGATAGGATTGGAGAGGTTCAGTGAGCAAATGAAGACCCTTTGAAGTCATATTGCATGGTACCAATTCCACGGGTCTCAACTCTCCAGGTTTCAGGGATTCTTCCTTCAGCTAAAACATGCATGTGGAACACAGAGTATGATCAACCGTGTGAACGGGAGACATGTTCAAATATGTCTCAGTTTTCCTCCCCTGGTACTCGGGTGCAACATTCCAGATGCTTTACTAACACTCTCCCCACTTGGAGAGTCAGCGCCTTTAACCTCCTGTTTGGCCCAATTTGCAATTTCTGCGGAAGATGAACAGAAATAGGGAGAACCAATGAGAGACTAGCTGGAGGTGTCTGGACGGGCAAATTTAACTCTCATTTCCCACCAGGAAGAGGAATTAACCAAAGTCTCAGCGTGCCGTGCTGGAACCAGATTAGGGCCTGAAGCCATCCTGCGGTGTTGCGGCCAGGTCACAAGAAAGCGAGTTGAAGAAAGGAGCTCAGGGGCACTGTAATTCACAAACCTGCAGAGTTATAAATGACAGCTATCGTCCAAAAATATACTGAAGTAAGGCTGCCAAGAGGACTTGAAAGCGGGGCAGAATTGCAGGAAACCGATTTCAGGAGGTAGACTGGAATTGCATTGAAAGCATAGGAAAAGAGGCAGAACGTCCACAATGATGCACTTGGCCAAAAAGGGTGTATGCGTTTTTTCCTGAATATATTCAGGAAAAAACGCATACGCCCTTTTTGGCCAACCAAGCAAGCTTGCAAAGGAAATCTGCACTACAATGAAGTCTCACTTCCCCCCGGTCAAAAGGGCCATCTGAAAAAAGTGTAAAATCCAGAAAGGCAGGACAGGCCATGGAGAACTGGGAGCCTTGTTATGCTGATGGGCAGGATGTAAATTGCCAACAGACACTCGGGAGAAGTGTATGGTGTTTCCTGAAACATCTAAAAAACAAAGCAACAGAGCCTAGGGCACTTCCACTTATGGTCCTATAGCTTAGGGAAATTAAAATCAAAAAGACACAGCCACCCCAAAGTTTGGAACGCCTCTGTTTACAAGAACCTCGTTTACAGTACAAGTTCAACATCGCAGAAAGTGAAAAATGGATAAAGAAGTTGTGGTATTTACTTACAAAGCAATATCACTCAGCAATGAAATCTATGTCATCAGGCCCTTAGCAGCACAATGAGTGGATTCAGGTATGATGATTCTAACTGAAATAAGTCACACAGAAAAAGAAACATCATAAGATATCAGTAATACACGGAATGTAAACTTGGCTACACAGGAACTGAATTACAGAACAGAACAGGGTCTCAAATTTAGAAAACCAACTTATGCTTGCTTAAGGGGAAAGGTGAGTTGGGGTGCTGCATAAAACCAGAGATTGAAATGAGCACAGATAAAGTTCCTTAAGCCAAATATGGAATAGACAAGAGCTACTCCTTGCTCAACGAAATGGACTCAACACCGCATATTAAGAGCCTAAGAATGTACCTGACTAGTAAGTATCTTAAAACCTATAGATTGCTATATCTCCAAAAGAGAATCAAGCGTGTGTCCAGGGGCATAAATGCAGCAGTGATAGGATTGGAGAGGTTCGGTGAGCAAACAAAGACCCTTTGAAGTCATATTGCATGGTACCCATTCCACGGGTCTCAACTCTCCAGGTTTCAGGGATTCTTCCTTCAGCTAAAACATGCATGTGGAACCTAGAGTATGATCAACCATGTGATCGGGAAACGTGTTCAAATATGTCTCAGTTTTCGTACCCTGGTACTCGGGTGCAACATTCCAGACGCTTTACTAACACCCTCCTGACTTGTAGAGTCAGTCCCTTTAACCTCCTGTTTGGCCCAGTTTGCAATTTCTGCGGAAGATGAACAGGAATAGCGAGAACCAATGAGAGACTAGCTGGAGGTGTCTGGACGGGCAAATTTAACTCTCATTTCCCACCAGGAAGAGGAATTAACCAAAGGCTCAGCGTGCCGTGCCGGAACCAGATTAGGGCCTGAAGCCATCCTGCGGTGTTGCGGCCAGGTCATAAGAAAGCGAGTTGAAGAAAGGAGCTCAGGGGCACTGTAATTCACAAAACTGCAGAGTTATAAATGACAGCTATCGTCCAAAAATATACTGAAGTAAGGTTGCCAAGAGGACTTGAAAGCGGGGCAGAATTGCAGGAAACCGATTTCAGGAGGTAGACTGGAATTGCATTGAAAGCATAGGAAAAGAGGCAGAACGTCCACAATGATGCACTTGGCCAAAAAGGGCGTATGCGTTTTTTCCTGAATATATTCAGGAAGAAACGCATACGCCCTTTTTGGCCAACCAAGCAAGCTTGCAAAGGAAATCTGCACTACAATGAAGTCTCACTACCCCCCGGTCAAAAGGGCCATTTGAAAAAAGTGTAAAATCCAGAAAGACAGGACAGGCCATGGAGAACTGGGAGCCTTGTTATGCTGATGGGCGGGATGTAAATTGCCAACAGACACTCGGGAGAAGTGTATGGTGTTTCCTGAAACATCTAAAAAACAAAGCAACAGAGCCTAGGGCACTTCCACTTATGGTCCTATAGCTTAGGGAAATTAAAATCAAAAAGACACAGCCACCCCAAAGTTTGGAATGCCTCTGTTTACAAGAACCTCGTTTACAGTACAAGTTCAACATCGCAGAAAGTGAAAAATGGATAAAGAAATTGTGGTACTTACGTACAATGCAATATCACTCAGCAATGAAATCTATGTCATCAGGCCCGTAGCAGCATAATGAGTGGATTCAGGTATGATGATTCTAACTGAAATAAGTCACACAGAAAAAGAAACATCATAAGATATCACTAATACACGGAGTGTAAACTTGGCTACACAGGAACTGAATTCCAAAACAGAACAGGGTCTCAAATTTAGAAAACCAACTTATGCTTGCTTAAGGGGAAAGGTGAGTTGGGGTGCTGCATAAAACCAGACATTGAAATGAGCACAGATAAAGTTCCTTAAGCCAAATATGTAATAGACAAGAGCTACTCCTTGCTCAACGAAATGGACTCAACACCCCATATTAAACGCCTAAGAATGTACCTGACTAGTAAGTATCTTAAAACCTATGGATTGCTATATCTCCAAAAGAGAATCAAGCGTGTGTCCAGGGGCATAAATGCAGCAATGATAGGATTGGAGAGGTTCGGTGAGCAAACGAAGACCCTTTGAAGTCATATTGCATGGTACCCATTCCACGGGTTTCAACTCTCCAGGTTTCAGGGATTCTTCCTTCAGCTAAAACATGCATGTGGAACCCAGAGTATGATCCACCGTGTGATCGGGAGACGTGTTCAAATATGTCTCAGATTTCGTCCCCTGGTACTCGGGTGCAACATTCCAGACGCTTTACTAACACTCTCCCGACTTGGAGAGTCAGTGCCTTTAACCTCCTGTTTGGCCCAGTTTGCAATTTCTGCGGAAGATGAACAGGAATAGGGAGAACCAATGAGAGACTAGCTGGAGGTGTCTGGACGGGCAAATTTAACTCTCATTTCCCACCAGGAAGAGGAATTAACCAAAGGCTCAGCATGTCGTGCCGGAACCAGATTAGGGCCTGAAGCAATCCTGCGGTGTTGCGGCCAGCTCACAAGAAAGCGAGTAGAAGAAAGGAGCTCAGGTGCACTGTAATTCACAAACCTGCAGACTTATAAATGACAGCTATCGTCCAAAAATATACTGAAGTAAGGTTGCCAAGAGGACTTGAAAGCGGGAAAGAATTGCAGGAAACCGATTTCAGGAGGTAGAGTGGAATTGCATTGAAAGCATAGGAAAAGAGGCAGAACGTCCACAATGATGCACTTGGCCAAAAAGGGCGTATGCGTTTTTTCCTGAATCAGGGAAAAACGCATACGCACTTTTTGGCCAACCAAGCAAGCTTGCAAAGGAAATCTGCACTACAATGAAGTCTCACTTCCCCCCGGTCAAAAGGGCCATCTGAGAAAAGTGTAAAATCCAGAAAGGCAAGACAGGCCATGGAGAACTGGGAGCCTTGTTATGCTGATGGGCGGGATGTAAATTGCCAACAGACACTCGGGAGAAGTGTATGGTGTTTCCTGAAACATCTAAAAAACAAAGCAACAGAGCCTAGGGCACTTCCACTTATGGTCCTATAGCTTAGGGAAATTAAAATCAAAAAGACACAGCCACCCCACAGTTTGGGACAGCTCTGTTTACAAGAACCTCGTTTACGGTACAAGTTCAATATCGCAGAAAGTGAAAAATGGATAAAGAAGTTGTGGTACTTATGTACAATGCAAAATCACTCAGCCATGAAATCTATGTCATCAGGCCCATAGCAGCATAATGAGTGGATTCAGGTATGATGATTCTAACTGAAATATGTCACACAGAAAAAGAAACATCATAAGATATCACTAATACACGGAATGTGAACTTGGCTACACATGAACTGAATTACAAAACAGAACAGGGTCTCAAGTTTAGAAAACCAACTTATGCTTCCTTAAGGGGGAAAGTGAGTTGGGGTGCTGCATAAAACCAGAGTTTGAAATTAGCACAGATACCATTCAATAAGCCAAATATGTAATAGACAAGACCTACCCCTTGCTCAACAAAATGGACTCAACAATGAGGTATCACCTCACACCTGATAGAATGGGCATCATGAGAAAGTCTACAAACAAAAATGCTGGAAAGGGTGTGGAGAAAAGGAACCCTCTTCCACTATTGTTGGGAATATAAATTGATACAGTCACTACGGAGAACAATATGGAGTTTCTTAAGAAACTAACAATAGAATTACCATATGATACAGCAATCCCAGTACTGGACATATACCCAGACAAAACCATAAATCAAAACGAGACATTCACCGCAATGTTCATTGCATCACTATTTACAATATCGAGGTAATGGAAGCAACCTAAATGCCCACAGACAGACGAATGCATAAAGCTGTGGTACATATATAAAATGGAATATTACTAAGCCATGAAAAGGAATGAAATTGGGTCATTTGTAGAGACGTCGATGGATCTAGAGACTGTCATACAGAGTGAAGTAAGTCAGAAAGAGAAAAACAAATCTTGTATATTCATGCATATATGTGGAACCTAGAAAAACTGTACAGATTAACCATTTTGCAAGGCATAAATAGAGCAACAGATGTAGACAACAAATGTATGGACAACAAGGGGGGAAAGCTGTTGGGGGGGTGGTGGTGGGAGGAGTTGAGAGACTGGGATTGGCATGTATACATTTATATGTATAAAATAGATAACCAATAAGAACCTGCTGTATAAAAATATAAAATAAAATTCAAAATTAAAAAGAAATAAAATTTAAAAAATAAAACAGAAAAAACAATTATTCCCTTCACATACATGTATTTATATGAATAAATTA
The DNA here is from genome assembly GCF_039906515.1 of Pseudorca crassidens. Classification (NCBI taxonomy): domain Eukaryota; kingdom Metazoa; phylum Chordata; class Mammalia; order Artiodactyla; family Delphinidae; genus Pseudorca; species Pseudorca crassidens. The sequence continues at coordinate 96,400 of NW_027136302.1, read as the reverse complement.
TTTCCATGCTTATATCTGTAAATACAAAAAAGAGGAATAAAATCTACCTTGAACCAAAAACGAAAAAGAGAAAAAAAACACAGAACCCACCAGTTCCACAGAGGAAAACCGTATCAGGGCACTTGCTCCAGTTGTAAACAATTCTGAAGTTGGCCAGTGGTGGGGAATCGTCTCCCATTCAGCCAGCAGCCCCCACGCAACAAGCGTCCTCATTGCAAAGCTGGGGCACCGTGCCGAGGCATCTGTGAGTAAACGTGAGCTGAGCCCCAGGCCAGTTGCTGCTGAACTATTCCCACCCGTCCCAGGTAAAACACCTGAATATATACAAGGACTTGAAAGCCTAGAGGAAGGGCCATAGAGCCACACGAGTGACAGCATGCCGGCCGACTTGGTGCCTGCAGGCCAGCCAGGATGGTCCTGGCCCTGGGTGCTCTTCTGGAAGATTTCCATTACCCTGACTGAGATACCCGTCCTGTCCCTGCCCCCACTGCTTTTTTCCTTCCTCACCTCTGCCCAGGGAGAAATTCCAGCAGCAGGTATGGGTGACACATCCTCTTCTTTAGCAGGTGGCAGCCTGGCAACTGCTGCAGAAAGTCCAGCAGAGCCCCACTCACACTGGGCCACCCACAAAGCCGTGACCTCTCACTCCCTCCCACCAGCCCAGCCCCGAGACTGCTGACAGGGCAGAGAAAATGGCGTCAGGCACGGCTGCAGGGGCTCTTGCTGCCTGGAGTGGTATTTATATTGATCTCAACCCAGGCACACCTGGGGAGGGCTGGCCCGCACGGTAAGGCTGCCCAGGTCAGCCAATCATCACCCCTCAGGGGCTCACAGTTGCAGAAAATGGAACTTGCTGAACCGGCCAGGTCCAAGGAACAGGTGTGGGCTCCTGAGAGTCAGGATAGACAAGGGGCTGCAGCTTTGGCTTGTTTTCTAATCATTTTATCTGGCCCATGAGTGGGAGACAACTTCAAGAAAACCCTCTCCTTATGAGAGGAACCCAGGAGTCAGGGAGAGGAGGGGTGGGTGGTGGTTGGAGACAGAGGCCTGGTGCCCCGGGTGCAGTGGAAGTCTCTGGAAGACCAGGTGGAGGGAGGCCGCACAGAGTGATGCCCAGGGTCACAGACCTGTCGCAGCTGCTGTTTGTTAGTTCAAGTCCTGCTCTGAGGTGCTCTGTGCCAGCTCTGAGCGACAGGTGAGCTGGGGGTGCTCTGCAATGAGGGCTATGTGCACGGTTCCTGTGTGCCCAGCCCTGCCATGGTACCTGCAAGGGTAGCTCTGTATCCTGGGAAGGGCCTGACCACGAGAGCCCCGTGGGCTGGGGTGGGGGTGGGGTACCTGCCCAGGTGAGCTCCATATTCTGGGATTGGTCTGACCACGAGAGCCCCATGGGCTGCTGGGGACCTGGTAAAGGATGTCAGGACAGTCAGTGAAGCCACCGAGGATATACCTCCAGTTGCTCCTAATTCCTACACCCTGCTGGTCATTCTACCAACCACCAGGACATGGTATTCTGTATTAGTCTTCAATGATGCCTTCTTTTGTATTCCATTAGTCCCAGAGTCACAAGAAATTTTGGCTTGTGAGTGGCAGGACTCAACATACAACTAAAACAATACTTCCGGGCCGTCTTGCCCCAAGGGTGCAAAAATTCCCACACCATCTTTGGGGAAAGCTTAGCTAAAGACCTAAAAGTTCTACCTCTGGAAAAGGAAACCCTCCTTCAGTACGCAGACGACATTCTGATCGCCAGCCCTACTAAGGAGGCCTCTGAACTACCAAGCCAATAAAGGATAGAAGTTGTCCAAGAAAAAGCTCAAATATCACAGACTGCGGTGACCTGCCTGGGCTTCATTCTCACAGAAGGTCGGAGAAGCCCATCCCAGGAAAGGGAAGAAACCATTTGCAGCCTTACCCCTTTCTAAAACTAGAAGACAGCTTAGGGGTTCCTGGGGAGGCCAGGGTTTGCTGCTTCTGGATCCCTAACTACAGTCTACTAGCTGGGCCTCTATATGAAACACTGAAAGGAAAAGATGATGATCCTTTTGAATAGAATCCAGAAGTGGCCTTTCAAGAATGGAAAGAGCAGTCAATTCAGACCCTTGCCCTGGAACTCCCTAATTTAGCTAAACCCTTTGACCTTTACATTCCCGGTGAAAGGTGAATCGCCATTGGAGAATTAGTGCAAAAACTGGGACCACTTGAAATGGAACAATGCAAGAATGCCATCCAGGTAGGATAAACTACGGTCACCAAGGGGCTTGGCCCACTGCCGCATCTGGCCAAGATACTGGCGGTATCTAAAAACCTGGAAATCAGCAGCCCAAAAGGCCACCTCCTTCCTAAGGGAAAAGGACCCCACGTGGTGATCCTAACCACCAACGATGCCCTGAAGTTGCAGGGTTCGCTCCGTGGGCACACCGACCTCGAGTGAGGAGGCCCTCCAACTCCAACATCCAGAGAGATAACCGGGGGCAACAGGGCACCATGACGACTCGTGTGAACATCACTTGACCTGGAGTTTCTCTCATAAAACAATAAGAGTGTGTCCCAAAAGAGTAGACTACTGCTTGCAGGACTTACTGCACCCAGAGGGGAGCTAATAATCTTGGCGGGGGAACCGTATATCACACTGTCACCATAGAAAAGCCTACAGACACCGTGATGATGGTGGCCAATAAGACCGGCTGGACTCCTGTTTACTTCAAAAGGCTGTTGACTCAGTGGTCATCATGGTCCTTGATCACCACTGACCCTGGACTGTCTGGGAGTTGAGCGGGCAGGGCTCTGACACCTGGTGCTGTTTGTACGTTAATTCAGGGGCCTAATTGAAGAAAGCGCAGACTACTGGTCAGAGCATCTAGGCTGGCAGAAACGGTCAGCCTAAGGTGGCCGAACAAATGTGGGGCGGGGTGAAACCGGCCCCCACAGTGTCTCTGCACATCTCTTTCCTGGACCCTTAAAGGTCATTAGAATCTATAACACTTCCAATGCTGGTGCTCAGGTGGACGAGCAGGGAGGCAGGGGGCCTGGGGACAATCAACGTCACCTGGAGGCTGCTGGGGAGAAGCTCTGACCCTCGCCCCCGGGTATTAGGGCTCCCAACTCAGCACTCAGCAGTTACAGAAGAAGTGTCTGCACCCTCAGCACTCCAAGAATGAGGAACGGGACAAAAGGCAGAGGAGGGGTTTGTCCCCAGCAAAGCCCATTAAAAACCCCTGGGAGATAAAAATAGAATCTGGGCAATAAAGTCAAGTCTAACCTTTTTTATCCTTTGTGCTTTGTCTAATTTCACGTGCTCCTAGGGTCCCGCATGCAGAGGTTCCACACCCGGCACTTCAGACCAGATTTCCTAGTGCAGAATGGCTGGGTCGACACCTCAGCTCCTGGGGCCCAGTGCAGACTCCGCGATATAGAGCCTGAGCTGCAGCCAACCTGGCCCTCGAGAGCTCCGCCCCCTCCCTCCCACTGACTCTGACAGGATCTCTACACAGCAGCCCAGCCCACAGCCCACGGGGTAGTGCATGCTCTCACCTCTCCATTCTCTGATCAAAATATAAAGTTTCCTTTGCTTGTGAACCAAACTCAGTCTCGATCTGTTGGCCTCAATGACACTGGGCAGGGGGACACTTGTTGGGGTCCACTCTGGAGGATCAGTAACAGAAATTGAGACTATTGTAACCTCAATGAACAGATGTGTGAGCCAAACTGTAGTTAACATAGAACAGTGTATAAGGCTCGGGTAAAATAAGATGTTTCTAACACTTCCATTTGATATTTCCATCACTTTATTATAAGCAAGTTCAGTGAAAAGGTTTGTCTTATTTGTCAGGTCAATATTAGAGAAACGAAGTGATTTCTTTCCAAGGATGTACATCTAATAATCTTGGTTAAAGCTTCAATCTTGTTTTAAATGCTTTTCCATTGAAAATGATACCTCTCTTTCAGCTCCCCCATTTCTGAGAAGTATAAAATCTTATAATTTATTATTACCAAAGGGGAAAGGTGGGAGGAGGGATAAATTAACAGTTTGGGATTAACACATACACACTGCTATGTATAAAATAGATCATCAACAAGGAACTACTGTATAGCACAGGGAACTACACTCAACATTTTGCAATAACCTATAAGGGGAAATAATCGGAAAAAGAATAGATATTTTTATTGACATCATCTATCAATGACAGTTAAAGTGTAACCTAAGGGAAGCTGGTGGTGAGTGCTTCTGACCCTGAAGACTTCAATCATCTAAAGTTTGGACTCTGCCTACTTCCCAAGGCCCTTAATGAACATATGTGTAGCCGTAGCTTAAAAAATTCCCCAGTTTGGGTTTCGGGGAGACACTGATTTTGAAAAAGCCCTGGTGTTCTCCTTACATGAATGGGACTCTTCCTACTGCTAAAACATGTCTGTCACACCCAGAGGATGGTATACCGTCTGATCGGGAAGAGTTTGGAAAAGGCATCTCATCTCCTCATCTCCTGGTGCTCGGGTTCACCCCTCCAGCGTCTTTACTAACAGTCTCCCCACTTGGAGATGTCAGCACTGTCAACATCCTGTTGCGTACAGTTTGGAATTTGTCCAGAGGATGAAGCGGAAGGATGAGGAACAATGAGAGACAAGTCCTAGGTGTTCAGACAGGCACATGTCACTCTAATTTCCAATCAGGAAGACGAATTGACCAAAGGCTAGGGTTGCCCATGGAAACAGTATAGGGCTTGAGGAAATCCCGCTGCTTTGTGGCCAGTTCCCATAAACACAAGTTGAACAATGGAACTCAGGGGCAGTAAAATTCACAAAACTGCAGAGTTGAAAATATCCATCACTGAAAAATGTCTTGAGGAAAGTCAGAGAAAAGGACTTGTAAGCAAGAGAGAATGGCAGGAAAGGGATTTGAGGAGGTAGAAAGGACTCGCCATTAAGCACAAGAAAAGGAGCTGAACATTGCCAACATTGCAGTTGGCCAAAAAGGGTGTATGCGTTTTTTTCTGTATATATTCAAGAAAAGGGCATACACTTTTTTAGCCAACCAAACAGGTGGGCACTGGAAGTCAATACTACAAAAGATATCACTTCGCATCAGTCAGAAGAGCCATCCTCATAAAGCGTAAACAACAGAAATGCAGGACAGGGCAAGGAGAAGAGGGAGCCCTGTGAGACTTATAGTGGAAATGTATATTGCCAACGGCCATTCTGGAGAAGTGTATTGTGTTTACTAAAGCATCTAAAAAATGAGCTACAGAGCATAGGGCACTTGCACTCATGGGCGTATATCTTGAGAAAAACAAAAATCGAGAGGACACAGGCACCCCAATGTTTACCCCCTCTCTGTTTAAAAGATCCTCAACTAGGATATAACTTAAATGTCTCTGGAGGGAAAAAATGGGTAGAGATGTGGTACTTAGGTAGAGTGGAATATTATTCAGCCTGGAAATCAATGAAATATGGCCAGTTGTAACAACTCCGGAGGAGTTACGTATGATCTTTCTAAGTGACAGAATTCAAAAAGAAAAAGACACATATCATAAGATATCACTTAAAGGTGGAATCTAAAATGGCTACACATGAAATAAATTACAAAACAAAAACATAGTCAAATATGTAGAAAACACGCATAAGGCTGCTAAACGGGAAAGGTGGGGAGGGGTGAGGCATCACCCAGGAGGTTGAAATTAGCAAAGATACCATTCCAAATACCAAACTGATAATCAACAAGGCCTACACGGTAGCTAAAAGAACTGCACTCAGCACACTCAAGTCACCGGAAAAGAATATATACGACTGGTAAGAATCTGAAAAAGAATTTACTGATGTCTCTCTGTACGTGAATCAAGTGGATGTACAGCAGCAAGAAACAGAGCTTTGAAAATCAGCTGTAACCAATATAGTAATAAATTGAAAAAAATAAACGACAGAGAGACAGAGAAAACCTCTTACAACTTTTCCTCAGGGCCGGTGATGCAACATGGATTGAACACATCTAGACCCACAGCAGGATGAGACATAAGGCTGGAAACTGTTTGCGCTAAGAGAAATGTGAGGTTGGGTGAGGAAATGCACACCCTTTAAAGTAATACTACCTGGTACCCATTCAATGGGTCCCAAATATGCAGGTTCAAGGGATCTTCCTACAGCTAAAACATGCATGGAAAACCCAGAGGACTGTACACCATGTGATCGGGAGATGTGTCTAAAATGCAGCTCATTTATCCTCTCCTGGTGCTCCTGTTCACCATTCCAGCCACGTTACTTAGAATCTCCCCACTTGGAGAATCAGCACATTTCAACTTCTGTTTCACACATTTTGCAAATTGTGAGGAGGATGAACGGGGAACCAATGAGAGAATAGTTGTAGGGGTTTGGACGGGCACATATCACTCTAATTTCCCATTAAGAATAAGAATTGAAAAAAGGCTCAGCCCGCCTCGCCCGAGCCAAAATAGGGCCTGAAGCAATCCTGCGGGTTTGAGGCCAGCTCACAAAAGAGCAACTTAAAAAATGGAGCTCAGGGTCACTGCAATTCACAAACCTGCAGAGTTATAAATGAAAACTAACGTCCAAAAATATGTTGAGGTAAGGCAAAGAAGAGGATCTGAATGCAAGACAGAATTGCAAGAAACAGATTTCAAGAGATAGATTGGACTCGTCTTTAAAGCACATGAAAAGCGGCAGAATTTCGACAATGATGCAGTTGGCCCAAAAGGGCGTATGCGTTTTTTCCTGATTATATCCAGGAAAAAACGCATACGCACTTTATGGGCAACGAAGCAAGCAAGCAATGCAAATGTGCACAACAAAGAAGTCTCATTTCCCACTGGTCAAAAGGGCCATCCTAAAAAATTGTAAAAACCAGAAATGCAGGACAGGCCATGGAGAACAGGGAGCCTTTATACGCTGATGGGCAGTGTGTGAACTGCCGAGAGCCACTCTGGAGAAGTGTATGGTGGTTCCTAAATCATCTAAAAAACAGAGCTACAGAGCATAGGACACTTCCAATCATGGGAGTATATCTAGGGAAATCTAAAAATTAACAAGACACAAGCACACCACAGTTTAGGGCTACTCTGTTTACAAGAACCTCAACTTCAGTATACCTTAAATATCCCAGGAAAGAGAACAATGGATAAAGAAGATGTGGTACTTATGTACAATGGAATATCTCTTCACCATGAAATCAATGTAATAAGGCTAGTAGAAGGATAAAGAGTGGATTTAGGTCCGATAATACTACTTGAAATAAGTCAAACAGAAAAAGAAACATATCATAAGATATCACTTATAGAGGGAGGGTAAATATGGCTGCACAAGAAATGAATTACAGAACAGAACAGTGTCTCACATTTAGAAAACACACTTATTTCAGCTTAAGGGGAAAGGAGAGGTGGGGTGATGCATAAAACCAGAGTTTGAAATTAGCACAGATACCGTTCAATAAACCAAATAGATATTAGACAAGATCTACACCTTGCTCAATGAACTGGCCTCAACACACCCTATACACCGCAGAGAAATATATCTGAGTAATAAGAATCTTAAAACCCATGTATTGATATATCTCCATAAGGGAATCAAGTGTGTGCAGAGTGGCACAAACACAGCAGTGAAAATGAGCTAAACCCCATTATAGAAATAAATTTTAAAAACAAAACGCAGAAACAATGAAAGAGAGAAAAATTCTTACAAAATTCGCTCAGGGGCTGTGATGCAACCTGGATTGACCACATATAAACCCACAGCTGGATAAGACATAAGGCTGGACACTTGGGGCTGAGAGGATTGATGAGCTTTGGTGAGCAACTGCCAAAAGTTTAATGCAATACTTCATGCTACTCATTCCAAGGGTCCCAACACTCCAGGTTGAAGGGAATCTTCCTACAGCTAAACCATGCTTGGGAAACCCAGCGACTGGTATACCATATGATCGGGAAAGGTTTCTAAAACGCACCTCATTTTTCCTCTCCTGGGGCTCCGGATCGACATTCCAGCCGCTTTACCAAAAATATCCCCACATGGAGAGTCAATGCCTTTAAGTTCTGGTATCGCACAGTCTGCGGTTAGTGCGGAGGATGAATGGGAATAGGGGGAACCAGTGAGAAACTAGCTGTAGCGGTTTCAATGGGCACATGTCACTCTAAATTCACATCAGTAAGAAGAATAAACCAAAGGCACAGCAAGGTGCCCCAGAAGAAGAATAGGGCCTGAAGGAATCCTGTGGTTATGAGGCAAGATCACAAAAATAAGAGCTGAAAAATGGAGCTAAGGGCCACTGCAATTCAAAAACCTGCAGAGTTATAAAGGCCAACTATTTTCAAAAAATATATTGAGGTAAGGCTATGAAGAGGCATTGAAAGCAAGGCAGAATTGCAGGAAAACGATTTCAGGAGGTAGACTGGAATTGCATTTAAAGCATAGGAAAAGAGGCAGAACGTCCACAATGATTCACTTGGCCAAAAAGGGCGTATGCCTTTTTTCCTGAATTTATTCAGGAAAAAAGGCATACGCTCTTTTTGGCCAACCAAGCAAGCTTGCAAAGGAAATCTGCACTACAATGAAGTCTCACTTCCCCCTGGTCAAAAGGGCCATCTGAAAAAAGTGTAAAATCCAGAAAGGCAGGACAGGCCATGGAGAACTGGGAGCCTTGTTATGCTGATGGGCGGGATGTAAATTGCCAACAGACACTCGGGAGAAGTGTATGGTGTTTCCTGAAACATCTAAAAAACAAAGCAACAGAGCCTAGGGCACTTCCACTTATGGTCCTATAGCTTAGGGAAATTAAAATCAAAAAGACACAGCCACCCCAAAGTTTGGGACGCCTCTGTTTACAAGAACCTCGTTTACCGTACAAGTTCAACATCGCAGAAAGTGAAAAATGGATAAAGAAGTTGTGGTATTTACTTACAAAGCAATATCACTCAGCAATGAAATCTATGTCATCAGGCCCTTAGCAGCACAATGAGTGGATTCAGGTATGATGATTCTAACCGAAATAAGTCACACAGAAAAAGAAACATCATAAGATATCACTAATACACGGAATGTAAACTTGGCTACACAGGAACTGAATTACAAAACAGAACAGGGTCTCAAATTTAGAAAACCAACTTATGCTTGCTTAAGGGGAAAGGTGAGTTGGGGTGCTGCATAAAACCAGAGATTGAAATGAGCACAGATAAAGTTCCTTAAGCCAAATATGGAATAGACAAGAGCTACTCCTTGCTCAACGAAATGGACTCAACAACCCATATTACACGCCTAAGAATGTACCTGACTAGTAAGTATCTTAAAACCTATGGATGGCTATGTCTCCAAAAGAGAATGAAGCGTGTGTACAAGGGCATAAACGCAGCAGTGATAGGACTGGAGAGGTTCGGTGAGCAAATGAAGACCCTTTGAAGTCATATTGCATCGTACCCATTCCACGGGTTTCAACTACCCAGGTTTAAGGTATTCTTCCTTCTGCTAAAACATGCATGTGGAACCTAGAGTATGATCAACCATGTGATCGGGAAACCTGTTCAAATATGTCTCAGTTTTCGTACCCTGGTACTCGGGTGCAACATTCCAGACACATTACTAACACTCTCCCGACTTGGAGAGTCAGTCCCTTTAACCTCCTGTTTGGCCCAGTTTGCAATTTCTGCGGAAGATGAACAGGAATAGCGAGAACCAATGAGAGACTAGCTGGAGGTGTCTGGACGGGCAAATTTAACTCTCATTTCCCACGAGGAAGAGGAATTAACCAAAGGCTCAGCGTGCCGTGACGGAACCAGATTATGGCCTGAAGCCATCCTGCGGTGTTGCGGCCAGCTCAAAAGAAAACGAGTTGAAGAAAGGAGCTCAGGGGCACTGTAATTCACAAACCTGCAGAGTTATAAATGACAGCTATCGTCCAAAAATATACTGAAGTAAGGCTGCCAAGAGGACTTGAAAGCGGGGCAGAATTGCAGGAAACCGATTTCAGGAGGTAGACTGGAATTGCATTGAAAGCATAGGAAAAGAGGCAGAACGTCCACAATGATGCACTTGGCCAAAAAGGGCGTATGCGTTTTTTCCTGAATATATTCAGGAAAAACCGCATACGCCCTTTTTGGCCAACCAAGCAAACTTGCAAAGGAACTCTGCACTACAATGAAGTCTCACTTCAACCCAGTCAAAAGGGCCATCTGAAAAAAGTGTAAAATCCAGAAAGGCAGGACAGGCCATGGAGAACTGGGAGCCTTGTTATGCTGATGGGCGGGGTGTAATTTGCCAACAGACACTCGGGAGAAGTGTATGGTGTTTCCTGAAACATCTAAAAAACAAAGCAACAGAGCCTAGGGCACTTCCACTTATGGTCCTATAGCTTAGGGAAATTAAAATCAAAAAGACACAGCCACCCCAAAGTTTGGGACGGCTCTGTTTACAAGGACCTCGTTTACGGTACAAGTTCAACATCGCACAAAGTGAAAAATGGATAAAGAAGTTGTGGTACTTACGTACAATGCAATATCACTCAGCAATGAAATCTATGTCATCAGGCCCGTAGCAGCATAATGAGTGGATTCAGGTATGATGATTCTAACTGAAATAAGTCACACAGAAAAAGAAACATCATAAGATATCAGTAATACACGGAATGTAAACTTGGCTACACAGGAACTGAATTACAAAACAGAACAGGGTCTCAAATTTAGAAAACCAACTTATGCTTGCTTAAGGGGAAAGGTGAGTTGGTGTGCTGCATAAAACCAGAGATTGAAATGAGCACAGATAAAGTTCCTTAAGTCAAATATGGAATAGACAAGAGCTACTCCTTGCTCAATGAAATGGACTCAACACCCCATATTAAATGCCTAAGAATGTACCTGACTAGTAAGTATCTTAAAACCTATGGATTGCTATGTCTCCGAAAGGGAATCAAGCCTGTGTACAGGGGCATAAACGCAGCAGTGATAGGATTGGAGAGGTTCGGTGAGCAAATGAAGACCCTTTGAAGTCATATTGCATTGTACCCATTCCAAGAGTCTCAACTCTCCAGGTTTCAGGGATTCTTCCTTCAGCTAAAACATGCATGTGGAACCCAGAGTATGATCAACCATGTGATCGGGAGACTTGTTCCAAAATGTCTCAGTTCTCGTCCCCTGGTACTCGGGTGCAACATTCCAGACGCTTTACTAACACTCTCCTGACTTGGAGAGTCAGTGCCTTTAACCTCCTGTTTGGCCCAGTTTGCAATTTCTGCGGAAGATGAACAGGAATAGGGAGAACCAATGAGAGACTAGCTGGAGGTGTCTGGACGGGCAAATTTAACTCTCATTTCCCACCAGGAAGAGGAATTAACCAAAGGCTCAGCATGTCGTGCCGGGACCAGATTAGGGCCTGAAGCCATCCTGCGGTGTTGCGGCCAGCTCACAAGAAAGCGAGTTGAAGAAAGGAGCTCAGGGGCACTGTAATTCACAAACCTGCAGACTTATAAATGACAGCTATCTTCCAAAAATATACTGAAGTAAGGTTGCCAAGAGGACTTGAAAGAGGGGAAGAATTGCAGGAAACCGATTTCAGGAGGTAGACTGGAATTGCATTGAAAGCATAGGAAAACAGGGAGAACGTCCACAATGATGCACTTCGCCAAAAAGGGCGTATGCGTTTTTTCCTGACATACGCCCTTTTTGGCCAACCAAGCAAGCTTGCAAAGGAAATCTGCACTACAATGAAGTCTCACTTCCCCCCGGTCAAAAGGGCCATCTGAAAAAAGTGTAAAATCCAGAAAGGCAGGACAGGCCATGGAGAACTGGGAGCCTTGTTATGCTGATGGGCGGGATGAAAATTGCCAGCAGACACTCGGGAGAAGTGTATGGTGTTTCCTGAAACATCTAAAAAACAAAGCAACAGAGCCTAGGGCACTTCCACTTATGGTCCTATAGCTTAGGGAAATTAAAATCAAAAAGACACAGCCACCCCAAAGTTTGGGACGCCTCTGTTTACAAGAACCTCGTTTACCGTACAAGTTCAACATCGCAGAAAGTGAAAAATGGATAAAGAAGTTGTGGTATTTACTTACAAAGCAATATCACTCAGCAATGAAATCTATGTCATCAGGCCCTTAGCAGCACAATGAGTGGATTCAGGTATGATGATTCTAACTGAAATAAGTCACACAGAAAAAGAAACATCATAAGATATCAGTAATACACGGAATGTAAACTTGGCTACACAGGAACTGAATTACAGAACAGAACAGGGTCTCAAATTTAGAAAAGCAACTTATGCTTGCTTAAGGGGAAAGGTGAGTTGGGGTGCTGCATAAAACCAGAGATTGAAATGAGCACAGATAAAGTTCCTTAAGCCAAATATGGAATAGACAAGAGCTACTCCTTGCTCAACGAAATGGACTCAACACCGCATATTAAACGCCTAAGAATGTACCTGACTAGTAAGTATCTTAAAACCTATGGATTACTATGTCTCTGAAAGAGAATCAAGCATGTGTCCAGAGGCATAAACGCAGCAGTGATAGGATTGGAGAGGTTCGGTGAGCAAATGAAGACCCTTTGAAGTCATATTGCATCGTACCCATTCCACGGGTTTCAACTTCCCAGTTTTAAGGTATTCTTCCTTCTGCTAAAACATGCATGTGGAACCTAGAGTATGATCAACCATGTGATCGGGAAACGTGTTCAAATATGTCTCAGTTTTCGTACCCTGGTACTCGGGTGCAACATTCCAGACGCTTTACTAACACCCTCCCGACTTGGAGAGTCAGTCCCTTTAACCTCCTGTTTGGCCCAGTTTGCAATTTCTGCGGAAGATGAACAGGAATAGCGAGAACCAATGAGAGACTAGCTGGAGGTGTCTGGACGGGCAAATTTAACTCTCATTTCCCACCAGGAAGAGGAATTAACCAAAGGCTCAGCGTGCCGTGCCGGAACCAGATTAGGGCCTGAAGCCATCCTGCGGTGTTGCGGCCAGCTCAAAAGAAAGCGAGTTGAAGAAAGGAGCTCAGGGGCACTGTAATTCACAAACCTGCAGAGTTATAAATGACAGCTATCGTCCAAAAATATACTGAAGTAAGGCTGCCAAGAGGACTTGAAAGCGGGGCAGAATTGCAGGAAACCGATTTCAGGAGGTAGACTGGAATTGCATTGAAAGCATAGGAAAAGAGGCAGAACGTCCACAATGATGCACTTGGCCAAAAAGGGCGTATGCGTTTTTTCCTGAATATATTCAGGAAAAAACGCATATGCCCTTTTTGGCCAACCAAGCAAGCTTGCAAAGGAAATCTGCACTACAATGAAGTCTCACTTCCCCCCGGTCAAAAGGGCCATCTGAAAAAAGTGTAAAATCCAGAAAGGCAGGACAGGCCATGGAGAACTGGGAGCCTTGTTATGCTGATGGGCGGGATGTAAATTGCCAACAGACACTCGGGAGAAGTGGATGGTGTTTCCTGAAACATCTAAAAAACAAAGCAACAGAGCCTAGGGCACTTCCACTTATGGTCCTATAGCTTAGGGAAATTAAAATCAAAAAGACACAGCCACCCCAAAGTTTGGGACAGCTCTGTTTACAAGAACCTCGTTTACGGTACAAGTTCAATATCGCAGAAAGTGAAAAATGGATAAAGAAGTTGTGGTACTTACGTACAATGCAATATCACACAACAATGAAATCTATGTCATCAGGCCCGTAGCAGCATAATGAGTGGATTCAGGTATGATGATTCTAACTGAAATAAGTCACACAGAAAAAGAAACATCATAAGATATCAGTAATACACGGAATGTAAACTTGGCTACACAGGAACTGAATTACAAAACAGAACAGGGTCTCAAATTTAGAAAACCAACTTATGCTTGCTTAAGGGGAAAGGTGAGTTGGGGTGCTGCATAAAACCAGCGATTGAAATGAGCACAGATAAAGTTCCTTAAGCGAAATATGTAATAGACAAGAGCTACTCCTTGCTCAACGAAATGGACTCAACAACCCATATTACACGCCTAAGAATGTACCTGACTAGTAAGTATCTTAAAACCTATGGATTGCTATGTCTCCAAAAGAGAATGAAGTGTGTGTACAAGGGCATAAACGCAGCAGTGATAGGATTGGAGAGGTTCGGTGAGCAAATGAAGACCCTTTGAAGTCATATTGCATCGTACCCATTCCACGCGTTTCAACTACCCAGGTTTAAGGTATTCTTCCTTCAGCTAAAACATGCATGTGGAACCTAGAGTATGATCAACCATGTGATCGGGAGACGTGTTCAAATATGTCTCAGTTTTCGTACCCTGGTACTCGGGTGCCACATTCCAGACACATTACTAACACTCTCCCGACTTGGAGAGTCAGTCCCTTTAACCTCCTGTTTGGCCCAGTTTGCAATTTCTGCGGAAGATGAACAGGAATAGCGAGAACCAATGAGAGACTAGCTGGAGGTGTCTGGACGGGCAAATTTAACTCTCATTTCCCACGAGGAAGAGGAATTAACCAAAGGCTCAGCGTGCCGTGACGGAACCAGATTAGGGCCTGAAGCCATCCTGCGGTGTTGCGGCCAGCTCAAAAGAAAGCGAGTTGAAGAAAGGAGCTCAGGGGCACTGTAATTCACAAACCTGCAGAGTTATAAATGACAGCTATCGTCCAAAAATATACTGAAGTAAGGCTGCCAAGAGAACTTGAAAGCGGGGCAGAATTGCAGGAAACCGATTTCAGGAGGTAGACTGGAATTGCATTGAAAGCATAGGAAAAGAGGCAGAACGTCCACAATGATGCACTTGGCCAAAAAGGGCGTATGCGTTTTTTCCTGAATCAGGAAAAATCGCATACGCACTTTTTGGCCAACCAAGCAAGCTTGCAAAGGAAATCTGCACTACAATGAAGTCTCACTTCCCCCCGGTCAAAAGGGCCATCTGAGAAAAGTGTAAAATCCAGAAAGGCAAGACAGGCCATGGAGAACTGGGAGCCTTGTTATGCTGATGGGCGGGATGTAAATTGCCAACAGACACTCGGGAGAAGTGTATGGTGTTTCCTGAAACATCTAAAAAACAAAGCAACAGAGCCTAGGGCACTTCCACTTATGGTCCTATAGCTTAGGGAAATTAAAATCAAAAAGACACAGCCACCCCAAAGTTTGGGACGCCTCTGTTTACAAGAACCTCGTTTACCGTACAAGTTCAACATCGCAGAAAGTGAAAAATGGATAAAGAAGTTGTGGTATTTACTTACAAAGCAATATCACTCAGCAATGAAATCTATGTCATCAGGCCCTTAGCAGCACAATGAGTGGATTCAGGTATGATGATTCTAACTGAAATAAGTCACACAGAAAAAGAAACATCATAAGATATCAGTAATACACGGAATGTAAACTTGGCTACACAGGAACTGAATTACAGAACAGAACAGGGTCTCAAATTTAGAAAACCAACTTATGCTTGCTTAAGGGGAAAGGTGAGTTGGGGTGCTGCATAAAACCAGAGATTGAAATGAGCACAGATAAAGTTCCTTAAGCCAAATATGGAATAGACAAGAGCTACTCCTTGCTCAACGAAATGGACTCAACACCGCATATTAAATGCCTAAGAATGTACCTGACTAGTAAGTATCTTAAAACCTATGGATTGCTATGTCTCCGAAAGAGAATCAAGCATGTGTACAGGGGCATAAACGCAGCAGTGATAGGATTGGAGAGGTTCGGTGAGCAAATGAAGACCCTTTGAAGTCATATTGCATGGTACCCATTCCACGGGTTTCAACTACCCAGGTTTAAGGTATTCTTCCTTCAGCTAAAACATGCATGTGGAACCTAGAGTATGATCAACCATGTGATCGGGAGACGTGTTCAAATATGTCTCAGTTTTCGTACCCTGGTACTCGGGTGCAACATTCCAGACGCTTTACTAACACCCTCCCGACTTGGAGAGTCAGTCCCTTTAACCTCCTGTTTGGCCCAGTTTGCAATTTCTGCGGAAGATGAACAGGAATAGCGAGAACCAATGAGAGACTAGCTGGAAGGTGTCTGGACGGGCAAATTTAACTCTCATTTCCCACCAGGAAGAGGAATTAACCAAAGGCTCAGCGTGCCGTGCTGGAACCAGATTAGGGCCTGAAGCCATCCTGCGGTGTTGCGGCCAGGTCACAAGAAAGCGAGTTGAAGAAAGGAGCTCAGGGGCACTGTAATTCACAAACCTGCAGAGTTATAAATGACAGCTATCGTCCAAAAATATACTGAAGTAAGGCTGCCAAGAGGACTTGAAAGCGGGGCAGAATTGCAGGAAACCGATTTCAGGAGGTAGACTGGAATTGCATTGAAAGCATAGGAAAAGAGGCAGAACGTCCACAATGATGCACTTGGCCAAAAAGGGTGTATGCGTTTTTTCCTGAATATATTCAGGAAAAAACGCATATGCCCTTTTTGGCCAACCAAGCAAGCTTGCAAAGGAAATCTGCACTACAATGAAGTCTCACTTCCCCCCGGTCAAAAGGGCCATCTGAAAAAAGTGTAAAATCCAGAAAGGCAGGACAGGCCATGGAGAACTGGGAGCCTTGTTATGCTGATGGGCAGGATGTAAATTGCCAACAGACACTCGGGAGAAGTGTATGGTGTTTCCTGAAACATCTAAAAAACAAAGCAACAGAGCCTAGGGCACTTCCACTTATGGTCCTATAGCTTAGGGAAATTAAAATCAAAAAGACACAGCCACCCCAAAGTTTGGAACGCCTCTGTTTACAAGAACCTCGTTTACAGTACAAGTTCAACATCGCAGAAAGTGAAAAATGGATAAAGAAGTTGTGGTATTTACTTACAAAGCAATATCACTCAGCAATGAAATCTATGTCATCAGGCCCTTAGCAGCACAATGAGTGGATTCAGGTATGATGATTCTAACTGAAATAAGTCACACAGAAAAAGAAACATCATAAGATATCAGTAATACACGGAATGTAAACTTGGCTACACAGGAACTGAATTACAGAACAGAACAGGGTCTCAAATTTAGAAAACCAACTTATGCTTGCTTAAGGGGAAAGGTGAGTTGGGGTGCTGCATAAAACCAGAGATTGAAATGAGCACAGATAAAGTTCCTTAAGCCAAATATGGAATAGACAAGAGCTACTCCTTGCTCAACGAAATGGACTCAACACCGCATATTAAGAGCCTAAGAATGTACCTGACTAGTAAGTATCTTAAAACCTATAGATTGCTATATCTCCAAAAGAGAATCAAGCGTGTGTCCAGGGGCATAAATGCAGCAGTGATAGGATTGGAGAGGTTCGGTGAGCAAACAAAGACCCTTTGAAGTCATATTGCATGGTACCCATTCCACGGGTCTCAACTCTCCAGGTTTCAGGGATTCTTCCTTCAGCTAAAACATGCATGTGGAACCTAGAGTATGATCAACCATGTGATCGGGAAACGTGTTCAAATATGTCTCAGTTTTCGTACCCTGGTACTCGGGTGCAACATTCCAGACGCTTTACTAACACCCTCCTGACTTGGAGAGTCAGTCCCTTTAACCTCCTGTTTGGCCCAGTTTGCAATTTCTGCGGAAGATGAACAGGAATAGCGAGAACCAATGAGAGACTAGCTGGAGGTGTCTGGACGGGCAAATTTAACTCTCATTTCCCACCAGGAAGAGGAATTAACCAAAGGCTCAGCGTGCCGTGCCGGAACCAGATTAGGGCCTGAAGCCATCCTGCGGTGTTGCGGCCAGGTCACAAGAAAGCGAGTTGAAGAAAGGAGCTCAGGGGCACTGTAATTCACAAACCTGCAGAGTTATAAATGACAGCTATCGTCCAAAAATATACTGAAGTAAGGCTGCCAAGAGGACTTGAAAGCGGGGCAGAATTGCAGGAAACCGATTTCAGGAGGTAGACTGGAATTGCATTGAAAGCATAGGAAAAGAGGCAGAACGTCCACAATGATGCACTTGGCCAAAAAGGGCGTATGCGTTTTTTCCTGAATATATTCAGGAAGAAACGCATACGCCCTTTTTGGCCAACCAAGCAAGCTTGCAAAGGAAATCTGCACTACAATGAAGTCTCACTTCCCCCCGGTCAAAAGGGCCATTTGAAAAAAGTGTAAAATCCAGAAAGACAGGACAGGCCATGGAGAACTGGGAGCCTTGTTATGCTGATGGGCGGGATGTAAATTGCCAACAGACACTCGGGAGAAGTGTATGGTGTTTCCTGAAACATCTAAAAAACAAAGCAACAGAGCCTAGGGCACTTCCACTTATGGTCCTATAGCTTAGGGAAATTAAAATCAAAAAGACACAGCCACCCCAAAGTTTGGAATGCCTCTGTTTACAAGAACCTCGTTTACAGTACAAGTTCAACATCGCAGAAAGTGAAAAATGGATAAAGAAGTTGTGGTACTTACGTACAATGCAATATCACTCAGCAATGAAATCTATGTCATCAGGCCCGTAGCAGCATAATGAGTGGATTCAGGTATGATGATTCTAACTGAAATAAGTCACACAGAAAAAGAAACATCATAAGATATCACTAATACACGGAGTGTAAACTTGGCTACACAGGAACTGAATTCCAAAACAGAACAGGGTCTCAAATTTAGAAAACCAACTTATGCTTGCTTAAGGGGAAAGGTGAGTTGGGGTGCTGCATAAAACCAGACATTGAAATGAGCACAGATAAAGTTCCTTAAGCCAAATATGTAATAGACAAGAGCTACTCCTTGCTCAACGAAATGGACTCAACACCCCATATTAAACGCCTAAGAATGTACCTGACTAGTAAGTATCTTAAAACCTATGGATTGCTATATCTCCAAAAGAGAATCAAGCGTGTGTCCAGGGGCATAAATGCAGCAATGATAGGATTGGAGAGGTTCGGTGAGCAAACGAAGACCCTTTGAAGTCATATTGCATGGTACCCATTCCACGGGTTTCAACTCTCCAGGTTTCAGGGATTCTTCCTTCAGCTAAAACATGCATGTGGAACCCAGAGTATGATCCACCGTGTGATCGGGAGACGTGTTCAAATATGTCTCAGATTTCGTCCCCTGGTACTCGGGTGCAACATTCCAGACGCTTTACTAACACTCTCCCGACTTGGAGAGTCAGTGCCTTTAACCTCCTGTTTGGCCCAGTTTGCAATTTCTGCGGAAGATGAACAGGAATAGGGAGAACCAATGAGAGACTAGCTGGAGGTGTCTGGACGGGCAAATTTAACTCTCATTTCCCACCAGGAAGAGGAATTAACCAAAGGCTCAGCATGTCGTGCCGGAACCAGATTAGGGCCTGAAGCAATCCTGCGGTGTTGCGGCCAGCTCACAAGAAAGCGAGTAGAAGAAAGGAGCTCAGGTGCACTGTAATTCACAAACCTGCAGACTTATAAATGACAGCTATCGTCCAAAAATATACTGAAGTAAGGTTGCCAAGAGGACTTGAAAGCGGGAAAGAATTGCAGGAAACCGATTTCAGGAGGTAGAGTGGAATTGCATTGAAAGCATAGGAAAAGAGGCAGAACGTCCACAATGATGCACTTGGCCAAAAAGGGCGTATGCGTTTTTTCCTGAATCAGGGAAAAACGCATACGCACTTTTTGGCCAACCAAGCAAGCTTGCAAAGGAAATCTGCACTACAATGAAGTCTCACTTCCCCCCGGTCAAAAGGGCCATCTGAGAAAAGTGTAAAATCCAGAAAAGCAAGACAGGCCATGGAGAACTGGGAGCCTTGTTATGCTGATGGGCGGGATGTAAATTGCCAACAGACACTCGGGAAAAGTGTATGGTGTTTCCTGAAACATCTAAAAAACAAAGCAACAGAGCCTAGGGCACTTCCACTTATGGTCCTATAGCTTAGGGAAATTAAAATCAAAAAGACACAGCCACCCCACAGTTTGGGACAGCTCTGTTTACAAGAACCTCGTTTACGGTACAAGTTCAATATCGCAGAAAGTGAAAAATGGATAAAGAAGTTGTGGTACTTATGTACAATGCAAAATCACTCAGCCATGAAATCTATGTCATCAGGCCCATAGCAGCATAATGAGTGGATTCAGGTATGATGATTCTAACTGAAATATGTCACACAGAAAAAGAAACATCATAAGATATCACTAATACACGGAATGTGAACTTGGCTACACATGAACTGAATTACAAAACAGAACAGGGTCTCAAGTTTAGAAAACCAACTTATGCTTCCTTAAGGGGGAAAGTGAGTTGGGGTGCTGCATAAAACCAGAGTTTGAAATTAGCACAGATACCATTCAATAAGCCAAATATGTAATAGACAAGACCTACCCCTTGCTCAACAAAATGGACTCAACAATGAGGTATCACCTCACACCTGATAGAATGGGCATCATGAGAAAGTCTACAAACAAAAATGCTGGAAAGGGTGTGGAGAAAAGGAACCCTCTTCCACTATTGTTGGGAATATAAATTGATACAGTCACTACGGAGAACAATATGGAGTTTCTTAAGAAACTAACAATAGAATTACCATATGATACAGCAATCCCAGTACTGGACATATATCCAGACAAAACCATAAATCAAAACGAGACATTCACCGCAATGTTCATTGCATCACTATTTACAATATCGAGGTAATGGAAGCAACCTAAATGCCCACAGACAGACGAATGCATAAAGCTGTGGTACATATATAAAATGGAATATTACTAAGCCATGAAAAGGAATGAAATTGGGTCATTTGTAGAGACGTCGATGGATCTAGAGACTGTCATACAGAGTGAAGTAAGTCAGAAAGAGAAAAACAAATCTTGTATATTCATGCATATATGTGGAACCTAGAAAAACTGTACAGATTAACCATTTTGCAAGGCATAAATAGAGCAACAGATGTAGACAACAAATGTATGGACAACAAGGGGGGAAAGCTGTTGGGGGGGTGGTGGTGGGAGGAGTTGAGAGACTGGGATTGGCATGTATACATTTATATGTATAAAATAGATAACCAATAAGAACCTGCTGTATAAAAATATAAAATAAAATTCAAAATTAAAAAGAAATAAAATTTAAAAAATAAAACAGAAAAAACAATTATTCCCTTCACATACATGTATTTATATGAATAAATTATTTCCATGCTTATATCTGTAAATACAAAAAAGAGGAATAAAATCTACCTTGAACCAAAAACGAAAAAGAGAAAAAAAACACAGAACCCACCAGTTCCACAGAGGAAAACCGTATCAGGGCACTTGCTCCAGTTGTAAACAATTCTGAAGTTGGCCAGTGGTGGGGAATCGTCTCCCATTCAGCCAGCAGCCCCCACGCAACAAGCGTCCTCATTGCAAAGCTGGGGCACCGTGCCGAGGCATCTGTGAGTAAACGTGAGCTGAGCCCCAGGCCAGTTGCTGCTGAACTATTCCCACCCGTCCCAGGTAAAACACCTGAATATATACAAGGACTTGAAAGCCTAGAGGAAGGGCCATAGAGCCACACGAGTGACAGCATGCCGGCCGACTTGGTGCCTGCAGGCCAGCCAGGATGGTCCTGGCCCTGGGTGCTCTTCTGGAAGATTTCCATTACCCTGACTGAGATACCCGTCCTGTCCCTGCCCCCACTGCTTTTTTCCTTCCTCACCTCTGCCCAGGGAGAAATTCCAGCAGCAGGTATGGGTGACACATCCTCTTCTTTAGCAGGTGGCAGCCTGGCAACTGCTGCAGAAAGTCCAGCAGAGCCCCACTCACACTGGGCCACCCACAAAGCCGTGGCCTCTCACTCCCTCCCACCAGCCCAGCCCCGAGACTGCTGACAGGGCAGAGAAAATGGCGTCAGGCACGGCTGCAGGGGCTCTTGCTGCCTGGAGTGGTATTTATATTGATCTCAACCCAGGCACACCTGGGGAGGGCTGGCCCGCACGGTAAGGCTGCCCAGGTCAGCCAATCATCACCCCTCAGGGGCTCACAGTTGCAGAAAATGGAACTTGCTGAACCGGCCAGGTCCAAGGAACAGGTGTGGGCTCCTGAGAGTCAGGATAGACAAGGGGCTGCAGCTTTGGCTTGTTTTCTAATCATTTTATCTGGCCCATGAGTGGGAGACAACTTCAAGAAAACCCTCTCCTTATGAGAGGAACCCAGGAGTCAGGGAGAGGAGGGGTGGGTGGTGGTTGGAGACAGAGGCCTGGTGCCCCGGGTGCAGTGGAAGTCTCTGGAAGACCAGGTGGAGGGAGGCCGCACAGAGTGATGCCCAGGGTCACAGACCTGTCGCAGCTGCTGTTTGTTAGTTCAAGTCCTGCTCTGAGGTGCTCTGTGCCAGCTCTGAGCGACAGGTGAGCTGGGGGTGCTCTGCAATGAGGGCTATGTGCACGGTTCCTGTGTGCCCAGCCCTGCCATGGTACCTGCAAGGGTAGCTCTGTATCCTGGGAAGGGCCTGACCACGAGAGCCCCGTGGGCTGGGGTGGGGGTGGGGTACCTGCCCAGGTGAGCTCCATATTCTGGGATTGGTCTGACCACGAGAGCCCCATGGGCTGCTGGGGACCTGGTAAAGGATGTCAGGACAGTCAGTGAAGCCACCGAGGATATACCTCCAGTTGCTCCTAATTCCTACACCCTGCTGGTCATTCTACCAACCACCAGGACATGGTATTCTGTATTAGTCTTCAATGATGCCTTCTTTTGTATTCCATTAGTCCCAGAGTCACAAGAAATTTTGGCTTGTGAGTGGCAGGACTCAACATACAACTAAAACAATACTTCCGGGCCGTCTTGCCCCAAGGGTGCAAAAATTCCCACACCATCTTTGGGGAAAGCTTAGCTAAAGACCTAAAAGTTCTACCTCTGGAAAAGGAAACCCTCCTTCAGTACGCAGACGACATTCTGATCGCCAGCCCTACTAAGGAGGCCTCTGAACTACCAAGCCAATAAAGGATAGAAGTTGTCCAAGAAAAAGCTCAAATATCACAGACTGCGGTGACCTGCCTGGGCTTCATTCTCACAGAAGGTCGGAGAAGCCCATCCCAGGAAAGGGAAGAAACCATTTGCAGCCTTACCCCTTTCTAAAACTAGAAGACAGCTTAGGGGTTCCTGGGGAGGCCAGGGTTTGCTGCTTCTGGATCCCTAACTACAGTCTACTAGCTGGGCCTCTATATGAAACACTGAAAGGAAAAGATGATGATCCTTTTGAATAGAATCCAGAAGTGGCCTTTCAAGAATGGAAAGAGCAGTCAATTCAGACCCTTGCCCTGGAACTCCCTAATTTAGCTAAACCCTTTGACCTTTACATTCCCGGTGAAAGGTGAATCGCCATTGGAGAATTAGTGCAAAAACTGGGACCACTTGAAATGGAACAATGCAAGAATGCCATCCAGGTAGGATAAACTACGGTCACCAAGGGGCTTGGCCCACTGCCGCATCTGGCCAAGATACTGGCGGTATCTAAAAACCTGGAAATCAGCAGCCCAAAAGGCCACCTCCTTCCTAAGGGAAAAGGACCCCACGTGGTGATCCTAACCACCAACGATGCCCTGAAGTTGCAGGGTTCGCTCCGTGGGCACACCGACCTCGAGTGAGGAGGCCCTCCAACTCCAACATCCAGAGAGATAACCGGGGGCAACAGGGCACCATGACGACTCGTGTGAACATCACTTGACCTGGAGTTTCTCTCATAAAACAATAAGAGTGTGTCCCAAAAGAGTAGACTACTGCTTGCAGGACTTACTGCACCCAGAGGGGAGCTAATAATCTTGGCGGGGGAACCGTATATCACACTGTCACCATAGAAAAGCCTACAGACACCGTGATGATGGTGGCCAATAAGACCGGCTGGACTCCTGTTTACTTCAAAAGGCTGTTGACTCAGTGGTCATCATGGTCCTTGATCACCACTGACCCTGGACTGTCTGGGAGTTGAGCGGGCAGGGCTCTGACACCTGGTGCTGTTTGTACGTTAATTCAGGGGCCTAATTGAAGAAAGCGCAGACTACTGGTCAGAGCATCTAGGCTGGCAGAAACGGTCAGCCTAAGGTGGCCGAACAAATGTGGGGCGGGGTGAAACCGGCCCCCACAGCGTCTCTGCACATCTCTTTCCTGGACCCTTAAAGGTCATTAGAATCTATAACAATTCCAATGCTGGTGCTCAGGTGGACGAGCAGGGAGGCAGGGGGCCTGGGGACAATCAACGTCACCTGGAGGCTGCTGGGGAGAAGCTCTGACCCTCGCCCCCGGGTATTAGGGCTCCCAACTCAGCACTCAGCAGTTACAGAAGAAGTGTCTGCACCCTCAGCACTCCAAGAATGAGGAACGGGACAAAAGGCAGAGGAGGGGTTTGTCCCCAGCAAAGCCCATTAAAAATCCCTGGGAGATAAAAATAGAATCTGGGCAATAAAGTCAAGTCTAACCTTTTTTATCCTTTGTGCTTTGTCTAATTTCACGTGCTCCTAGGGTCCCGCATGCAGAGGTTCCACACCCGGCACTTCAGACCAGATTTCCTAGTGCAGAATGGCTGGGTCGACACCTCAGCTCCTGGGGCCCAGTGCAGACTCCGCGATATAGAGCCTGAGCTGCAGCCAACCTGGCCCTCGAGAGCTCCGCCCCCTCCCTCCCACTGACTCTGACAGGATCTCTACACAGCAGCCCAGCCCACAGCCCACGGGGTAGTGCATGCTCTCACCTCTCCATTCTCTGATCAAAATATAAAGTTTCCTTTGCTTGTGAACCAAACTCAGTCTCGATCTGTTGGCCCCAATGACACTGGGCAGGGGGACACTTGTTGGGGTCCACTCTGGAGGATCAGTAACAGAAATTGAGACTATTGTAACCTCAATGAACAGATGTGTGAGCCAAACTGTAGTTAACATAGAACAGTGTATAAGGCTCGGGTAAAATAAGATGTTTCTAACACTTCCATTTGATATTTCCATCACTTTATTATAAGCAAGTTCAGTGAAAAGGTTTGTCTTATTTGTCAGGTCAATATTAGAGAAACGAAGTGATTTCTTTCCAAGGATGTACATCTAATAATCTTGGTTAAAGCTTCAATCTTGTTTTAAATGCTTTTCCATTGAAAATGATACCTCTCTTTCAGCTCCCCCATTTCTGAGAAGTATAAAATCTTATAATTTATTATTACCAAAGGGGAAAGGTGGGAGGAGGGATAAATTAACAGTTTGGGATTAACACATACACACTGCTATGTATAAAATAGATCATCAACAAGGAACTACTGTATAGCACAGGGAACTACACTCAACATTTTGCAATAACCTATAAGGGGAAATAATCTGAAAAAGAATAGATATTTTTATTGACATCATCTATCAATGACAGTTAAAGTGTAACCTAAGGGAAGCTGGTGGTGAGTGCTTCTGACCCTGAAGACTTCAATCATCTAAAGTTTGGACTCTGCCTACTTCCCAAGGCCCTTAATGAACATATGTGTAGCCGTAGCTTAAAAAATTCCCCAGTTTGGGTTTCGGGGAGACACTGATTTTGAAAAAGCCCTGGTGTTCTCCTTACATGAATGGGACTCTTCCTACTGCTAAAACATGTCTGTCACACCCAGAGGATGGTATACCGTCTGATCGGGAAGAGTTTGGAAAAGGCATCTCATCTCCTCATCTCCTGGTGCTCGGGTTCACCCCTCCAGCGTCTTTACTAACAGTCTCCCCACTTGGAGATGTCAGCACTGTCAACATCCTGTTGCGTACAGTTTGGAATTTGTCCAGAGGATGAAGCGGAAGGATGAGGAACAATGAGAGACAAGTCCTAGGTGTTCAGACAGGCACATGTCACTCTAATTTCCAATCAGGAAGACGAATTGACCAAAGGCTAGGGTTGCCCATGGAAACAGTATAGGGCTTGAGGAAATCCCGCTGCTTTGTGGCCAGTTCCCATAAACACAAGTTGAACAATGGAACTCAGGGGCAGTAAAATTCACAAAACTGCAGAGTTGAAAATATCCATCACTGAAAAATGTCTTGAGGAAAGTCAGAGAAAAGGACTTGTAAGCAAGGGAGAATGGCAGGAAAGGGATTTGAGGAGGTAGAAAGGACTCGCCATTAAGCACAAGAAAAGGAGCTGAACATTGCCAACATTGCAGTTGGCCAAAAAGGGTGTATGCGTTTTTTTCTGTATATATATTCAAGAAAAGGGCATACACTTTTTTAGCCAACCAAACAGGTGGGCACTGGAAGTCAATACTACAAAAGATATCACTTCGCATCAGTCAGAAGAGCCATCCTCATAAAGCGTAAACAACAGAAATGCAGGACAGGGCAAGGAGAAGAGGGAGCCCTGTGAGACTTATAGTGGAAATGTATATTGCCAACGGCCATTCTGGAGAAGTGTATTGTGTTTACTAAAGCATCTAAAAAATGAGCTACAGAGCATAGGGCACTTGCACTCATGGGCGTATATCTTGAGAAAAACAAAAATCGAGAGGACACAGGCACCCCAATGTTTACCCCCTCTCTGTTTAAAAGATCCTCAACTAGGATATAACTTAAATGTCTCTGGAGGGAAAAAATGGGTAGAGATGTGGTACTTAGGTAGAGTGGAATATTATTCAGCCTGGAAATCAATGAAATATGGCCAGTTGTAACAACTCCGGAGGAGTTACGTATGATCTTTCTAAGTGACAGAATTCAAAAAGAAAAAGACACATATCATAAGATATCACTTAAAGGTGGAATCTAAAATGGCTACACATGAAATAAATTACAAAACAAAAACATAGTCAAATATGTAGAAAACACTCATAAGGCTGCTAAATGGGAAAGGTGGGGAGGGGTGAGGCATCACCCAGGAGGTTGAAATTAGCAAAGATACCATTCCAAATACCAAACTGATAATCAACAAGGCCTACACGGTAGCTAAAAGAACTGCACTCAGCACACTCAAGTCACCGGAAAAGAATATATACGACTGGTAAGAATCTGAAAAAGAATTTACTGATGTCTCTCTGTACGTGAATCAAGTGGATGTACAGCAGCAAGAAACAGAGCTTTGAAAATCAGCTGTAACCAATATAGTAATAAATTGAAAAAAATAAACGACAGAGAGACAGAGAAAACCTCTTACAACTTTTCCTCAGGGCCGGTGATGCAACATGGATTGAACACATCTAGACCCACAGCAGGATGAGACATAAGGCTGGAAACTGTTTGCGCTAAGAGAAATGTGAGGTTGGGTGAGGAAATGCACACCCTTTAAAGTAATACTACCTGGTACCCATTCAATGGGTCCCAAATATGCAGGTTCAAGGGATCTTCCTACAGCTAAAACATGCATGGAAAACCCAGAGGACTGTACACCATGTGATCGGGAGATGTGTCTAAAATGCAGCTCATTTATCCTCTCCTGGTGCTCCTGTTCACCATTCCAGCCACGTTACTTAGAATCTCCCCACTTGGAGAATCAGCACATTTCAACTTCTGTTTCACACATTTTGCAAATTGTGAGGAGGATGAACGGGGAACCAATGAGAGAATAGTTGTAGGGGTTTGGACGGGCACATATCACTCTAATTTCCCATTAAGAATAAGAATTGAAAAAAGGCTCAGCCCGCCTCGCCCGAGCCAAAATAGGGCCTGAAGCAATCCTGCGGGTTTGAGGCCAGCTCACAAAAGAGCAACTTAAAAAATGGAGCTCAGGGTCACTGCAATTCACAAACCTGCAGAGTTATAAATGAAAACTAACGTCCAAAAATATGTTGAGGTAAGGCAAAGAAGAGGATCTGAATGCAAGACAGAATTGCAAGAAACAGATTTCAAGAGATAGATTGGACTCGTCTTTAAAGCACATGAAAAGCGGCAGAATTTCGACAATGATGCAGTTGGCCCAAAAGGGCGTATGCGTTTTTTCCTGATTATATCCAGGAAAAAACGCATACGCACTTTATGGGCAACGAAGCAAGCAAGCAATGCAAATGTGCACAACAAAGAAGTCTCATTTCCCACTGGTCAAAAGGGCCATCCTAAAAAATTGTAAAAACCAGAAATGCAGGACAGGCCATGGAGAACAGGGAGCCTTTATACGCTGATGGGCAGTGTGTGAACTGCCGAGAGCCACTCTGGAGAAGTGTATGGTGGTTCCTAAATCATCTAAAAAACAGAGCTACAGAGCATAGGACACTTCCAATCATGGGAGTATATCTAGGGAAATCTAAAAATTAACAAGACACAAGCACACCACAGTTTAGGGCTACTCTGTTTACAAGAACCTCAACTTCAGTATACCTTAAATATCCCAGGAAAGAGAACAATGGATAAAGAAGATGTGGTACTTATGTACAATGGAATATCTCTTCACCATGAAATCAATGTAATAAGGCTAGTAGAAGGATAAAGAGTGGATTTAGGTCCGATAATACTACTTGAAATAAGTCAAACAGAAAAAGAAACATATCATAAGATATCACTTATAGAGGGAGGGTAAATATGGCTGCACAAGAAATGAATTACAGAACAGAACAGTGTCTCACATTTAGAAAACACACTTATTTCAGCTTAAGGGGAAAGGAGAGGTGGGGTGATGCATAAAACCAGAGTTTGAAATTAGCACAGATACCGTTCAATAAACCAAATAGATATTAGACAAGATCTACACCTTGCTCAATGAACTGGCCTCAACACACCCTATACACCGCAGAGAAATATATCTGAGTAATAAGAATCTTAAAACCCATGTATTGATATATCTCCATAAGGGAATCAAGTGTGTGCAGAGTGGCACAAACACAGCAGTGAAAATGAGCTAAACCCCATTATAGAAATAAATTTTAAAAACAAAACGCAGAAACAATGAAAGAGAGAAAAATTCTTACAAAATTCGCTCAGGGGCTGTGATGCAACCTGGATTGACCACATATAAACCCACAGCTGGATAAGACATAAGGCTGGACACTTGGGGCTGAGAGGATTGATGAGCTTTGGTGAGCAACTGCCAAAAGTTTAATGCAATACTTCATGCTACTCATTCCAAGGGTCCCAACACTCCAGGTTGAAG
This sequence comes from Pseudorca crassidens, assembly GCF_039906515.1. NCBI lineage: Eukaryota > Metazoa > Chordata > Mammalia > Artiodactyla > Delphinidae > Pseudorca > Pseudorca crassidens. The sequence continues at coordinate 67,483 of NW_027136302.1, read as the reverse complement.
GGAATCTTCCTACAGCTAAACCATGCTTGGGAAACCCAGCGACTGGTATACCATATGATCGGGAAAGGTTTCTAAAACGCACCTCATTTTTCCTCTCCTGGGGCTCCGGATCGACATTCCAGCCGCTTTACCAAAAATATCCCCACATGGAGAGTCAATGCCTTTAAGTTCTGGTATCGCACAGTCTGCAGTTAGTGCGGAGGATGAATGGGAATAGGGGGAACCAGTGAGAAACTAGCTGTAGCGGTTTCAATGGGCACATGTCACTCTAAATTCACATCAGTAAGAAGAATAAACCAAAGGCACAGCAAGGTGCCCCAGAAGAAGAATAGGGCCTGAAGGAATCCTGTGGTTATGAGGCAAGATCACAAAAATAAGAGCTGAAAAATGGAGCTAAGGGCCACTGCAATTCAAAAACCTGCAGAGTTATAAAGGCCAACTATTTTCAAAAAATATATTGAGGTAAGGCTATGAAGAGGCATTGAAAGCAAGGCAGAATTGCAGGAAAACGATTTCAGGAGGTAGACTGGAATTGCATTTAAAGCATAGGAAAAGAGGCAGAACGTCCACAATGATTCACTTGGCCAAAAAGGGCGTATGCCTTTTTTCCTGAATTTATTCAGGAAAAGAGGCATACGCTCTTTTTGGCCAACCAAGCAAGCTTGCAAAGGAAATCTGCACTACAATGAAGTCTCACTTCCCCCTGGTCAAAAGGGTCATCTGAAAAAAGTGTAAAATCCAGAAAGGCAGGACAGGCCATGGAGAACTGGGAGCCTTGTTATGCTGATGGGCGGGATGTAAATTGCCAACAGACACTCGGGAGAAGTGTATGGTGTTTCCTGAAACATCTAAAAAACAAAGCAACAGAGCCTAGGGCACTTCCACTTATGGTCCTATAGCTTAGGGAAATTAAAATCAAAAAGACACAGCCACCCCAAAGTTTGGGACGCCTCTGTTTACAAGAACCTCGTTTACCGTACAAGTTCAACATCGCAGAAAGTGAAAAATGGATAAAGAAGTTGTGGTATTTACTTACAAAGCAATATCACTCAGCAATGAAATCTATGTCATCAGGCCCTTAGCAGGACAATGAGTGGATTCAGGTATGATGATTCTAACTGAAATAAGTCACACAGAAAAAGAAACATCATAAGATATCACTAATACACGGAATGTAAACTTGGCTACACAGGAACTGAATTACAAAACAGAACAGGGTCTCAAATTTAGAAAACCAACTTATGCTTGCTTAAGGGGAAAGGTGAGTTGGGGTGCTGCATAAAACCAGCGATTGAAATGAGCACAGATAAAGTTCCTTAAGCGAAATATGTAATAGACAAGAGCTACTCCTTGCTCAACGAAATGGACTCAACAACCCATATTACACGCCTAAGAATGTACCTGACTAGTAAGTATCTTAAAACCTATGGATTGCTATGTCTCCAAAAGAGAATGAAGCGTGTGTACAAGGGCATAAACGCAGCAGTGATAGGATTGGAGAGGTTCGGTGAGCAAATGAAGACCCTTTGAAGTCATATTGCATCGTACCCATTCCACGGGTTTCAACTACCCAGGTTTAAGGTATTCTTCCTTCTGCTAAAACATGCATGTGGAACCTAGAGTATGATCAACCATGTGATCGGGAAACCTGTTCAAATATGTCTCAGTTTTCGTACCCTGGTACTCGGGTGCAACATTCCAGACACATTACTAAGACTCTCCCGACTTGGAGAGTCAGTCCCTTTAACCTCCTGTTTGGCCCAGTTTGCAATTTCTGCGGAAGATGAACAGGAATAGCGAGAACCAATGAGAGACTAGCTGGAGGTGTCTGGACGGGCAAATTTAACTCTCATTTCCCACCAGGAAGAGGAATTAACCAAAGGCTCAGCGTGCCGTGACGGAACCAGATTAGGGCCTGAAGCCATCCTGCGGTGTTGCGGCCAGCTCAAAAGAAAGCGAGTTGAAGAAAGGAGCTCAGGGGCACTGTAATTCACAAACCTGCAGAGTTATAAATGACAGCTATCGTCCAAAAATATACTGAAGTAAGGCTGCCAAGAGGACTTGAAAGCGGGGCAGAATTGCAGGAAACCGATTTCAGGAGGTAGACTGGAATTGCATTGAAAGCATAGGAAAAGAGGCAGAACGTCCACAATGATGCACTTGGCCAAAAAGGGCGTATGCGTTTTTTCCTGAATATATTCAGGAAAAACCGCATACGCCCTTTTTGGCCAACCAAGCAAACTTGCAAAGGAAATGTGCACTACAATGAAGTCTCACTTCAACCCAGTCAAAAGGGCCATCTGAAAAAAGTGTAAAATCCAGAAAGGCAGGACAGGCCATGGAGAACTGGGAGCCTTGTTATGCTGATGGGCGGGGTGTAATTTGCCAACAGACACTCGGGAGAAGTGTATGGTGTTTCCTGAAACATCTAAAAAACAAAGCAACAGAGCCTAGGGCACTTCCACTTATGGTCCTATAGCTTAGGGAAATTAAAATCAAAAAGACACAGCCACCCCAAAGTTTGGAACGCCTCTGTTTACAAGAACCTCGTTTACGGTACAAGTTCAATATCGCACAAAGTGAAAAATGGATAAAGAAGTTGTGGTACTTACGTACAATGCAATATCACTCAGCAATGAAATCTATGTCATCAGGCCCGTAGCAGCATAATGAGTGGATTCAGGTATGATGATTCTAACTGAAATAAGTCACACAGAAAAAGAAACATCATAAGATATCAGTAATACACGGAATGTAAACTTGGCTACACAGGAACTGAATTACAGAACAGAACAGGGTCTCAAATTTAGAAAACCAACTTATGCTTGCTTAAGGGGAAAGGTGAGTTGGTGTGCTGCATAAAACCAGAGATTGAAATGAGCACAGATAAAGTTCCTTAAGTCAAATATGGAATAGACAAGAGCTACTCCTTGCTCAACGAAATGGACTCAACACCCCATATTAAATGCCTAAGAATGTACCTGACTAGTAAGTATCTTAAAACCTATGGATTGCTATGTCTCCGAAAGGGAATCAAGCCTGTGTACAGGGGCATAAACGCAGCAGTGATAGGATTGGAGAGGTTCGGTGAGCAAATGAAGACCCTTTGAAGTCATATTGCATGGTACCCATTCCACGCGTCTCAACTCTCCAGGTTTCAGGGATTCTTCCTTGAGCTAAAACATGCATGTGGAACCCAGAGTATGATCAACCATGTGATCGGGAGACTTGTTCCAAAATGTCTCAGTTCTCGTCCCCTGGTACTCGGGTGCAACATTCCAGACGCTTTACTAACACTCTCCCGACTTGGAGAGTCAGTGCCTTTAACCTCCTGTTTGGCCCAGTTTGCAATTTCTGCGGAAGATGAACAGGAATAGGGAGAACCAATGAGAGACTAGCTGGAGGTGTCTGGACGGGCAAATTTAACTCTCATTTCCCACCAGGAAGAGGAATTAACCAAAGGCTCAGCATGTCGTGCCGGGACCAGATTAGGGCCTGAAGCCATCCTGCGGTGTTGCGGCCAGCTCACAAGAAAGCGAGTTGAAGAAAGGAGCTCAGGGGCACTGTAATTCACAAACCTGCAGACTTATAAATGACAGCTATCGTCCAAAAATATACTGAAGTAAGGTTGCCAAGAGGACTTGAAAGCGGGGAAGAATTGCAGGAAACCGATTTCAGGAGGTAGACTCGAATTGCATTGAAAGCATAGGAAAACAGGGAGAACGTCCACAATGATGCACTTCGCCAAAAAGGGCGTATGCGTTTTTTCCTGACATACGCCCTTTTTGGCCAACCAAGCAAGCTTGCAAAGGAAATTTGCACTATAATGAAGTCTCACTTCCCCCCGGTCAAAAGGGCCATCTGAGAAAAGTGTAAAATCCAGAAAGGCAGGACAGGCCATGGAGAACTTGGAGCCTTGTTATGCTGATGGGCGGGATGTAAATTGCCAACAGCCACTCGGGAGAAGTGTATGGTGTTTCCTGAAACATCTAAAAAACAAAGCAACAGAGCCTAGGGCACTTCCACTTATGGTCCTATAGCTTAGGGAAATTAAAATCAAAAAGACACAGCCACCCCAAAGTTTGGGACGCCTCTGTTTACAAGAACCTCGTTTACAGTACAAGTTCAACATCGCAGAAAGTGAAAAATGGATAAAGAAGTTGTGGTATTTACTTACAAAGCAATATCACTCAGCAATGAAATCTATGTCATCAGGCCCTTAGCAGCACAATGAGTGGATTCAGGTATGATGATTCTAACTGAAATAAGTCACACAGAAAAAGAAACATCATAAGATATCAGTAATACACGGAATGTAAACTTGGCTACACAGGAACTGAATTACAGAACAGAACAGGGTCTCAAATTTAGAAAACCAACCTATGCTTGCTTAAGGGTAAAGGTGAGTTGGGGTGCTGCATAAAACCAGAGATTGAAATGAGCACAGATAAAGTTCCTTAAGCCAAATATGGAATAGACAAGAGCTACTCCTTGCTCAACGAAATGGACTCAACACCGCATATTAAATGCCTAAGAATGTACCTGACTAGTAAGTATCTTAAAACCTATGGATTGCTATGTCTCCGAAAGAGAATCAAGCATGTGTACAGGGGCATAAACGCAGCAGTGATAGGATTGGAGAGGTTCGGTGAGCAAATGAAGACCCTTTGAAGTCATATTGCATGGTACCCATTCCACGGGTTTCAACTACCCAGGTTTAAGGTATTCTTCCTTCAGCTAAAACATGCATGTGGAACCTAGAGTATGATCAACCATGTGATCGGGAGACGTGTTCAAATATGTCTCAGTTTTCGTACCCTGGTACTCGGGTGCAACATTCCAGACGCTTTACTAACACCCTCCCGACTTGGAGAGTCAGTCCCTTTAACCTCCTGTTTGGCCCAGTTTGCAATTTCTGCGGAAGATGAACAGGAATAGCGAGAACCAATGAGAGACTAGCTGGAGGTGTCTGGACGGGCAAATTTAACTCTCATTTCCCACCAGGAAGAGGAATTAACCAAAGGCTCAGCGTGCCGTGCCGGAACCAGATTAGGGCCTGAAGCCATCCTGCGGTGTTGCGGCCAGCTCAAAAGAAAGCGAGTTGAAGAAAGGAGCTCAGGGGCACTGTAATTCACAAACCTGCAGAGTTATAAATGACAGCTATCGTCCAAAAATATACTGAAGTAAGGCTGCCAAGAGGACTTGAAAGCGGGGCAGAATTGCAGGAAACCGATTTCAGGAGGCAGACTGGAATTGCATTGAAAGCATAGGAAAAGAGGCAGAACGTCCACCATGATGCACTTGGCCAAAAAGGGCGTATGCGTTTTTTCCTGAATATATTCAGGAAAAAACGCATACGCCCTTTTTGGCCAACCAAGCAAGCTTGAAAAGGAAATCTGCACTACAATGAAGTCTCACTTCCCCCCGGTCAAAAGGGCCATCTGAAAAAAGTGTAAAATCCAGAAAGGCAGGACAGGCCATGGAGAACTGGGAGCCTTGTTATGCTGATGGGCGGGATGTAAATTGCCAACAGACACTCGGGAGAAGTGTATGGTGTTTCCTGAAACATCTAAAAAACAAAGCAACAGAGCCTAGGGCACTTCCACTTATGGTCCTATAGCTTAGGGAAATTAAAATCAAAAAGACACAGCCACCCCAAAGTTTGGGACGCCTCTGTTTACAAGAACCTCGTTTACCGTACCAGTTCAACATCGCAGAAAGTGAAAAATGGATAAAGAAGTTGTGGTATTTACTTACAAAGCAATATCACTCAGCAATGAAATCTAGGTCATCAGGCCCTTAGCAGCACAATGAGTGGATTCAGGTATGATGATTCTAACTGAAATAAGTCACACAGAAAAAGAAACATCATAAGATATCAGTAATACACGGAATGTAAACTTGGCTACACAGGAACTGAATTACAGAACAGAACAGGGTCTCAAATTTAGAAAACCAACTTATGCTTGCTTAAGGGGAAAGGTGAGTTGGGGTGCTGCATAAAACCAGAGATTGAAATGAGCACAGATAAAGTTCCTTAAGCCAAATATGGAATAGACAAGAGCTACTCCTTGCTCAACGAAATGGACTCAACACCGCATATTAAACGCCTAAGAATGTACCTGACTAGTAAGTATCTTAAAACCTATGGATTGCTATGTCTCCGAAAGAGAATCAAGCATGTGTACAGGGGCATAAACGCAGCAGTGATAGGATTGGAGAGGTTCGGTGAGCAAATGAAGACCCTTTGAAGTCATATTGCATGGTACCCATTCCACGGGTTTCAACTACCCAGGTTTAAGGTATTCTTCCTTCAGCTAAAACATGCATGTGGAACCTAGAGTATGATCAACCATGTGATCGGGAGACGTGTTCAAATATGTCTCAGTTTTCGTACCCTGGTACTCGGGTGCAACATTCCAGATGCTTTACTAACACCCTCCCGACTTGGAGAGTCAGTCCCTTTAACCTCCTGTTTGGCCCAGTTTGCAATTTCTGCGGAAGATGAACAGGAATAGCGAGAACCAATGAGAGACTAGCTGGAGGTGTCTGGACGGGCAAATTTAACTCTCATTTCCCACCAGGAAGAGGAATTAACCAAAGGCTCAGCGTGCCGTGCCGGAACCAGATTAGGGCCTGAAGCCATCCTGCGGTGTTGCGGCCAGCTCAAAAGAAAGCGAGTTGAAGAAAGGAGCTCAGGGGCACTGTAATTCACAAACCTGCAGAGTTATAAATGACAGCTATCGTCCAAAAATATACTGAAGTAAGGCTGCCAAGAGGACTTGAAAGCGGGGCAGAATTGCAGGAAACCGATTTCAGGAGGTAGACTGGAATTGCATTGAAAGCATAGGAAAAGAGGCAGAACGTCCACAATGATGCACTTGGCCAAAAAGGGCGTATGCGTTTTTTCCTGAATATATTCAGGAAAAAACGCATACGCCCTTTTTGGCCAACCAAGCAAGCTTGCAAAGGAAATCTGCACTACAATGAAGTCTCACTTCCCCCCGGTCAAAAGGGCCATCTGAAAAAAGTGTAAAATCCAGAAACGCAGGACAGGCCATGGAGAACTGGGAGCCTTGTTATGCTGATGGGCGGGATGTAAATTGCCAACAGACACTCGGGAGAAGTGTATGGTGTTTCCTGAAACATCTAAAAAACAAAGCAACAGAGCCTAGGGCACTTCCACTTATGGTCCTATAGCTTAGGGAAATTAAAATCAAAAAGACACAGCCACCCCAAAGTTTGGGACGCCTCTGTTTACAAGAACCTCGTTTACAGTACAAGTTCAACATCGCAGAAAGTGAAAAATGGATAAAGAAGTTGTGGTATTTACTTACAAAGCAATATCACTCAGCAATGAAATCTATGTCATCAGGCCCTTAGCAGCACAATGAGTGGATTCAGGTATGATGATTCTAACTGAAATAAGTCACACAGAAAAAGAAACATCATAAGATATCAGTAATACACGGAATGTAAACTTGGCTACACAGGAACTGAATTACAGAACAGAACAGGGTCTCAAATTTAGAAAACCAACTTATGCTTGCTTAAGGGGAAAGGTGAGTTGGGGTGCTGCATAAAACCAGAGATTGAAATGAGCACAGATAAAGTTCCTTAAGCCAAATATGGAATAGACAAGAGCTACTCCTTGCTCAACGAAATGGACTCAACACCGCATATTAAATGCCTAAGAATGTACCTGACTAGTAAGTATCTTAAAACCTATGGATTGCTATGTCTCCGAAAGAGAATCAAGCATGTGTACAGGGGCATAAACGCAGCAGTGATAGGATTGGAGAGGTTCGGTGAGCAAATGAAGACCCTTTGAAGTCATATTGCATGGTACCCATTCCACGGGTTTCAACTACCCAGGTTTAAGGTATTCTTCCTTCAGCTAAAACATGCATGTGGAACCTAGAGTATGATCAACCATGTGATCGGGAGACGTGTTCAAATATGTCTCAGTTTTCGTACCCTGGTACTCGGGTGCAACATTCCAGACGCTTTACTAACACCCTCCCGACTTGGAGAGTCAGTCCCTTTAACCTCCTGTTTGGCCCAGTTTGCAATTTCTGCGGAAGATGAACAGGAATAGCGAGAACCAATGAGAGACTAGCTGGAAGGTGTCTGGACGGGCAAATTTAACTCTCATTTCCCACCAGGAAGAGGAATTAACCAAAGGCTCAGCGTGCCGTGCCGGAACCAGATTAGGGCCTGAAGCCATCCTGCGGTGTTGCGGCCAGCTCAAAAGAAAGCGAGTTGAAGAAAGGAGCTCAGGGGCACTGTAATTCACAAACCTGCAGAGTTATAAATGACAGCTATCGTCCAAAAATATACTGAAGTAAGGCTGCCAAGAGGACTTGAAAGCGGGGCAGAATTGCAGGAAACCGATTTCAGGAGGCAGACTGGAATTGCATTGAAAGCATAGGAAAAGAGGCAGAACGTCCACAATGATGCACTTGGCCAAAAAGGGCGTATGCGTTTTTTCCTGAATATATTCAGGAAAAAACGCATACGCCCTTTTTGGCCAACCAAGCAAGCTTGCAAAGGAAATCTGCACTACAATGAAGTCTCACTTCCCCCCGGTCAAAAGGGCCATCTGAAAAAAGTGTAAAATCCAGAAAGGCAGGACAGGCCATGGAGAACTGGGAGCCTTGTTATGCTGATGGGCGGGATGTAAATTGCCAACAGACACTCGGGAGAAGTGTATGGTGTTTCCTGAAACATCTAAAAAACAAAGCAACAGAGCCTAGGGCACTTCCACTTATGGTCCTATAGCTTAGGGAAATTAAAATCAAAAAGACACAGCCACCCCAAAGTTTGGGACGCCTCTGTTTACAAGAACCTCGTTTACAGTACAAGTTCAACATCGCAGAAAGTGAAAAATGGATAAAGAAGTTGTGGTATTTACTTACAAAGCAATATCACTCAGCAATGAAATCTATGTCATCAGGCCCTTAGCAGCACAATGAGTGGATTCAGGTATGATGATTCTAACTGAAATAAGTCACACAGAAAAAGAAACATCATAAGATATCAGTAATACACGGAATGTAAACTTGGCTACACAGGAACTGAATTACAGAACAGAACAGGGTCTCAAATTTAGAAAACCAACTTATGCTTGCTTAAGGGGAAAGGTGAGTTGGGGTGCTGCATAAAACCAGAGATTGAAATGAGCACAGATAAAGTTCCTTAAGCCAAATATGGAATAGACAAGAGCTACTCCTTGCTCAACGAAATGGACTCAACACCGCATATTAAATGCCTAAGAATGTACCTGACTAGTAAGTATCTTAAAACCTATGGATTGCTATGTCTCCGAAAGAGAATCAAGCATGTGTACAGGGGCATAAACGCAGCAGTGATAGGATTGGAGAGGTTCGGTGAGCAAATGAAGACCCTTTGAAGTCATATTGCATGGTACCCATTCCACGGGTTTCAACTACCCAGGTTTAAGGTATTCTTCCTTCAGCTAAAACATGCATGTGGAACCTAGAGTATGATCAACCATGTGATCGGGAGACGTGTTCAAATATGTCTCAGTTTTCGTACCCTGGTACTCGGGTGCAACATTCCAGACGCTTTACTAACACCCTCCCGACTTGGAGAGTCAGTCCCTTTAACCTCCTGTTTGGCCCAGTTTGCAATTTCTGCGGAAGATGAACAGGAATAGCGAGAACCAATGAGAGACTAGCTGGAAGGTGTCTGGACGGGCAAATTTAACTCTCATTTCCCACCAGGAAGAGGAATTAACCAAAGGCTCAGCGTGCCGTGCCGGAACCAGATTAGGGCCTGAAGCCATCCTGCGGTGTTGCGGCCAGCTCAAAAGAAAGCGAGTTGAAGAAAGGAGCTCAGGGGCACTGTAATTCACAAACCTGCAGAGTTATAAATGACAGCTATCGTCCAAAAATATACTGAAGTAAGGCTGCCAAGAGGACTTGAAAGCGGGGCAGAATTGCAGGAAACCGATTTCAGGAGGCAGACTGGAATTGCATTGAAAGCATAGGAAAAGAGGCAGAACGTCCACCATGATGCACTTGGCCAAAAAGGGCGTATGCGTTTTTTCCTGAATATATTCAGGAAAAAACGCATACGCCCTTTTTGGCCAACCAAGCAAGCTTGCAAAGGAAATCTGCACTACAATGAAGTCTCACTTCCCCCCGGTCAAAAGGGCCATCTGAAAAAAGTGTAAAATCCAGAAAGGCAGGACAGGCCATGGAGAACTGGGAGCCTTGTTATGCTGATGGGCGGGATGTAAATTGCCAACAGACACTCGGGAGAAGTGTATGGTGTTTCCTGAAACATCTAAAAAACAAAGCAACAGAGCCTAGGGCACTTCCACTTATGGTCCTATAGCTTAGGGAAATTAAAATCAAAAAGACACAGCCACCCCAAAGTTTGGGACGCCTCTGTTTACAAGAACCTCGTTTACAGTACAAGTTCAACATCGCAGAAAGTGAAAAATGGATAAAGAAGTTGTGGTATTTACTTACAAAGCAATATCACTCAGCAATGAAATCTATGTCATCAGGCCCTTAGCAGCACAATGAGTGGATTCAGGTATGATGATTCTAACTGAAATAAGTCACACAGAAAAAGAAACATCATAAGATATCAGTAATACACGGAATGTAAACTTGGCTACACAGGAACTGAATTACAGAACAGAACAGTGTCTCAAATTTAGAAAACCAACTTATGCTTGCTTAAGGGGAAAGGTGAGTTGGGGTGCTGCATAAAACCAGAGATTGAAATGAGCACAGATAAAGATCCTTAAGCCAAATATGGAATAGACAAGAGCTACTCCTTGCTCAACGAAATGGACTCAACACCGCATATTAAACGCCGAAGAATGTACCTGACTAGTAAGTATCTTAAAACCTATGGATTGCTATGTCTCCGAAAGAGAATCAAGCATGTGTACAGGGGCATAAACGCAGCAGTGATAGGATTGGAGAGGTTCGGTGAGCAAATGAAGACCCTTTGAAGTCATATTGCATGGTACCCATTCCACGGGTTTCAACTACCCAGGTTTAAGGTATTCTTCCTTCAGCTAAAACATGCATGTGGAACCTAGAGTATGATCAACCATGTGATCGGGAGACGTGTTCAAATATGTCTCAGTTTTCGTACCCTGGTACTCGGGTGCAACATTCCAGACGCTTTACTAACACCCTCCCGACTTGGAGAGTCAGTCCCTTTAACCTCCTGTTTGGCCCAGTTTGCAATTTCTGCGGAAGATGAACAGGAATAGCGAGAACCAATGAGAGACTAGCTGGAAGGTGTCTGGACGGGCAAATTTAACTCTCATTTCCCACCAGGAAGAGGAATTAACCAAAGGCTCAGCGTGCCGTGACGGAACCAGATTAGGGCCTGAAGCCATCCTGCGGTGTTGCGGCCAGCTCAAAAGAAAGCGAGTTGAAGAAAGGAGCTCAGGGGCACTGTAATTCACAAACCTGCAGAGTTATAAATGACAGCTATCGTCCAAAAATATACTGAAGTAAGGCTGCCAAGAGGACTTGAAAGCGGGGCAGAATTGCAGGAAACCGATTTCAGGAGGCAGACTGGAATTGCATTGAAAGCATAGGAAAAGAGGCAGAACGTCCACAATGATGCACTTGGCCAAAAAGGGCGTATGCGTTTTTTCCTGAATATATTCAGGAAAAAACGCATACGCCCTTTTTGGCCAACCAAGCAAGCTTGCAAAGGAAATCTGCACTACAATGAAGTCTCACTTCCCCCCGGTCAAAAGGGCCATCTGAAAAAAGTGTAAAATCCAGAAAGGCAGGACAGGCCATGGAGAACTGGGAGCCTTGTTATGCTGATGGGCGGGATGTAAATTGCCAACAGACACTCGGGAGAAGTGTATGGTGTTTCCTGAAACATCTAAAAAACAAAGCAACAGAGCCTAGGGCACTTCCACTTATGGTCCTATAGCTTAGGGAAATTAAAATCAAAAAGACACAGCCACCCCAAAGTTTGGGACGCCTCTGTTTACAAGAACCTCGTTTACCGTACAAGTTCAACATCGCAGAAAGTGAAAAATGGATAAAGAAGTTGTGGTATTTACTTACAAAGCAATATCACTCAGCAATGAAATCTATGTCATCAGGCCCTTAGCAGCACAATGAGTGGATTCAGGTATGATGATTCTAACTGAAATAAGTCACACAGAAAAAGAAACATCATAAGATATCAGTAATACACGGAATGTAAACTTGGCTACACAGGAACTGAATTACAGAACAGAACAGGGTCTCAAATTTAGAAAACCAACTTATGCTTGCTTAAGGGGAAAGGTGAGTTGGGGTGCTGCATAAAACCAGAGATTGAAATGAGCACAGATAAAGTTCCTTAAGTCAAATATGGAATAGACAAGAGCTACTCCTTGCTCAACGAAATGGACTCAACACCGCATATTAAATGCCTAAGAATGTACCTTACTAGTAAGTATCTTAAAACCTATGGATTGCTATGTCTCCGAAAGAGAATCAAGCATGTGAACAGGGGCATAAACGCAGCAGTGATAGGATTGGAGAGGTTCGGTGAGCAAATGAAGACCCTTTGAAGTCATATTGCATGGTACCCATTCCACGGGTTTCAACTACCCAGGTTTAAGGTATTCTTCCTTCTGCTAAAACATGCATGTGGAACCTAGAGTATGATCAACCATGTGATCGGGAAACCTGTTCAAATATGTCTCAGTTTTCGTACCCTGGTACTCGGGTGCAACATTCCAGACACATTACTAACACTCTCCCGACTTGGAGAGTCAGTCCCTTTAACCTCCTGTTTGGCCCAGTTTGCAATTTCTGCGGAAGATGAACAGGAATAGCGAGAACCAATGAGAGACTAGCTGGAGGTGTCTGGACGGGCAAATTTAACTCTCATTTCCCACCAGGAAGAGGAATTAACCAAAGGCTCAGCGTGCCGTGACGGAACCAGATTAGGGCCTGAAGCCATCCTGCGGTGTTGCGGCCAGCTCAAAAGAAAGCGAGTTGAAGAAAGGAGCTCAGGGGCACTGTAATTCACAAACCTGCAGACTTATAAATGACAGCTATCGTCCAAAAATATACTGAAGTAAGGCTGCCAAGAGGACTTGAAAGCGGGGCAGAATTGCAGGAAACCGATTTCAGGAGGTAGACTGGAATTGCATTGAAAGCATAGGAAAAGAGGCAGAACGTCCACAATGATGCACTTGGCCAAAAAGGGCGTATGCGTTTTTTCCTGAATATATTCAGGAAAAACCGCATACGCCCTTTTTGGCCAACCAAGCAAACTTGCAAAGGAAATCTGCACTACAATGAAGTCTCACTTCAACCCGGTCAAAAGGACCATCTGAAAAAAGTGTAAAATCCAGAAAGGCAGGACAGGCCATGGAGAACTGGGAGCCTTGTTATGCTGATGGGAGGGGTGTAATTTGCCAACAGACACTCGGGAGAAGTGTATGGTGTTTCCTGAAACATCTAAAAAACAAAGCAACAGAGCCTAGGGCACTTCCACTTATGGTCCTATAGCTTAGGGAAATTAAAATCAAAAAGACACAGCCACCCCAAAGTTTGGGACGCCTCTGTTTACAAGAACCTCGTTTACGGTACAAGTTCAATATCGCACAAAGTGAAAAATGGATAAAGAAGTTGTGGTACTTACGTACAATGCAATATCACTCAGCAATGAAATCTATGTCATCAGGCCCGTAGCAGCATAATGAGTGGATTCAGGTATGATGATTCTAACTGAAATAAGTCACACAGAAAAAGAAACATCATAAGATATCAGTAATACACGGAATGTAAACTCGGCTACACAGGAACTGAATTACAAAACAGAACAGGGTCTCAAATTTAGAAAACCAACTTATGCTTGCTTAAGGGGAAAGGTGAGTTGGGGTGCTGCATAAAACCAGAGATTGAAATGAGCACAGATAAAGTTCCTTAAGTCAAATATGGAATAGACAAGAGCTACTCCTTGCTCAACGAAATGGACTCAACACCCCATATTAAATGCCTAAGAATGTACCTGACTAGTAAGTATCTTAAAACCTATGGATTGCTATGTCTCCGAAAGGGAATCAAGCCTGTGTACAGGGGCATAAACGCAGCAGTGATAGGATTGGAGAGGTTCGGTGAGCAAATGAAGACCCTTTGAAGTCATATTGCATGGTACCCATTCCACGAGTCTCAACTCTCCAGGTTTCAGGGATTCTTCCTTGAGCTAAAACATGCATGTGGAACCCAGAGTATGATCAACCATGTGATCGGGAGACTTGTTCCAAAATGTCTCAGTTCTCGTCCCCTGGTACTCGGGTGCAACATTCCAGACGCTTTACTAACACTCTCCCGACTTGGAGAGTCAGTGCCTTTAACCTCCTGTTTGGCCCAGTTTGCAATTTCTGCGGAAGATGAACAGGAATAGGGAGAACCAATGAGAGACTAGCTGGAGGTGTCTGGACGGGCAAATTTAACTCTCATTTCCCACCAGGAAGAGGAATTAACCAAAGGCTCAGCATGTCGTGCCGGGACCAGATTAGGGCCTGAAGCCATCCTGCGGTGTTGCGGCCAGCTCACAAGAAAGCGAGTTGAAGAAAGGAGCTCAGGGGCACTGTAATTCACAAACCTGCAGACTTATAAATGACAGCTATCTTCCAAAAATATACTGAAGTAAGGTTGCCAAGAGGACTTGAAAGCGGGGAAGAATTGCAGGAAACCGATTTCAGGAGGTAGACTCGAATTGCATTGAAAGCATAGGAAAACAGGGAGAACGTCCACAATGATGCACTTCGCCAAAAAGGGCGTATGCGTTTTTTCCTGACATACGCCCTTTTTGGCCAACCAAGCAAGCTTGCAAAGGAAATCTGCACTACAATGAAGTCTCACTTCCCCCCGGTCAAAAGGGCCATCTGAGAAAAGTGTAAAATCCAGAAAGGCAGGACAGGCCATGGAGAACTTGGAGTCTTGTTATGCTGATGGGCGGGATGTAAATTGCCAACAGCCACTCGGGAGAAGTGTATGGTGTTTCCTGAAACATCTAAAAAACAAAGCAACAGAGCCTAGGGCACTTCCACTTATGGTCCTATAGCTTAGGGAAATTAAAATCAAAAAGACACAGCCACCCCAAAGTTTGGGACGCCTCTGTTTACAAGAACCTCGTTTACAGTACAAGTTCAACATCGCACAAAGTGAAAAATGGATAAAGAAGTTGTGGTATTTACTTACAAAGCAATATCACTCAGCAATGAAATCTATGTCATCAGGCCCTTAGCAGCACAATGAGTGGATTCAGGTATGATGATTCTAACTGAAATAAGTCACACAGAAAAAGAAACATCATAAGATATCAGTAATACACGGAATGTAAACATGGCTACACAGGAACTGAATTACAGAACAGAACAGGGTCTCAAATTTAGAAAACCAACTTATGCTTGCTTAAGGGGAAAGGTGAGTTGGGGTGCTGCATAAAACCAGAGATTGAAATGAGCACAGATAAAGTTCCTTAAGCCAAATATGGAATAGACAAGAGCTACTCCTTGCTCAACGAAATGGACTCAACACCGCATATTAAATGCCTAAGAATGTACCTGACTAGTAAGTATCTTAAAACCTATGGATTGCTATGTCTCTGAAAGAGAATCAAGCATGTGTACAGGGGCATAAACGCAGCAGTGATAGGATTGGAGAGGTTCGGTGAGCAAATGAAGACCCTTTGAAGTCATATTGCATGGTACCCATTCCACGGGTTTCAACTACCCAGGTTTAAGGAATTCTTCCTTCAGCTAAAACATGCATGTGGAACCTAGAGTATGATCAACCATGTGATCGGGAGACGTGTTCAAATATGTCTCAGTTTTCGTACCCTGGTACTCGGGTGCAACATTCCAGACGCTTTACTAACACCCTCCCGACTTGGAGAGTCAGTCCCTTTAACCTCCTGTTTGGCCCAGTTTGCAATTTCTGCGGAAGATGAACAGGAATAGCGAGAACCAATGAGAGACTAGCTGGAAGGTGTCTGGACGGGCAAATTTAACTCTCATTTCCCACCAGGAAGAGGAATTAACCAAAGGCTCAGCGTGCCGTGCCGGAACCAGATTAGGGCCTGAAGCCATCCTGCGGTGTTGCGGCCAGCTCAAAAGAAAGCGAGTTGAAGAAAGGAGCTCAGGGGCACTGTAATTCACAAACCTGCAGAGTTATAAATGACAGCTATCGTCCAAAAATATACTGAAGTAAGGCTGCCAAGAGGACTTGAAAGCGGGGCAGAATTGCAGGAAACCGATTTCAGGAGGCAGACTGGAATTGCATTGAAAGCATAGGAAAAGAGGCAGAACGTCCACCATGATGCACTTGGCCAAAAAGGGCGTATGCGTTTTTTCCTGAATATATTCAGGAAAAAACGCATACGCCCTTTTTGGCCAACCAAGCAAGCTTGCAAAGGAAATCTGCACTACAATGAAGTCTCACTTCCCCCCAGTCAAAAGGGCCATCTGAAAAAAGTGTAAAATCCAGAAAGGCAGGACAGGCCATGGAGAACTGGGAGCCTTGTTATGCTGATGGGCGGGATGTAAATTGCCAACAGACACTCGGGAGAAGTGTATGGTGTTTCCTGAAACATCTAAAAAACAAAGCAACAGAGCCTAGGGCACTTCCACTTATGGTCCTATAGCTTAGGGAAATTAAAATCAAAAAGACACAGCCACCCCAAAGTTTGGGACGCCTCTGTTTACAAGAACCTCGTTTACCGTACCAGTTCAACATCGCAGAAAGTGAAAAATGGATAAAGAAGTTGTGGTATTTACTTACAAAGCAATATCACTCAGCAATGAAATCTAGGTCATCAGGCCCTTAGCAGCACAATGAGTGGATTCAGGTATGATGATTCTAACTGAAATAAGTCACACAGAAAAAGAAACATCATAAGATATCAGTAATACACGGAATGTAAACTTGGCTACACAGGAACTGAATTACAGAACAGAACAGGGTCTCAAATTTAGAAAACCAACTTATGCTTGCTTAAGGGGAAAGGTGAGTTGGGGTGCTGCATAAAACCAGAGACTGAAATGAGCACAGATAAAGTTCCTTAAGCCAAATATGGAATAGACAAGAGCTACTCCTTGCTAAACGAAATGGACTCAACACCGCATATTAAACGCCTAAGAATGTACCTGACTAGTAAGTATCTTAAAACCTATGGATTGCTATGTCTCCGAAAGAGAATCAAGCATGTGTACAGGGGCATAAACGCAGCAGTGATAGGATTGGAGAGGTTCGGTGAGCAAATGAAGACCCTTTGAAGTCATATTGCATGGTACCCATTCCACGGGTTTCAACTACCCAGGTTTAAGGTATTCTTCCTTCAGCTAAAACATGCATGTGGAACCTAGAGTATGATCAACCATGTGATCGAGAGACGTGTTCAAATATGTCTCAGTTTTCGTACCCTGGTACTCGGGTGCAACATTCCAGATGCTTTACTAACACCCTCCCGACTTGGAGAGTCAGTCCCTTTAACCTCCTGTTTGGCCCAGTTTGCAATTTCTGCGGAAGATGAACAGGAATAGCGAGAACCAATGAGAGACTAGCTGGAGGTGTCTGGACGGGCAAATTTAACTCTCATTTCCCACCAGGAAGAGGAATTAACCAAAGGCTCAGCGTGCCGTGCCGGAACCAGATTAGGGCCTGAAGCCATCCTGCGGTGTTGCGGCCAGCTCAAAAGAAAGCGAGTTGAAGAAAGGAGCTCAGGGGCACTGTAATTCACAAACCTGCAGAGTTATAAATGACAGCTATCGTCCAAAAATATACTGAAGTAAGGCTGCCAAGAGGACTTGAAAGCGGGGCAGAATTGCAGGAAACCGATTTCAGGAGGCAGACTGGAATTGCATTGAAAGCATAGGAAAAGAGGCAGAACGTCCACAATGATGCACTTGGCCAAAAAGGGCGTATGCGTTTTTTCCTGAATATATTCAGGAAAAAACGCATACGCCCTTTTTGGCCAACCAAGCAAGCTTGCAAAGGAAATCTGCACTACAATGAAGTCTCACTTCCCCCTGGTCAAAAGGGCCATCTGAAAAAAGTGTAAAATCCAGAAAGGCAGGACAGGCCATGGAGAACTGGGAGCCTTGTTATGCTGATGGGCGGGATGTAAATTGCCAACAGACACTCGGGAGAAGTGTATGGTGTTTCCTGAAACATCTAAAAAACAAAGCAACAGAGCCTAGGGCACTTCCACTTATGGTCCTATAGCTTAGGGAAATTAAAATCAAAAAGACACAGCCACCCCAAAGTTTGGGACGCCTCTGTTTACAAGAACCTCGTTTACCGTACAAGTTCAACATCGCAGAAAGTGAAAAATGGATAAAGAAGTTGTGGTATTTACTTACAAAGCAATATCACTCAGCAATGAAATCTATGTCATCAGGCCCTTAGCAGCACAATGAGTGGATTCAGGTATGATGATTCTAACTGAAATAAGTCACACAGAAAAAGAAACATCATAAGATATCAGTAATACACGGAATGTAAACTTGGCTACACAGGAACTGAATTACAGAACAGAACAGGGTCTCAAATTTAGAAAACCAACTTATGCTTGCTTAAGGGGAAAGGTGAGTTGGGGTGCTGCATAAAACCAGAGATTGAAATGAGCACAGATAAAGTTCCTTAAGCCAAATATGGAATAGACAAGAGCTACTCCTTGCTCAACGAAATGGACTCAACACCGCATATTAAATGCCTAAGAATGTACCTGACTAGTAAGTATCTTAAAACCTATGGATTGCTATGTCTCCGAAAGAGAATCAAGCATGTGTACAGGGGCATAAACGCAGCAGTGATAGGATTGGAGAGGTTCGGTGAGCAAATGAAGACCCTTTGAAGTCATATTGCATGGTACCCATTCCACGGGTTTCAACTACCCAGGTTTAAGGTATTCTTCCTTCAGCTAAAACATGCATGTGGAACCTAGAGTATGATCAACCATGTGATCGGGAGACGTGTTCAAATATGTCTCAGTTTTCGTACCCTGGTACTCGGGTGCAACATTCCAGACGCTTTACTAACACCCTCCCGACTTGGAGAGTCAGTCCCTTTAACCTCCTGTTTGGCCCAGTTTGCAATTTCTGCGGAAGATGAACAGGAATAGCGAGAACCAATGAGAGACTAGCTGGAAGGTGTCTGGACGGGCAAATTTAACTCTCATTTCCCACCAGGAAGAGGAATTAACCAAAGGCTCAGCGTGCCGTGCCGGAACCAGATTAGGGCCTGAAGCCATCCTGCGGTGTTGCGGCCAGCTCAAAAGAAAGCGAGTTGAAGAAAGGAGCTCAGGGGCACTGTAATTCACAAACCTGCAGAGTTATAAATGACAGCTATCGTCCAAAAATATACTGAAGTAAGGCTGCCAAGAGGACTTGAAAGCGGGGCAGAATTGCAGGAAACCGATTTCAGGAGGCAGACTGGAATTGCATTGAAAGCATAGGAAAAGAGGCAGAACGTCCACAATGATGCACTTGGCCAAAAAGGGCGTATGCGTTTTTTCCTGAATATATTCAGGAAAAAACGCATACGCCCTTTTTGGCCAACCAAGCAAGCTTGCAAAGGAAATCTGCACTACAATGAAGTCTCACTTCCCCCCGGTCAAAAGGGCCATCTGAAAAAAGTGTAAAATCCAGAAAGGCAGGACAGGCCATGGAGAACTGGGAGCCTTGTTATGCTGATGGGCGGGATGTAAATTGCCAACAGACACTCGGGAGAAGTGTATGGTGTTTCCTGAAACATCTAAAAAACAAAGCAACAGAGCCTAGGGCACTTCCACTTATGGTCCTATAGCTTAGGGAAATTAAAATCAAAAAGACACAGCCACCCCAAAGTTTGGGACGCCTCTGTTTACAAGAACCTCGTTTACCGTACAAGTTCAACATCGCAGAAAGTGAAAAATGGATAAAGAAGTTGTGGTATTTACTTACAAAGCAATATCACTCAGCAATGAAATCTATGTCATCAGGCCCTTAGCAGCACAATGAGTGGATTCAGGTATGATGATTCTAACTGAAATAAGTCACACAGAAAAAGAAACATCATAAGATATCAGTAATACACGGAATGTAAACTTGGCTACACAGGAACTGAATTACAGAACAGAACAGGGTCTCAAATTTAGAAAACCAACTTATGCTTGCTTAAGGGGAAAGGTGAGTTGGGGTGCTGCATAAAACCAGAGATTGAAATGAGCACAGATAAAGTTCCTTAAGCCAAATATGGAATAGACAAGAGCTACTCCTTGCTCAACGAAATGGAGTCAACACCGCATATTAAATGCCTAAGAATGTACCTGACTAGTAAGTATCTTAAAACCTATGGATTGCTATGTCTCCGAAAGAGAATCAAGCATGTGTACAGGGGCATAAACGCAGCAGTGATAGGATTGGAGAGGTGCGGTGAGCAAATGAAGACCCTTTGAAGTCATATTGCATGGTACCCATTCCACGGGTTTCAACTACCCAGGTTTAAGGTATTCTTCCTTCAGCTAAAACATGCATGTGGAACCTAGAGTATGATCAACCATGTGATCGGGAGACGTGTTCAAATATGTCTCAGTTTTCGTACCCTGGTACTCGGGTGCAACATTCCAGACGCTTTACTAACACCCTCCCGACTTGGAGAGTCAGTCCCTTTAACCTCCTGTTTGGCCCAGTTTGCAATTTCTGCGGAAGATGAACAGGAATAGCGAGAACCAATGAGAGACTAGCTGGAGGTGTCTGGACGGGCAAATTTAACTCTCATTTCCCACCAGGAAGAGGAATTAACCAAAGGCTCAGCGTGCCGTGCCGGAACCAGATTAGGGCCTGAAGCCATCCTGCGGTGTTGCGGCCAGCTCAAAAGAAAGCGAGTTGAAGAAAGGAGCTCAGGGGCACTGTAATTCACAAACCTGCAGAGTTATAAATGACAGCTATCGTCCAAAAATATACTGAAGTAAGGCTGCCAAGAGGACTTGAAAGCGGGGCAGAATTGCAGGAAACCGATTTCAGGAGGTAGACTGGAATTGCATTGAAAGCATAGGAAAAGAGGCAGAACGTCCACAATGATGCACTTGGCCAAAAAGGGCGTATGCGTTTTTTCCTGAATATATTCAGGAAAAAACGCATACGCCCTTTTTGGCCAACCAAGCAAGCTTGCAAAGGAAATCTGCACTACAATGAAGTCTCACTTCCCCCCGGTCAAAAGGGCCATCTGAAAAAAGTGTAAAATCCAGAAAGGCAGGACAGGCCATGGAGAACTGGGAGCCTTGTTATGCTGATGGGCGGGATGTAAATTGCCAACAGACACTCGGGAGAAGTGTATGGTGTTTCCTGAAACATCTAAAAAACAAAGCAACAGAGCCTAGGGCACTTCCACTTATGGTCCTATAGCTTAGGGAAATTAAAATCAAAAAGACACAGCCACCCCAAAGTTTGGGACGCCTCTGTTTACAAGAACCTCGTTTACCGTACAAGTTCAACATCGCAGAAAGTGAAAAATGGATAAAGAAGTTGTGGTATTTACTTACAAAGCAATATCACTCAGCAATGAAATCTATGTCATCAGGCCCTTAGCAGCACAATGAGTGGATTCAGGTATGATGATTCTAACTGAAATAAGTCACACAGAAAAAGAAACATCATAAGATATCAGTAATACACGGAATGTAAACTTGGCTACACAGGAACTGAATTACAGAACAGAACAGGGTCTCAAATTTAGAAAACCAACTTATGCTTGCTTAAGGGGAAAGGTGAGTTGGGGTGCTGCATAAAACCAGAGATTGAAATGAGCACAGATAAAGTTCCTTAAGCCAAATATGGAATAGACAAGAGCTACTCCTTGCTCAACGAAATGGACTCAACACCGCATATTAAATGCCTAAGAATGTACCTGACTAGTAAGTATCTTAAAACCTATGGATTGCTATGTCTCCAAAAGAGAATCAAGCATGTGTACAGGGGCATAAACGCAGCAGTGATAGGATTGGAGAGGTTCGGTGAGCAAATGAAGACCCTTTGAAGTCATATTGCATGGTACCCATTCCACGGGTTTCAACTACCCAGGTTTAAGGTATTCTTCCTTCAGCTAAAACATGCATGTGGAACCTAGAGTATGATCAACCATGTGATCGGGAGACGTGTTCAAATATGTCTCAGTTTTCGTACCCTGGTACTCGGGTGCAACATTCCAGACGCTTTACTAACACCCTCCCGACTTGGAGAGTCAGTCCCTTTAACCTCCTGTTTGGCCCAGTTTGCAATTTCTGCGGAAGATGAACAGGAATAGCGAGAACCAATGAGAGACTAGCTGGAAGGTGTCTGGACGGGCAAATTTAACTCTCATTTCCCACCAGGAAGAGGAATTAACCAAAGGCTCAGCGTGCCGTGCCGGAACCAGATTAGGGCCTGAAGCCATCCTGCGGTGTTGCGGCCAGCTCAAAAGAAAGCGAGTTGAAGAAAGGAGCTCAGGGGCACTGTAATTCACAAACCTGCAGAGTTATAAATGACAGCTATCGTCCAAAAATATACTGAAGTAAGGCTGCCAAGAGGACTTGAAAGCGGGGCAGAATTGCAGGAAACCGATTTCAGGAGGCAGACTGGAATTGCATTGAAAGCATAGGAAAAGAGGCAGAACGTCCACAATGATGCACTTGGCCAAAAAGGGCGTATGCATTTTTTCCTGAATATATTCAGGAAAAAACGCATACGCCCTTTTTGGCCAACCAAGCAAGCTTGCAAAGGAAATCTGCACTACAATGAAGTCTCACTTCCCCCCGGTCAAAAGGGCCATCTGAAAAAAGTGTAAAATCCAGAAAGGCAGGACAGGCCATGGAGAACTGGGAGCCTTGTTATGCTGATGGGCGGGATGTAAATTGCCAACAGACACTCGGGAGAAGTGTATGGTGTTTCCTGAAACATCTAAAAAACAAAGCAACAGAGCCTAGGGCACTTCCACTTATGGTCCTATAGCTTAGGGAAATTAAAATCAAAAAGACACAGCCACCCCAAAGTTTGGGACGCCTCTGTTTACAAGAACCTCGTTTACAGTACAAGTTCAACATCGCAGAAAGTGAAAAATGGATAAAGAAGTTGTGGTATTTACTTACAAAGCAATATCACTCAGCAATGAAATCTATGTCATCAGGCCCTTAGCAGCACAATGAGTGGATTCAGGTATGATGATTCTAACTGAAATAAGTCACACAGAAAAAGAAACATCATAAGATATCAGTAATACACGGAATGTAAACTTGGCTACACAGGAACTGAATTACAGAACAGAACAGGGTCTCAAATTTAGAAAACCAACTTATGCTTGCTTAAGGGGAAAGGTGAGTTGGGGTGCTGCATAAAACCAGAGATTGAAATGAGCACAGATAAAGTTCCTTAAGCCAAATATGGAATAGACAAGAGCTACTCCTTGCTCAACGAATTGGAGTCAACACCGCATATTAAATGCCTAAGAATGTACCTGACTAGTAAGTATCTTAAAACCTATGGATTGCTATGTCTCCGAAAGAGAATCAAGCATGTGTACAGGGGCATAAACGCAGCAGTGATAGGATTGGAGAGGTTCGGTGAGCAAATGAAGACCCTTTGAAGTCATATTGCATGGTACCCATTCCACGGGTTTCAACTACCCAGGTTTAAGGTATTCTTCCTTCAGCTAAAACATGCATGTGGAACCTAGAGTATGATCAACCATGTGATCGGGAGACGTGTTCAAATATGTCTCAGTTTTCGTACCCTGGTACTCGGGTGCAACATTCCAGACGCTTTACTAACACCCTCCCGACTTGGAGAGTCAGTCCCTTTAACCTCCTGTTTGGCCCAGTTTGCAATTTCTGCGGAAGATGAACAGGAATAGCGAGAACCAATGAGAGACTAGCTGGAAGGTGTCTGGACGGGCAAATTTAACTCTCATTTCCCACCAGGAAGAGGAATTAACCAAAGGCTCAGCGTGCCGTGACGGAACAAGATTAGGGCCTGAAGCCATCCTGCGGTGTTGCGGCCAGCTCAAAAGAAAGCGAGTTGAAGAAAGGAGCTCAGGGGCACTGTAATTCACAAACCTGCAGAGTTATAAATGACAGCTATCGTCCAAAAATATACTGAAGTAAGGCTGCCAAGAGGACTTGAAAGCGGGGCAGAATTGCAGGAAACCGATTTCAGGAGGCAGACTGGAATTGCATTGAAAGCATAGGAAAAGAGGCAGAACGTCCACAATGATGCACTTGGCCAAAAAGGGCGTATGCGTTTTTTCCTGAATATATTCAGGAAAAAACGCATACGCCCTTTTTGGCCAACCAAGCAAGCTTGCAAAGGAAATCTGCACTACAATGAAGTCTCACTTCCCCCCGGTCAAAAGGGCCATCTGAAAAAAGTGTAAAATCCAGAAAGGCAGGACAGGCCATGGAGAACTGGGAGCCTTGTTATGCTGATGGGCGGGATGTAAATTGCCAACAGACACTCGGGAGAAGTGTATGGTGTTTCCTGAAACATCTAAAAAACAAAGCAACAGAGCCTAGGGCACTTCCACTTATGGTCCTATAGCTTAGGGAAATTAAAATCAAAAAGACACAGCCACCCCAAAGTTTGGGACGCCTCTGTTTACAAGAACCTCGTTTACAGTACAAGTTCAACATCGCAGAAAGTGAAAAATGGATAAAGAAGTTGTGGTATTTACTTACAAAGCAATATCACTCAGCAATGAAATCTATGTCATCAGGCCCTTAGCAGCACAATGAGTGGATTCAGGTATGATGATTCTAACTGAAATAAGTCACACAGAAAAAGAAACATCATAAGATATCAGTAATACACGGAATGTAAACTTGGCTACACAGGAACTGAATTACAGAACAGAACAGGGTCTCAAATTTAGAAAACCAACTTATGCTTGCTTAAGGGGAAAGGTGAGTTGGGGTGCTGCATAAAACCAGAGATTGAAATGAGCACAGATAAAGTTCCTTAAGCCAAATATGGAATAGACAAGAGCTACTCCTTGCTCAACGAAATGGACTCAACACCGCATATTAAATGCCTAAGAATGTATCTGACTAGTAAGTATCTTAAAACCTAGGGATTGCTATGTCTCCGAAAGAGAATCAAGCATGTGTACAGGGGCATAAACGCAGCAGTGATAGGATTGGAGAGGTTCGGTGAGCAAATGAAGACCCTTTGAAGTCATATTGCATGGTACCCATTTCACGGGTTTCAACTACCCAGGTTTAAGGTATTCTTCCTTCAGCTAAAACATGCATGTGGAACCTAGAGTATGATCAACCATGTGATCGGGAGACGTGTTCAAATATGTCTCAGTTTTCGTACCCTGGTACTCGGGTGCAACATTCCAGACGCTTTACTAACACCCTCCCGACTTGGAGAGTCAGTCCCTTTAACCTCCTGTTTGGCCCAGTTTGCAATTTCTGCGGAAGATGAACAGGAATAGCGAGAACCAATGAGAGACTAGCTGGAAGGTGTCTGGACGGGCAAATTTAACTCTCATTTCCCACCAGGAAGAGGAATTAACCAAAGGCTCAGCGTGCCGTGCCGGAACCAGATTAGGGCCTGAAGCCATCCTGCGGTGTTGCGGCCAGCTCAAAAGAAAGCGAGTTGAAGAAAGGAGCTCAGGGGCACTGTAATTCACAAACCTGCAGAGTTATAAATGACAGCTATCGTCCAAAAATATACTGAAGTAAGGCTGCCAAGAGGACTTGAAAGCGGGGCAGAATTGCAGGAAACCGATTTCAGGAGGCAGACTGGAATTGCATTGAAAGCATAGGAAAAGAGGCAGAACGTCCACAATGATGCACTTGGCCAAAAAGGGCATATGCGTTTTTTCCTGAATATATTCAGGAAGAAACGCATACGCCCTTTTTGGCCAACCAAGCAAGCTTGCAAAGGAAATCTGCACTACAATGAAGTCTCACTTCCCCCCGGTCAAAAGGGCCATCTGAAAAAAGTGTAAAATCCAGAAAGGCAGGACAGGCCATGGAGAACTGGGAGCCTTGTTATGCTGATGGGCGGGATGTAA
The DNA here is from genome assembly GCF_039906515.1 of Pseudorca crassidens. Taxonomy (NCBI): domain Eukaryota; kingdom Metazoa; phylum Chordata; class Mammalia; order Artiodactyla; family Delphinidae; genus Pseudorca; species Pseudorca crassidens. The sequence goes on along the minus strand of NW_027136302.1, from coordinate 41,432 downwards.
ATTGCCAACAGACACTCGGGAGAAGTGTATGGTGTTTCCTGAAACATCTAAAAAACAAAGCAACAGAGCCTAGGGCACTTCCACTTATGGTCCTATAGCTTAGGGAAATTAAAATCAAAAAGACACAGCCACCCCAAAGTTTGGGACGCCTCTGTTTACAAGAACCTCGTTTACCGTACAAGTTCAACATCGCAGAAAGTGAAAAATGGATAAAGAAGTTGTGGTATTTACTTACAAAGCAATATCACTCAGCAATGAAATCTAGGTCATCAGGCCCTTAGCAGCACAATGAGTGGATTCAGGTATGATGATTCTAACTGAAATAAGTCACACAGAAAAAGAAACATCATAAGATATCAGTAATACACGGAATGTAAACTTGGCTACACAGGAACTGAATTACAGAACAGAACAGGGTCTCAAATTTAGAAAACCAACTTATGCTTGCTTAAGGGGAAAGGTGAGTTGGGGTGCTGCATAAAACCAGAGATTGAAATGAGCACAGATAAAGTTCCTTAAGCCAAATATGGAATAGACAAGAGCTACTCCTTGCTCAACGAAATGGACTCAACACCGCATATTAAATGCCTAAGAATGTACCTGACTAGTAAGTATCTTAAAACCTATGGATTGCTATGTCTCCGAAAGAGAATCAAGCATGTGTACAGGGGCATAAACGCAGCAGTGATAGGATTGGAGAGGTTCGGTGAGCAAATGAAGACCCTTTGAAGTCATATTGCATGGTACCCATTCCACGGGTTTCAACTACCCAGGTTTAAGGTATTCTTCCTTCAGCTAAAACATGCATGTGGAACCTAGAGTATGATCAACCATGTGATCGGGAGACGTGTTCAAATATGTCTCAGTTTTCGTACCCTGGTACTCGGGTGCAACATTCCAGACGCTTTACTAACACCCTCCCGACTTGGAGAGTCAGTCCCTTTAACCTCCTGTTTGGCCCAGTTTGCAATTTCTGCGGAAGATGAACAGGAATAGCGAGAACCAATGAGAGACTAGCTGGAAGGTGTCTGGACGGGCAAATTTAACTCTCATTTCCCACCAGGAAGAGGAATTAACCAAAGGCTCAGCGTGCCGTGCCGGAACCAGATTAGGGCCTGAAGCCATCCTGCGGTGTTGCGGCCAGCTCAAAAGAAAGCGAGTGGAAGAAAGGAGCTCAGGGGCACTGTAATTCACAAACCTGCAGAGTTATAAATGACAGCTATCGTCCAAAAATATACTGAAGTAAGGCTGCCAAGAGGACTTGAAAGCGGGGCAGAATTGCAGGAAACCGATTTCAGGAGGCAGACTGGAATTGCATTGAAAGCATAGGAAAAGAGGCAGAACGTCCACAATGATGCACTTGGCCAAAAAGGGCGTATGCGTTTTTTCCTGAATATATTCAGGAAAAAACGCATACGCCCTTTTTGGCCAACCAAGCAAGCTTGCAAAGGAAATCTGCACTACAATGAAGTCTCACTACCCCCCGGTCAAAAGGGCCATCTGAAAAAAGTGTAAAATCCAGAAAGGCAGGACAGGCCATGGAGAACTGGGAGCCTTGTTATGCTGATGGGCGGGATGTAAATTGCCAACAGACACTCGGGAGAAGTGTATGGTGTTTCCTGAAACATCTAAAAAACAAAGCAACAGAGCCTAGGGCACTTCCACTTATGGTCCTATAGCTTAGGGAAATTAAAATCAAAAAGACACAGCCACCCCAAAGTTTGGGACGCCTCTGTTTACAAGAACCTCGTTTACCGTACAAGTTCAACATCGCAGAAAGTGAAAAATGGATAAAGAAGTTGTGGTATTTACTTACAAAGCAATATCACTCAGCAATGAAATCTATGTCATCAGGCCCTTAGCAGCACAATGAGTGGATTCAGGTATGATGATTCTAACTGAAATAAGTCACACAGAAAAAGAAACATCATAAGATATCAGTAATACACGGAATGTAAACTTGGCTACACAGGAACTGAATTACAGAACAGAACAGGGTCTCAAATTTAGAAAACCAACTTATGCTTGCTTAAGGGGAAAGGTGAGTTGGGGTGCTGCATAAAACCAGAGATTGAAATGAGCACAGATAAAGTTCCTTAAGCCAAATATGGAATAGACAAGAGCTACTCCTTGCTCAACGAAATGGACTCAACACCGCATATTAAATGCCTAAGAATGTACCTGACTAGTAAGTATCTTAAAACCTATGGATTGCTATGTCTCCGAAAGAGAATCAAGCATGTGTACAGGGGCATAAACGCAGCAGTGATAGGATTGGAGAGGTTCGGTGAGCAAATGAAGACCCTTTGAAGTCATATTGCATGGTACCCATTCCACGGGTTTCAACTACCCAGGTTTAAGGTATTCTTCCTTCAGCTAAAACATGCATGTGGAACCTAGAGTATGATCAACCATGTGATCGGGAGACGTGTTCAAATATGTCTCAGTTTTCGTACCCTGGTACTCGGTCGCAACATTCAAGACGCTTTACTAACACCCTCCCGACTTGGAGAGTCAGTCCCTTTAACCTCCTGTTTGGCCCAGTTTGCAATTTCTGCGGAAGATGAACAGGAATAGCGAGAACCAATGAGAGACTAGCTGGAAGGTGTCTGGACGGGCAAATTTAACTCTCATTTCCCACCAGGAAGAGGAATTAACCAAAGGCTCAGCGTGCCGTGCCGGAACCAGATTAGGGCCTGAAGCCATCCTGCGGTGTTGCGGCCAGCTCAAAAGAAAGCGAGTGGAAGAAAGGAGCTCAGGGGCACTGTAATTCACAAACCTGCAGAGTTATAAATGACAGCTATCGTCCAAAAATATACTGAAGTAAGGCTGCCAAGAGGACTTGAAAGCGGGGCAGAATTGCAGGAAACCGATTTCAGGAGGCAGACTGGAATTGCATTGAAAGCATAGGAAAAGAGGCAGAACGTCCACAATGATGCACTTGGCCAAAAAGGGCGTATGCGTTTTTTCCTGAATATATTCAGGAAAAAACGCATACGCCCTTTTTGGCCAACCAAGCAAGCTTGCAAAGGAAATCTGCACTATAATGAAGTCTCACTACCCCCCGGTCAAAAGGGCCATCTGAAAAAAGTGTAAAATCCAGAAAGGCAGGACAGGCCATGGAGAACTGGGAGCCTTGTTATGCTGATGGGCGGGATGTAAATTGCCAACAGACACTCGGGAGAAGTGTATGGTGTTTCCTGAAACATCTAAAAAACAAAGCAACAGAGCCTAGGGCACTTCCACTTATGGTCCTATAGCTTAGGGAAATTAAAATCAAAAAGACACAGCCACCCCAAAGTTTGGGACGCCTCTGTTTACAAGAACCTCGTTTACAGTACAAGTTCAACATCGCAGAAAGTGAAAAATGGATAAAGAAGTTGTGGTATTTACTTACAAAGCAATATCACTCAGCAATGAAATCTATGTCATCAGGCCCTTAGCAGCACAATGAGTGGATTCAGGTATGATGATTCTAACTGAAATAAGTCACACAGAAAAAGAAACATCATAAGATATCAGTAATACACGGAATGTAAACTTGGCTACACAGGAACTGAATTACAGAACAGAACAGGGTCTCAAATTTAGAAAACCAACTTATGCTTGCTTAAGGGGAAAGGTGAGTTGGGGTGCTGCATAAAACCAGAGATTGAAATGAGCACAGATAAAGTTCCTTAAGCCAAATATGGAATAGACAAGAGCTACTCCTTGCTCAACGAAATGGACTCAACACCGCATATTAAATGCCTAAGAATGTACCTGACTAGTAAGTATCTTAAAACCTATGGATTGCTATGTCTCCGAAAGAGAATCAAGCATGTGTACAGGGGCATAAACGCAGCAGTGATAGGATTGGAGAGGTTCGGTGAGCAAATGAAGACCCTTTGAAGTCATATTGCATGGTACCCATTCCACGGGTTTCAACTACCCAGGTTTAAGGTATTCTTCCTTCAGCTAAAACATGCATGTGGAACCTAGAGTATGATCAACCATGTGATCGGGAGACGTGTTCAAATATGTCTCAGTTTTCGTACCCTGGTACTCGGGTGCAACATTCCAGACGCTTTACTAACACCCTCCCGACTTGGAGAGTCAGTCCCTTTAACCTCCTGTTTGGCCCAGTTTGCAATTTCTGCGGAAGATGAACAGGAATAGCGAGAACCAATGAGAGACTAGCTGGAAGGTGTCTGGACGGGCAAATTTAACTCTCATTTCCCACCAGGAAGAGGAATTAACCAAAGGCTCAGCGTGCCGTGCCGGAACCAGATTAGGGCCTGAAGCCATCCTGCGGTGTTGCGGCCAGCTCAAAAGAAAGCGAGTTGAAGAAAGGAGCTCAGGGGCACTGTAATTCACAAACCTGCAGAGTTATAAATGACAGCTATCGTCCAAAAATATACTGAAGTAAGGCTGCCAAGAGGACTTGAAAGCGGGGCAGAATTGCAGGAAACCGATTTCAGGAGGCAGACTGGAATTGCATTGAAAGCATAGGAAAAGAGGCAGAACGTCCACAATGATGCACTTGGCCAAAAAGGGCATATGCGTTTTTTCCTGAATATATTCAGGAAGAAACGCATACGCCCTTTTTGGCCAACCAAGCAAGCTTGCAAAGGAAATCTGCACTACAATGAAGTCTCACTTCCCCCCGGTCAAAAGGGCCATCTGAAAAAAGTGTAAAATCCAGAAAGGCAGGACAGGCCATGGAGAACTGGGAGCCTTGTTATGCTGATGGGCGGGATGTAAATTGCCAACAGACACTCGGGAGAAGTGTATGGTGTTTCCTGAAACATCTAAAAAACAAAGCAACAGAGCCTAGGGCACTTCCACTTATGGTCCTATAGCTTAGGGAAATTAAAATCAAAAAGACACAGCCACCCCAAAGTTTGGAACGCCTCTGTTTACAAGAACCTCGTTTACCGTACAAGTTCAACATCGCAGAAAGTGAAAAATGGATAAAGAAGTTGTGGTATTTACTTACAAAGCAATATCACTCAGCAATGAAATCTAGGTCATCAGGCCCTTAGCAGCACAATGAGTGGATTCAGGTATGATGATTCTAACTGAAATAAGTCACACAGAAAAAGAAACATCATAAGATATCAGTAATACACGGAATGTAAACTTGGCTACACAGGAACTGAATTACAGAACAGAACAGGGTCTCAAATTTAGAAAACCAACTTATGCTTGCTTAAGGGGAAAGGTGAGTTGGGGTGCTGCATAAAACCAGAGATTGAAATGAGCACAGATAAAGTTCCTTAAGCCAAATATGGAATAGACAAGAGCTACTCCTTGCTCAACGAAATGGACTCAACACCGCATATTAAATGCCTAAGAATGTACCTGACTAGTAAGTATCTTAAAACCTATGGATTGCTATGTCTCCGAAAGAGAATCAAGCATGTGTACAGGGGCATAAACGCAGCAGTGATAGGATTGGAGAGGTTCGGTGAGCAAATGAAGACCCTTTGAAGTCATATTGCATGGTACCCATTCCACGGGTTTCAACTACCCAGGTTTAAGGTATTCTTCCTTCAGCTAAAACATGCATGTGGAACCTAGAGTATGATCAACCATGTGATCGGGAGACGTGTTCAAATATGTCTCAGTTTTCGTACCCTGGTACTCGGGTGCAACATTCCAGACGCTTTACTAACACCCTCCCGACTTGGAGAGTCAGTCCCTTTAACCTCCTGTTTGGCCCAGTTTGCAATTTCTGCGGAAGATGAACAGGAATAGCGAGAACCAATGAGAGACTAGCTGGAAGGTGTCTGGACGGGCAAATTTAACTCTCATTTCCCACCAGGAAGAGGAATTAACCAAAGGCTCAGCGTGCCGTGCCGGAACCAGATTAGGGCCTGAAGCCATCCTGCGGTGTTGCGGCCAGCTCAAAAGAAAGCGAGTTGAAGAAAGGAGCTCAGGGGCACTGTAATTCACAAACCTGCAGAGTTATAAATGACAGCTATCGTCCAAAAATATACTGAAGTAAGGCTGCCAAGAGGACTTGAAAGCGGGGCAGAATTGCAGGAAACCGATTTCAGGAGGCAGACTGGAATTGCATTGAAAGCATAGGAAAAGAGGCAGAACGTCCACAATGATGCACTTGGCCAAAAAGGGCGTATGCGTTTTTTCCTGAATATATTCAGGAAGAAACGCATACGCCCTTTTTGGCCAACCAAGCAAGCTTGCAAAGGAAATCTGCACTACAATGAAGTCTCACTTCCCCCCGGTCAAAAGGGCCATCTGAAAAAAGTGTAAAATCCAGAAAGGCAGGACAGGCCATGGAGAACTGGGAGCCTTGTTATGCTGATGGGCGGGATGTAAATTGCCAACAGACACTCGGGAGAAGTGTATGGTGTTTCCTGAAACATCTAAAAAACAAAGCAACAGAGCCTAGGGCACTTCCACTTATGGTCCTATAGCTTAGGGAAATTAAAATCAAAAAGACACAGCCACCCCAAAGTTTGGGACGCCTCTGTTTACAAGAACCTCGTTTACCGTACAAGTTCAACATCGCAGAAAGTGAAAAATGGATAAAGAAGTTGTGGTATTTACTTACAAAGCAATATCACTCAGCAATGAAATCTAGGTCATCAGGCCCTTAGCAGCACAATGAGTGGATTCAGGTATGATGATTCTAACTGAAATAAGTCACACAGAAAAAGAAACATCATAAGATATCAGTAATACACGGAATGTAAACTTGGCTACACAGGAACTGAATTACAGAACAGAACAGGGTCTCAAATTTAGAAAACCAACTTATGCTTGCTTAAGGGGAAAGGTGAGTTGGGGTGCTGCATAAAACCAGAGATTGAAATGAGCACAGATAAAGTTCCTTAAGCCAAATATGGAATAGACAAGAGCTACTCCTTGCTCAACGAAATGGACTCAACACCGCATATTAAATGCCTAAGAATGTACCTGACTAGTAAGTATCTTAAAACCTATGGATTGCTATGTCTCCGAAAGAGAATCAAGCATGTGTACAGGGGCATAAACGCAGCAGTGATAGGATTGGAGAGGTTCGGTGAGCAAATGAAGACCCTTTGAAGTCATATTGCATGGTACCCATTCCACGGGTTTCAACTACCCAGGTTTAAGGTATTCTTCCTTCAGCTAAAACATGCATGTGGAACCTAGAGTATGATCAACCATGTGATCGGGAGACGTGTTCAAATATGTCTCAGTTTTCGTACCCTGGTACTCGGGTGCAACATTCCAGACGCTTTACTAACACCCTCCCGACTTGGAGAGTCAGTCCCTTTAACCTCCTGTTTGGCCCAGTTTGCAATTTCTGCGGAAGATGAACAGGAATAGCGAGAACCAATGAGAGACTAGCTGGAAGGTGTCTGGACGGGCAAATTTAACTCTCATTTCCCACCAGGAAGAGGAATTAACCAAAGGCTCAGCGTGCCGTGCCGGAACCAGATTAGGGCCTGAAGCCATCCTGCGGTGTTGCGGCCAGCTCAAAAGAAAGCGAGTTGAAGAAAGGAGCTCAGGGGCACTGTAATTCACAAACCTGCAGAGTTATAAATGACAGCTATCGTCCAAAAATATACTGAAGTAAGGCTGCCAAGAGGACTTGAAAGCGGGGCAGAATTGCAGGAAACCGATTTCAGGAGGCAGACTGGAATTGCATTGAAAGCATAGGAAAAGAGGCAGAACGTCCACAATGATGCACTTGGCCAAAAAGGGCGTATGCGTTTTTTCCTGAATATATTCAGGAAAAAACGCATACGCCCTTTTTGGCCAACCAAGCAAGCTTGCAAAGGAAATCTGCACTACAATGAAGTCTCACTTCCCCCCGGTCAAAAGGGCCATCTGAAAAAAGTGTAAAATCCAGAAAGGCAGGACAGGCCATGGAGAACTGGGAGCCTTGTTATGCTGATGGGCGGGATGTAAATTGCCAACAGACACTCGGGAGAAGTGTATGGTGTTTCCTGAAACATCTAAAAAACAAAGCAACAGAGCCTAGGGCACTTCCACTTATGGTCCTATAGCTTAGGGAAATTAAAATCAAAAAGACACAGCCACCCCAAAGTTTGGGACGCCTCTGTTTACAAGAACCTCGTTTACCGTACAAGTTCAACATCGCAGAAAGTGAAAAATGGATAAAGAAGTTGTGGTATTTACTTACAAAGCAATATCACTCAGCAATGAAATCTATGTCATCAGGCCCTTAGCAGCACAATGAGTGGATTCAGGTATGATGATTCTAACTGAAATAAGTCACACAGAAAAAGAAACATCATAAGATATCAGTAATACACGGAATGTAAACTTGGCTACACAGGAACTGAATTACAGAACAGAACAGGGTCTCAAATTTAGAAAACCAACTTATGCTTGCTTAAGGGGAAAGGTGAGTTGGGGTGCTGCATAAAACCAGAGATTGAAATGAGCACAGATAAAGTTCCTTAAGCCAAATATGGAATAGACAAGAGCTACTCCTTGCTCAACGAAATGGACTCAACACCGCATATTAAATGCCTAAGAATGTACCTGACTAGTAAGTATCTTAAAACCTATGGATTGCTATGTCTCCGAAAGAGAATCAAGCATGTGTACAGGGGCATAAACGCAGCAGTGATAGGATTGGAGAGGTTCGGTGAGCAAATGAAGACCCTTTGAAGTCATATTGCATGGTACCCATTCCACGGGTTTCAACTACCCAGGTTTAAGGTATTCTTCCTTCAGCTAAAACATGCATGTGGAACCTAGAGTATGATCAACCATGTGATCGGGAGACGTGTTCAAATATGTCTCAGTTTTCGTACCCTGGTACTCGGGTGCAACATTCCAGACGCTTTACTAACACCCTCCCGACTTGGAGAGTCAGTCCCTTTAACCTCCTGTTTGGCCCAGTTTGCAATTTCTGCGGAAGATGAACAGGAATAGCGAGAACCAATGAGAGACTAGCTGGAAGGTGTCTGGACGGGCAAATTTAACTCTCATTTCCCACCAGGAAGAGGAATTAACCAAAGGCTCAGCGTGCCGTGCCGGAACCAGATTAGGGCCTGAAGCCATCCTGCGGTGTTGCGGCCAGCTCAAAAGAAAGCGAGTTGAAGAAAGGAGCTCAGGGGCACTGTAATTCACAAACCTGCAGAGTTATAAATGACAGCTATCGTCCAAAAATATACTGAAGTAAGGCTGCCAAGAGGACTTGAAAGCGGGGCAGAATTGCAGGAAACCGATTTCAGGAGGCAGACTGGAATTGCATTGAAAGCATAGGAAAAGAGGCAGAACGTCCACAATGATGCACTTGGCCAAAAAGGGCGTATGCGTTTTTTCCTGAATATATTCAGGAAAAAACGCATACGCCCTTTTTGGCCAACCAAGCAAGCTTGCAAAGGAAATCTGCACTACAATGAAGTCTCACTTCCCCCCGGTCAAAAGGGCCATCTGAAAAAAGTGTAAAATCCAGAAAGGCAGGACAGGCCATGGAGAACTGGGAGCCTTGTTATGCTGATGGGCGGGATGTAAATTGCCAACAGACACTCGGGAGAAGTGTATGGTGTTTCCTGAAACATCTAAAAAACAAAGCAACAGAGCCTAGGGCACTTCCACTTATGGTCCTATAGCTTAGGGAAATTAAAATCAAAAAGACACAGCCACCCCAAAGTTTGGGACGCCTCTGTTTACAAGAACCTCGTTTACCGTACAAGTTCAACATCGCAGAAAGTGAAAAATGGATAAAGAAGTTGTGGTATTTACTTACAAAGCAATATCACTCAGCAATGAAATCTATGTCATCAGGCCCTTAGCAGCACAATGAGTGGATTCAGGTATGATGATTCTAACTGAAATAAGTCACACAGAAAAAGAAACATCATAAGATATCAGTAATACACGGAATGTAAACTTGGCTACACAGGAACTGAATTACAGAACAGAACAGGGTCTCAAATTTAGAAAACCAACTTATGCTTGCTTAAGGGGAAAGGTGAGTTGGGGTGCTGCATAAAACCAGAGATTGAAATGAGCACAGATAAAGTTCCTTAAGCCAAATATGGAATAGACAAGAGCTACTCCTTGCTCAACGAAATGGACTCAACACCGCATATTAAATGCCTAAGAATGTACCTGACTAGTAAGTATCTTAAAACCTATGGATTGCTATGTCTCCGAAAGAGAATCAAGCATGTGTACAGGGGCATAAACGCAGCAGTGATAGGATTGGAGAGGTTCGGTGAGCAAATGAAGACCCTTTGAAGTCATATTGCATGGTACCCATTCCACGGGTTTCAACTACCCAGGTTTAAGGTATTCTTCCTTCAGCTAAAACATGCATGTGGAACCTAGAGTATGATCAACCATGTGATCGGGAGACGTGTTCAAATATGTCTCAGTTTTCGTACCCTGGTACTCGGGTGCAACATTCCAGACGCTTTACTAACACCCTCCCGACTTGGAGAGTCAGTCCCTTTAACCTCCTGTTTGGCCCAGTTTGCAATTTCTGCGGAAGATGAACAGGAATAGCGAGAACCAATGAGAGACTAGCTGGAAGGTGTCTGGACGGGCAAATTTAACTCTCATTTCCCACCAGGAAGAGGAATTAACCAAAGGCTCAGCGTGCCGTGCCGGAACCAGATTAGGGCCTGAAGCCATCCTGCGGTGTTGCGGCCAGCTCAAAAGAAAGCGAGTTGAAGAAAGGAGCTCAGGGGCACTGTAATTCACAAACCTGCAGAGTTATAAATGACAGCTATCGTCCAAAAATATACTGAAGTAAGGCTGCCAAGAGGACTTGAAAGCGGGGCAGAATTGCAGGAAACCGATTTCAGGAGGCAGACTGGAATTGCATTGAAAGCATAGGAAAAGAGGCAGAACGTCCACAATGATGCACTTGGCCAAAAAGGGCGTATGCGTTTTTTCCTGAATATATTCAGGAAAAAACGCATACGCCCTTTTTGGCCAACCAAGCAAGCTTGCAAAGGAAATCTGCACTACAATGAAGTCTCACTTCCCCCCGGTCAAAAGGGCCATCTGAAAAAAGTGTAAAATCCAGAAAGGCAGGACAGGCCATGGAGAACTGGGAGCCTTGTTATGCTGATGGGCGGGATGTAAATTGCCAACAGACACTCGGGAGAAGTGTATGGTGTTTCCTGAAACATCTAAAAAACAAAGCAACAGAGCCTAGGGCACTTCCACTTATGGTCCTATAGCTTAGGGAAATTAAAATCAAAAAGACACAGCCACCCCAAAGTTTGGGACGCCTCTGTTTACAAGAACCTCGTTTACCGTACAAGTTCAACATCGCAGAAAGTGAAAAATGGATAAAGAAGTTGTGGTATTTACTTACAAAGCAATATCACTCAGCAATGAAATCTATGTCATCAGGCCCTTAGCAGCACAATGAGTGGATTCAGGTATGATGATTCTAACTGAAATAAGTCACACAGAAAAAGAAACATCATAAGATATCAGTAATACACGGAATGTAAACTTGGCTACACAGGAACTGAATTACAGAACAGAACAGGGTCTCAAATTTAGAAAACCAACTTATGCTTGCTTAAGGGGAAAGGTGAGTTGGGGTGCTGCATAAAACCAGAGATTGAAATGAGCACAGATAAAGTTCCTTAAGCCAAATATGGAATAGACAAGAGCTACTCCTTGCTCAACGAAATGGACTCAACACCGCATATTAAATGCCTAAGAATGTACCTGACTAGTAAGTATCTTAAAACCTATGGATTGCTATGTCTCCGAAAGAGAATCAAGCATGTGTACAGGGGCATAAACGCAGCAGTGATAGGATTGGAGAGGTTCGGTGAGCAAATGAAGACCCTTTGAAGTCATATTGCATGGTACCCATTCCACGGGTTTCAACTACCCAGGTTTAAGGTATTCTTCCTTCAGCTAAAACATGCATGTGGAACCTAGAGTATGATCAACCATGTGATCGGGAGACGTGTTCAAATATGTCTCAGTTTTCGTACCCTGGTACTCGGGTGCAACATTCCAGACGCTTTACTAACACCCTCCCGACTTGGAGAGTCAGTCCCTTTAACCTCCTGTTTGGCCCAGTTTGCAATTTCTGCGGAAGATGAACAGGAATAGCGAGAACCAATGAGAGACTAGCTGGAAGGTGTCTGGACGGGCAAATTTAACTCTCATTTCCCACCAGGAAGAGGAATTAACCAAAGGCTCAGCGTGCCGTGCCGGAACCAGATTAGGGCCTGAAGCCATCCTGCGGTGTTGCGGCCAGCTCAAAAGAAAGCGAGTTGAAGAAAGGAGCTCAGGGGCACTGTAATTCACAAACCTGCAGAGTTATAAATGACAGCTATCGTCCAAAAATATACTGAAGTAAGGCTGCCAAGAGGACTTGAAAGCGGGGCAGAATTGCAGGAAACCGATTTCAGGAGGCAGACTGGAATTGCATTGAAAGCATAGGAAAAGAGGCAGAACGTCCACAATGATGCACTTGGCCAAAAAGGGCGTATGCGTTTTTTCCTGAATATATTCAGGAAAAAACGCATACGCCCTTTTTGGCCAACCAAGCAAGCTTGCAAAGGAAATCTGCACTACAATGAAGTCTCACTTCCCCCCGGTCAAAAGGGCCATCTGAAAAAAGTGTAAAATCCAGAAAGGCAGGACAGGCCATGGAGAACTGGGAGCCTTGTTATGCTGATGGGCGGGATGTAAATTGCCAACAGACACTCGGGAGAAGTGTATGGTGTTTCCTGAAACATCTAAAAAACAAAGCAACAGAGCCTAGGGCACTTCCACTTATGGTCCTATAGCTTAGGGAAATTAAAATCAAAAAGACACAGCCACCCCAAAGTTTGGGACGCCTCTGTTTACAAGAACCTCGTTTACCGTACAAGTTCAACATCGCAGAAAGTGAAAAATGGATAAAGAAGTTGTGGTATTTACTTACAAAGCAATATCACTCAGCAATGAAATCTATGTCATCAGGCCCTTAGCAGCACAATGAGTGGATTCAGGTATGATGATTCTAACTGAAATAAGTCACACAGAAAATGAAACATCATAAGATATCAGTAATACATGGAATGTAAACTTGGCTACACAGGAACTGAATTACAGAACAGAACAGGGTCTCAAATTTAGAAAACCAACTTATGCTTGCTTAAGGGGAAAGGTGAGTTGGGGTGCTGCATAAAACCAGAGATTGAAATGAGCACAGATAAAGTTCCTTAAGCCAAATATGGAATAGACAAGAGCTACTCCTTGCTCAACGAAATGGACTCAACACCGCATATTAAATGCCTAAGAATGTACCTGACTAGTAAGTATCTTAAAACCTATGGATTGCTATGTCTCCGAAAGAGAATCAAGCATGTGTACAGGGGCATAAACGCAGCAGTGATAGGATTGGAGAGGTTCGGTGAGCAAATGAAGACCCTTTGAAGTCATATTGCATGGTACCCATTCCACGGGTTTCAACTACCCAGGTTTAAGGTATTCTTCCTTCAGCTAAAACATGCATGTGGAACCTAGAGTATGATCAACCATGTGATCGGGAGACGTGTTCAAATATGTCTCAGTTTTCGTACCCTGGTACTCGGGTGCAACATTCCAGACGCTTTACTAACACCCTCCCGACTTGGAGAGTCAGTCCCTTTAACCTCCTGTTTGGCCCAGTTTGCAATTTCTGCGGAAGATGAACAGGAATAGCGAGAACCAATGAGAGACTAGCTGGAGGTGTCTGGACGGGCAAATTTAACTCTCATTTCCCACCAGGAAGAGGAATTAACCAAAGGCTCAGCGTGCCGTGCCGGAACCAGATTAGGGCCTGAAGCCATCCTGCGGTGTTGCGGCCAGCTCAAAAGAAAGCGAGTTGAAGAAAGGAGCTCAGGGGCACTGTAATTCACAAACCTGCAGAGTTATAAATGACAGCTATCGTCCAAAAATATACTGAAGTAAGGCTGCCAAGAGGACTTGAAAGCGGGGCAGAATTGCAGGAAACCGATTTCAGGAGGCAGACTGGAATTGCATTGAAAGCATAGGAAAAGAGGCAGAACGTCCACAATGATGCACTTGGCCAAAAAGGGCGTATGCGTTTTTTCCTGAATATATTCAGGAAAAAACGCATACGCCCTTTTTGGCCAACCAAGCAAGCTTGCAAAGGAAATCTGCACTACAATGAAGTCTCACTTCCCCCCGGTCAAAAGGGCCATCTGAAAAAAGTGTAAAATCCAGAAAGGCAGGACAGGCCATGGAGAACTGGGAGCCTTGTTATGCTGATGGGCGGGATGTAAATTGCCAACAGACACTCGGGAGAAGTGTATGGTGTTTCCTGAAACATCTAAAAAACAAAGCAACAGAGCCTAGGGCACTTCCACTTATGGTCCTATAGCTTAGGGAAATTAAAATCAAAAAGACACAGCCACCCCAAAGTTTGGGACGCCTCTGTTTACAAGAACCTCGTTTACAGTACAAGTTCAACATCGCAGAAAGTGAAAAATGGATAAAGAAGTTGTGGTATTTACTTACAAAGCAATATCACTCAGCAATGAAATCTATGTCATCAGGCCCTTAGCAGCACAATGAGTGGATTCAGGTATGATGATTCTAACTGAAATAAGTCACACAGAAAAAGAAACATCATAAGATATCAGTAATACACGGAATGTAAACTTGGCTACACAGGAACTGAATTACAGAACAGAACAGGGTCTCAAATTTAGAAAACCAACTTATGCTTGCTTAAGGGGAAAGGTGAGTTGGGGTGCTGCATAAAACCAGAGATTGAAATGAGCACAGATAAAGTTCCTTAAGCCAAATATGGAATAGACAAGAGCTACTCCTTGCTCAACGAAATGGACTCAACACCGCATATTAAATGCCTAAGAATGTACCTGACTAGTAAGTATCTTAAAACCTATGGATTGCTATGTCTCCGAAAGAGAATCAAGCATGTGTACAGGGGCATAAACGCAGCAGTGATAGGATTGGAGAGGTTCGGTGAGCAAATGAAGACCCTTTGAAGTCATATTGCATGGTACCCATTCCACGGGTTTCAACTACCCAGGTTTAAGGTATTCTTCCTTCAGCTAAAACATGCATGTGGAACCTAGAGTATGATCAACCATGTGATCGGGAGACGTGTTCAAATATGTCTCAGTTTTCGTACCCTGGTACTCGGGTGCAACATTCCAGACGCTTTACTAACACCCTCCCGACTTGGAGAGTCAGTCCCTTTAACCTCCTGTTTGGCCCAGTTTGCAATTTCTGCGGAAGATGAACAGGAATAGCGAGAACCAATGAGAGACTAGCTGGAAGGTGTCTGGACGGGCAAATTTAACTCTCATTTCCCACCAGGAAGAGGAATTAACCAAAGGCTCAGCGTGCCGTGCCGGAACCAGATTAGGGCCTGAAGCCATCCTGCGGTGTTGCGGCCAGCTCAAAAGAAAGCGAGTGGAAGAAAGGAGCTCAGGGGCACTGTAATTCACAAACCTGCAGAGTTATAAATGACAGCTATCGTCCAAAAATATACTGAAGTAAGGCTGCCAAGAGGACTTGAAAGCGGGGCAGAATTGCAGGAAACCGATTTCAGGAGGCAGACTGGAATTGCATTGAAAGCATAGGAAAAGAGGCAGAACGTCCACAATGATGCACTTGGCCAAAAAGGGCGTATGCGTTTTTTCCTGAATATATTCAGGAAAAAACGCATACGCCCTTTTTGGCCAACCAAGCAAGCTTGCAAAGGAAATCTGCACTACAATGAAGTCTCACTTCCCCCCGGTCAAAAGGGCCATCTGAAAAAAGTGTAAAATCCAGAAAGGCAGGACAGGCCATGGAGAACTGGGAGCCTTGTTATGCTGATGGGCGGGATGTAAATTGCCAACAGACACTCGGGAGAAGTGTATGGTGTTTCCTGAAACATCTAAAAAACAAAGCAACAGAGCCTAGGGCACTTCCACTTATGGTCCTATAGCTTAGGGAAATTAAAATCAAAAAGACACAGCCACCCCAAAGTTTGGGACGCCTCTGTTTACAAGAACCTCATTTACCGTACAAGTTCAACATCGCAGAAAGTGAAAAATGGATAAAGAAGTTGTGGTATTTACTTACAAAGCAATATCACTCAGCAATGAAATCTATGTCATCAGGCCCTTAGCAGCACAATGAGTGGATTCAGGTATGATGATTCTAACTGAAATAAGTCACACAGAAAAAGAAACATCATAAGATATCAGTAATACACGGAATGTAAACTTGGCTACACAGGAACTGAATTACAGAACAGAACAGGGTCTCAAATTTAGAAAACCAACTTATGCTTGCTTAAGGGGAAAGGTGAGTTGGGGTGCTGCATAAAACCATAGATTGAAATGAGCACAGATAAAGTTCCTTAAGCCAAATATGGAATAGACAAGAGCTACTCCTTGCTCAACGAAATGGACTCAACACCGCATATTAAATGCCTAAGAATGTACCTGACTAGTAAGTATCTTAAAACCTATGGATTGCTATGTCTCCGAAAGAGAATCAAGCATGTGTACAGGGGCATAAACGCAGCAGTGATAGGATTGGAGAGGTTCGGTGAGCAAATGAAGACCCTTTGAAGTCATATTGCATGGTACCCATTCCACGGGTTTCAACTACCCAGGTTTAAGGTATTCTTCCTTCAGCTAAAACATGCATGTGGAACCTAGAGTATGATCAACCATGTGATCGGGAGACGTGTTCAAATATGTCTCAGTTTTCGTACCCTGGTACTCGGGTGCAACATTCCAGACGCTTTACTAACACCCTCCCGACTTGGAGAGTCAGTCCCTTTAACCTCCTGTTTGGCCCAGTTTGCAATTTCTGCGGAAGATGAACAGGAATAGCGAGAACCAATGAGAGACTAGCTGGAGGTGTCTGGACGGGCAAATTTAACTCTCATTTCCCACCAGGAAGAGGAATTAACCAAAGGCTCAGCGTGCCGTGCCGGAACCAGATTAGGGCCTGAAGCCATCCTGCGGTGTTGCGGCCAGCTCAAAAGAAAGCGAGTTGAAGAAAGGAGCTCAGGGGCACTGTAATTCACAAACCTGCAGAGTTATAAATGACAGCTATCGTCCAAAAATATACTGAAGTAAGGCTGCCAAGAGGACTTGAAAGCGGGGCAGAATTGCAGGAAACCGATTTCAGGAGGCAGACTGGAATTGCATTGAAAGCATAGGAAAAGAGGCAGAACGTCCACAATGATGCACTTGGCCAAAAAGGGCGTATGCGTTTTTTCCTGAATATATTCAGGAAAAAACGCATACGCCCTTTTTGGCCAACCAAGCAAGCTTGCAAAGGAAATCTGCACTACAATGAAGTCTCACTTCCCCCCGGTCAAAAGGGCCATCTGAAAAAAGTGTAAAATCCAGAAAGGCAGGACAGGCCATGGAGAACTGGGAGCCTTGTTATGCTGATGGGCGGGATGTAAATTGCCAACAGACACTCGGGAGAAGTGTATGGTGTTTCCTGAAACATCTAAAAAACAAAGCAACAGAGCCTAGGGCACTTCCACTTATGGTCCTATAGCTTAGGGAAATTAAAATCAAAAAGACACAGCCACCCCAAAGTTTGGGACGCCTCTGTTTACAAGAACCTCGTTTACAGTACAAGTTCAACATCGCAGAAAGTGAAAAATGGATAAAGAAGTTGTGGTATTTACTTACAAAGCAATATCACTCAGCAATGAAATCTATGTCATCAGGCCCTTAGCAGCACAATGAGTGGATTCAGGTATGATGATTCTAACTGAAATAAGTCACACAGAAAAAGAAACATCATAAGATATCAGTAATACACGGAATGTAAACTTGGCTACACAGGAACTGAATTACAGAACAGAACAGGGTCTCAAATTTAGAAAACCAACTTATGCTTGCTTAAGGGGAAAGGTGAGTTGGGGTGCTGCATAAAACCAGAGATTGAAATGAGCACAGATAAAGTTCCTTAAGCCAAATATGGAATAGACAAGAGCTACTCCTTGCTCAACGAAATGGACTCAACACCGCATATTAAATGCCTAAGAATGTACCTGACTAGTAAGTATCTTAAAACCTATGGATTGCTATGTCTCCGAAAGAGAATCAAGCATGTATACAGGGGCATAAACGCAGCAGTGATAGGATTGGAGAGGTTCGGTGAGCAAATGAAGACCCTTTGAAGTCATATTGCATGGTACCCATTTCACGGGTTTCAACTACCCAGGTTTAAGGTATTCTTCCTTCAGCTAAAACATGCATGTGGAACCTAGAGTATGATCAACCATGTGATCGGGAGACGTGTTCAAATATGTCTCAGTTTTCGTACCCTGGTACTCGGGTGCAACATTCCAGACGCTTTACTAACACCCTCCCGACTTGGAGAGTCAGTCCCTTTAACCTCCTGTTTGGCCCAGTTTGCAATTTCTGCGGAAGATGAACAGGAATAGCGAGAACCAATGAGAGACTAGCTGGAAGGTGTCTGGACGGGCAAATTTAACTCTCATTTCCCACCAGGAAGAGGAATTAACCAAAGGCTCAGCGTGCCGTGCCGGAACCAGATTAGGGCCTGAAGCCATCCTGCGGTGTTGCGGCCAGCTCAAAAGAAAGCGAGTTGAAGAAAGGAGCTCAGGGGCACTGTAATTCACAAACCTGCAGAGTTATAAATGACAGCTATCGTCCAAAAATATACTGAAGTAAGGCTGCCAAGAGGACTTGAAAGCGGGGCAGAATTGCAGGAAACCGATTTCAGGAGGCAGACTGGAATTGCATTGAAAGCATAGGAAAAGAGGCAGAACGTCCACCATGATGCACTTGGCCAAAAAGGGCATATGCGTTTTTTCCTGAATATATTCAGGAAGAAACGCATACGCCCTTTTTGGCCAACCAAGCAAGCTTGCAAAGGAAATCTGCACTACAATGAAGTCTCACTTCCCCCCGGTCAAAAGGGCCATCTGAAAAAAGTGTAAAATCCAGAAAGGCAGGACAGGCCATGGAGAACTGGGAGCCTTGTTATGCTGATGGGCGGGATGTAAATTGCCAACAGACACTCGGGAGAAGTGTATGGTGTTTCCTGAAACATCTAAAAAACAAAGCAACAGAGCCTAGGGCACTTCCACTTATGGTCCTATAGCTTAGGGAAATTAAAATCAAAAAGACACAGCCACCCCAAAGTTTGGAACGCCTCTGTTTACAAGAACCTCGTTTACCGTACAAGTTCAACATCGCAGAAAGTGAAAAATGGATAAAGAAGTTGTGGTATTTACTTACAAAGCAATATCACTCAGCAATGAAATCTAGGTCATCAGGCCCTTAGCAGCACAATGAGTGGATTCAGGTATGATGATTCTAACTGAAATAAGTCACACAGAAAAAGAAACATCATAAGATATCAGTAATACACGGAATGTAAACTTGGCTACACAGGAACTGAATTACAGAACAGAACAGGGTCTCAAATTTAGAAAACCAACTTATGCTTGCTTAAGGGGAAAGGTGAGTTGGGGTGCTGCATAAAACCAGAGATTGAAATGAGCACAGATAAAGTTCCTTAAGCCAAATATGGAATAGACAAGAGCTACTCCTTGCTCAACGAAATGGACTCAACACCGCATATTAAATGCCTAAGAATGTACCTGACTAGTAAGTATCTTAAAACCTATGGATTGCTATGTCTCCGAAAGAGAATCAAGCATGTGTACAGGGGCATAAACGCAGCAGTGATAGGATTGGAGAGGTTCGGTGAGCAAATGAAGACCCTTTGAAGTCATATTGCATCGTACCCATTCCACGGGTTTCAACTACCCAGGTTTAAGGTATTCTTCCTTCAGCTAAAACATGCATGTGGAACCTAGAGTATGATCAACCATGTGATCGGGAGACGTGTTCAAATATGTCTCAGTTTTCGTACCCTGGTACTCGGGTGCAACATTCCAGACGCTTTACTAACACCCTCCCGACTTGGAGAGTCAGTCCCTTTAACCTCCTGTTTGGCCCAGTTTGCAATTTCTGCGGAAGATGAACAGGAATAGCGAGAACCAATGAGAGACTAGCTGGAAGGTGTCTGGACGGGCAAATTTAACTCTCATTTCCCACCAGGAAGAGGAATTAACCAAAGGCTCAGCGTGCCGTGCCGGAACCAGATTAGGGCCTGAAGCCATCCTGCGGTGTTGCGGCCAGCTCAAAAGAAAGCGAGTTGAAGAAAGGAGCTCAGGGGCACTGTAATTCACAAACCTGCAGAGTTATAAATGACAGCTATCGTCCAAAAATATACTGAAGTAAGGCTGCCAAGAGGACTTGAAAGCGGGGCAGAATTGCAGGAAACCGATTTCAGGAGGCAGACTGGAATTGCATTGAAAGCATAGGAAAAGAGGCAGAACGTCCACAATGATGCACTTGGCCAAAAAGGGCGTATGCGTTTTTTCCTGAATATATTCAGGAAAAAACGCATACGCCCTTTTTGGCCAACCAAGCAAGCTTGCAAAGGAAAGCTGCACTACAATGAAGTCTCACTTCCCCCCGGTCAAAAGGGCCATCTGAAAAAAGTGTAAAATCCAGAAAGGCAGGACAGGCCATGGAGAACTGGGAGCCTTGTTATGCTGATGGGCGGGATGTAAATTGCCAACAGACACTCGGGAGAAGTGTATGGTGTTTCCTGAAACATCTAAAAAACAAAGCAACAGAGCCTAGGGCACTTCCACTTATGGTCCTATAGCTTAGGGAAATTAAAATCAAAAAGACACAGCCACCCCAAAGTTTGGGACGCCTCTGTTTACAAGAACCTCGTTTACCGTACAAGTTCAACATCGCAGAAAGTGAAAAATGGATAAAGAAGTTGTGGTATTTACTTACAAAGCAATATCACTCAGCAATGAAATCTATGTCATCAGGCCCTTAGCAGCACAATGAGTGGATTCAGGTATGATGATTCTAACTGAAATAAGTCACACAGAAAAAGAAACATCATAAGATATCAGTAATACACGGAATGTAAACTTGGCTACACAGGAACTGAATTACAGAACAGAACAGGGTCTCAAATTTAGAAAACCAACTTATGCTTGCTTAAGGGGAAAGGTGAGTTGGGGTGCTGCATAAAACCAGAGATTGAAATGAGCACAGATAAAGTTCCTTAAGCCAAATATGGAATAGACAAGAGCTACTCCTTGCTCAACGAAATGGACTCAACACCGCATATTAAATGCCTAAGAATGTACCTGACTAGTAAGTATCTTAAAACCTATGGATTGCTATGTCTCCGAAAGAGAATCAAGCATGTGTACAGGGGCATAAACGCAGCAGTGATAGGATTGGAGAGGTTCGGTGAGCAAATGAAGACCCTTTGAAGTCATATTGCATGGTACCCATTCCACGGGTTTCAACTACCCAGGTTTAAGGTATTCTTCCTTCAGCTAAAACATGCATGTGGAACCTAGAGTATGATCAACCATGTGATCGGGAGACGTGTTCAAATATGTCTCAGTTTTCGTACCCTGGTACTCGGGTGCAACATTCCAGACGCTTTACTAACACCCTCCCGACTTGGAGAGTCAGTCCCTTTAACCTCCTGTTTGGCCCAGTTTGCAATTTCTGCGGAAGATGAACAGGAATAGCGAGAACCAATGAGAGACTAGCTGGAAGGTGTCTGGACGGGCAAATTTAACTCTCATTTCCCACCAGGAAGAGGAATTAACCAAAGGCTCAGCGTGCCGTGCCGGAACCAGATTAGGGCCTGAAGCCATCCTGCGGTGTTGCGGCCAGCTCAAAAGAAAGCGAGTTGAAGAAAGGAGCTCAGGGGCACTGTAATTCACAAACCTGCAGAGTTATAAATGACAGCTATCGTCCAAAAATATACTGAAGTAAGGCTGCCAAGAGGACTTGAAAGCGGGGCAGAATTGCAGGAAACCGATTTCAGGAGGCAGACTGGAATTGCATTGAAAGCATAGGAAAAGAGGCAGAACGTCCACAATGATGCACTTGGCCAAAAAGGGCGTATGCGTTTTTTCCTGAATATATTCAGGAAAAAACGCATACGCCCTTTTTGGCCAACCAAGCAAGCTTGCAAAGGAAATCTGCACTACAATGAAGTCTCACTTCCCCCCGGTCAAAAGGGCCATCTGAAAAAAGTGTAAAATCCAGAAAGGCAGGACAGGCCATGGAGAACTGGGAGCCTTGTTATGCTGATGGGCGGGATGTAAATTGCCAACAGACACTCGGGAGAAGTGTATGGTGTTTCCTGAAACATCTAAAAAACAAAGCAACAGAGCCTAGGGCACTTCCACTTATGGTCCTATAGCTTAGGGAAATTAAAATCAAAAAGACACAGCCACCCCAAAGTTTGGGACGCCTCTGTTTACAAGAACCTCGTTTACCGTACAAGTTCAACATCGCAGAAAGTGAAAAATGGATAAAGAAGTTGTGGTATTTACTTACAAAGCAATATCACTCAGCAATGAAATCTATGTCATCAGGCCCTTAGCAGCACAATGAGTGGATTCAGGTATGATGATTCTAACTGAAATAAGTCACACAGAAAAAGAAACATCATAAGATATCAGTAATACACGGAATGTAAACTTGGCTACACAGGAACTGAATTACAGAACAGAACAGGGTCTCAAATTTAGAAAACCAACTTATGCTTGCTTAAGGGGAAAGGTGAGTTGGGGTGCTGCATAAAACCAGAGATTGAAATGAGCACAGATAAAGTTCCTTAAGCCAAATATGGAATAGACAAGAGCTACTCCTTGCTCAACGAAATGGACTCAACACCGCATATTAAATGCCTAAGAATGTACCTGACTAGTAAGTATCTTAAAACCTATGGATTGCTATGTCTCCGAAAGAGAATCAAGCATGTGTACAGGGGCATAAACGCAGCAGTGATAGGATTGGAGAGGTTCGGTGAGCAAATGAAGACCCTTTGAAGTCATATTGCATCGTACCCATTCCACGGGTTTCAACTACCCAGGTTTAAGGTATTCTTCCTTCAGCTAAAACATGCATGTGGAACCTAGAGTATGATCAACCATGTGATCGGGAGACGTGTTCAAATACGTCTCAGTTTTCGTACCCTGGTACTCGGGTGCAACATTCCAGACGCTTTACTAACACCCTCCCGACTTGGAGAGTCAGTCCCTTTAACCTCCTGTTTGGCCCAGTTTGCAATTTCTGCGGAAGATGAACAGGAATAGCGAGAACCAATGAGAGACTAGCTGGAAGGTGTCTGGACGGGCAAATTTAACTCTCATTTCCCACCAGGAAGAGGAATTAACCAAAGGCTCAGCGTGCCGTGCCGGAAACAGATTAGGGCCTGAAGCCATCCTGCGGTGTTGCGGCCAGCTCAAAAGAAAGCGAGTTGAAGAAAGGAGCTCAGGGGCACTGTAATTCACAAACCTGCAGAGTTATAAATGACAGCTATCGTCCAAAAATATACTGAAGTAAGGCTGCCAAGAGGACTTGAAAGCGGGGCAGAATTGCAGGAAACCGATTTCAGGAGGCAGACTGGAATTGCATTGAAAGCATAGGAAAAGAGGCAGAACGTCCACAATGATGCACTTGGCCAAAAAGGGCGTATGCGTTTTTTCCTGAATATATTCAGGAAAAAACGCATACGCCCTTTTTGGCCAACCAAGCAAGCTTGCAAAGGAAATCTGCACTACAATGAAGTCTCACTTCCCCCCGGTCAAAAGGGCCATCTGAAAAAAGTGTAAAATCCAGAAAGGCAGGACAGGCCATGGAGAACTGGGAGCCTTGTTATGCTGATGGGCGGGATGTAAATTGCCAACAGACACTCGGGAGAAGTGTATGGTGTTTCCTGAAACATCTAAAAAACAAAGCAACAGAGCCTAGGGCACTTCCACTTATGGTCCTATAGCTTAGGGAAATTAAAATCAAAAAGACACAGCCACCCCAAAGTTTGGGACGCCTCTGTTTACAAGAACCTCGTTTACCGTACAAGTTCAACATCGCAGAAAGTGAAAAATGGATAAAGAAGTTGTGGTATTTACTTACAAAGCAATATCACTCAGCAATGAAATCTATGTCATCAGGCCCTTAGCAGCACAATGAGTGGATTCAGGTATGATGATTCTAACTGAAATAAGTCACACAGAAAAAGAAACATCATAAGATATCAGTAATACACGGAATGTAAACTTGGCTACACAGGAACTGAATTACAGAACAGAACAGGGTCTCAAATTTAGAAAACCAACTTATGCTTGCTTAAGGGGAAAGGTGAGTTGGGGTGCTGCATAAAACCAGAGATTGAAATGAGCACAGATAAAGTTCCTTAAGCCAAATATGGAATAGACAAGAGCTACTCCTTGCTCAACGAAATGGACTCAACACCGCATATTAAATGCCTAAGAATGTACCTGACTAGTAAGTATCTTAAAACCTATGGATTGCTATGTCTCCGAAAGAGAATCAAGCATGTGTACAGGGGCATAAACGCAGCAGTGATAGGATTGGAGAGGTTCGGTGAGCAAATGAAGACCCTTTGAAGTCATATTGCATGGTACCCATTCCACGGGTTTCAACTACCCAGGTTTAAGGTATTCTTCCTTCAGCTAAAACATGCATGTGGAACCTAGAGTATGATCAACCATGTGATCGGGAGACGTGTTCAAATATGTCTCAGTTTTCGTACCCTGGTACTCGGGTGCAACATTCCAGACGCTTTACTAACACCCTCCCGACTTGGAGAGTCAGTCCCTTTAACCTCCTGTTTGGCCCAGTTTGCAATTTCTGCGGAAGATGAACAGGAATAGCGAGAACCAATGAGAGACTAGCTGGAAGGTGTCTGGACGGGCAAATTTAACTCTCATTTCCCACCAGGAAGAGGAATTAACCAAAGGCTCAGCGTGCCGTGCCGGAACCAGATTAGGGCCTGAAGCCATCCTGCGGTGTTGCGGCCAGCTCAAAAGAAAGCGAGTTGAAGAAAGGAGCTCAGGGGCACTGTAATTCACAAACCTGCAGAGTTATAAATGACAGCTATCGTCCAAAAATATACTGAAGTAAGGCTGCCAAGAGGACTTGAAAGCGGGGCAGAATTGCAGGAAACCGATTTCAGGAGGCAGACTGGAATTGCATTGAAAGCATAGGAAAAGAGGCAGAACGTCCACAATGATGCACTTGGCCAAAAAGGGCGTATGCGTTTTTTCCTGAATATATTCAGGAAAAAACGCATACGCCCTTTTTGGCCAACCAAGCAAGCTTGCAAAGGAAATCTGCACTACAATGAAGTCTCACTTCCCCCCGGTCAAAAGGGCCATCTGAAAAAAGTGTAAAATCCAGAAAGGCAGGACAGGCCATGGAGAACTGGGAGCCTTGTTATGCTGATGGGCGGGATGTAAATTGCCAACAGACACTCGGGAGAAGTGTATGGTGTTTCCTGAAACATCTAAAAAACAAAGCAACAGAGCCTAGGGCACTTCCACTTATGGTCCTATAGCTTAGGGAAATTAAAATCAAAAAGACACAGCCACCCCAAAGTTTGGGACGCCTCTGTTTACAAGAACCTCGTTTACAGTACAAGTTCAACATCGCAGAAAGTGAAAAATGGATAAAGAAGTTGTGGTATTTACTTACAAAGCAATATCACTCAGCAATGAAATCTATGTCATCAGGCCCTTAGCAGCACAATGAGTGGATTCAGGTATGATGATTCTAACTGAAATAAGTCACACAGAAAAAGAAACATCATAAGATATCAGTAATACACGGAATGTAAACTTGGCTACACAGGAACTGAATTACAGAACAGAACAGGGTCTCAAATTTAGAAAACCAACTTATGCTTGCTTAAGGGGAAAGGTGAGTTGGGGTGCTGCATAAAACCAGAGATTGAAATGAGCACAGATAAAGTTCCTTAAGCCAAATATGGAATAGACAAGAGCTACTCCTTGCTCAACGAAATGGACTCAACACCGCATATTAAATGCCTAAGAATG
Source organism: Pseudorca crassidens (assembly GCF_039906515.1). Classification (NCBI taxonomy): domain Eukaryota; kingdom Metazoa; phylum Chordata; class Mammalia; order Artiodactyla; family Delphinidae; genus Pseudorca; species Pseudorca crassidens. The sequence continues at coordinate 15,541 of NW_027136302.1, read as the reverse complement.
TACCTGACTAGTAAGTATCTTAAAACCTATGGATTGCTATGTCTCCGAAAGAGAATCAAGCATGTGTACAGGGGCATAAACGCAGCAGTGATAGGATTGGAGAGGTTCGGTGAGCAAATGAAGACCCTTTGAAGTCATATTGCATGGTACCCATTCCACGGGTTTCAACTACCCAGGTTTAAGGTATTCTTCCTTCAGCTAAAACATGCATGTGGAACCTAGAGTATGATCAACCATGTGATCGGGAGACGTGTTCAAATATGTCTCAGTTTTCGTACCCTGGTACTCGGGTGCAACATTCCAGACGCTTTACTAACACCCTCCCGACTTGGAGAGTCAGTCCCTTTAACCTCCTGTTTGGCCCAGTTTGCAATTTCTGCGGAAGATGAACAGGAATAGCGAGAACCAATGAGAGACTAGCTGGAAGGTGTCTGGACGGGCAAATTTAACTCTCATTTCCCACCAGGAAGAGGAATTAACCAAAGGCTCAGCGTGCCGTGCCGGAACCAGATTAGGGCCTGAAGCCATCCTGCGGTGTTGCGGCCAGCTCAAAAGAAAGCGAGTGGAAGAAAGGAGCTCAGGGGCACTGTAATTCACAAACCTGCAGAGTTATAAATGACAGCTATCGTCCAAAAATATACTGAAGTAAGGCTGCCAAGAGGACTTGAAAGCGGGGCAGAATTGCAGGAAACCGATTTCAGGAGGCAGACTGGAATTGCATTGAAAGCATAGGAAAAGAGGCAGAACGTCCACAATGATGCACTTGGCCAAAAAGGGCGTATGCGTTTTTTCCTGAATATATTCAGGAAAAAACGCATACGCCCTTTTTGGCCAACCAAGCAAGCTTGCAAAGGAAATCTGCACTACAATGAAGTCTCACTTCCCCCCGGTCAAAAGGGCCATCTGAAAAAAGTGTAAAATCCAGAAAGGCAGGACAGGCCATGGAGAACTGGGAGCCTTGTTATGCTGATGGGCGGGATGTAAATTGCCAACAGACACTCGGGAGAAGTGTATGGTGTTTCCTGAAACATCTAAAAAACAAAGCAACAGAGCCTAGGGCACTTCCACTTATGGTCCTATAGCTTAGGGAAATTAAAATCAAAAAGACACAGCCACCCCAAAGTTTGGGACGCCTCTGTTTACAAGAACCTCATTTACCGTACAAGTTCAACATCGCAGAAAGTGAAAAATGGATAAAGAAGTTGTGGTATTTACTTACAAAGCAATATCACTCAGCAATGAAATCTATGTCATCAGGCCCTTAGCAGCACAATGAGTGGATTCAGGTATGATGATTCTAACTGAAATAAGTCACACAGAAAAAGAAACATCATAAGATATCAGTAATACACGGAATGTAAACTTGGCTACACAGGAACTGAATTACAGAACAGAACAGGGTCTCAAATTTAGAAAACCAACTTATGCTTGCTTAAGGGGAAAGGTGAGTTGGGGTGCTGCATAAAACCATAGATTGAAATGAGCACAGATAAAGTTCCTTAAGCCAAATATGGAATAGACAAGAGCTACTCCTTGCTCAACGAAATGGACTCAACACCGCATATTAAATGCCTAAGAATGTACCTGACTAGTAAGTATCTTAAAACCTATGGATTGCTATGTCTCCGAAAGAGAATCAAGCATGTGTACAGGGGCATAAACGCAGCAGTGATAGGATTGGAGAGGTTCGGTGAGCAAATGAAGACCCTTTGAAGTCATATTGCATGGTACCCATTCCACGGGTTTCAACTACCCAGGTTTAAGGTATTCTTCCTTCAGCTAAAACATGCATGTGGAACCTAGAGTATGATCAACCATGTGATCGGGAGACGTGTTCAAATATGTCTCAGTTTTCGTACCCTGGTACTCGGGTGCAACATTCCAGACGCTTTACTAACACCCTCCCGACTTGGAGAGTCAGTCCCTTTAACCTCCTGTTTGGCCCAGTTTGCAATTTCTGCGGAAGATGAACAGGAATAGCGAGAACCAATGAGAGACTAGCTGGAGGTGTCTGGACGGGCAAATTTAACTCTCATTTCCCACCAGGAAGAGGAATTAACCAAAGGCTCAGCGTGCCGTGCCGGAACCAGATTAGGGCCTGAAGCCATCCTGCGGTGTTGCGGCCAGCTCAAAAGAAAGCGAGTTGAAGAAAGGAGCTCAGGGGCACTGTAATTCACAAACCTGCAGAGTTATAAATGACAGCTATCGTCCAAAAATATACTGAAGTAAGGCTGCCAAGAGGACTTGAAAGCGGGGCAGAATTGCAGGAAACCGATTTCAGGAGGCAGACTGGAATTGCATTGAAAGCATAGGAAAAGAGGCAGAACGTCCACAATGATGCACTTGGCCAAAAAGGGCGTATGCGTTTTTTCCTGAATATATTCAGGAAAAAACGCATACGCCCTTTTTGGCCAACCAAGCAAGCTTGCAAAGGAAATCTGCACTACAATGAAGTCTCACTTCCCCCCGGTCAAAAGGGCCATCTGAAAAAAGTGTAAAATCCAGAAAGGCAGGACAGGCCATGGAGAACTGGGAGCCTTGTTATGCTGATGGGCGGGATGTAAATTGCCAACAGACACTCGGGAGAAGTGTATGGTGTTTCCTGAAACATCTAAAAAACAAAGCAACAGAGCCTAGGGCACTTCCACTTATGGTCCTATAGCTTAGGGAAATTAAAATCAAAAAGACACAGCCACCCCAAAGTTTGGGACGCCTCTGTTTACAAGAACCTCGTTTACAGTACAAGTTCAACATCGCAGAAAGTGAAAAATGGATAAAGAAGTTGTGGTATTTACTTACAAAGCAATATCACTCAGCAATGAAATCTATGTCATCAGGCCCTTAGCAGCACAATGAGTGGATTCAGGTATGATGATTCTAACTGAAATAAGTCACACAGAAAAAGAAACATCATAAGATATCAGTAATACACGGAATGTAAACTTGGCTACACAGGAACTGAATTACAGAACAGAACAGGGTCTCAAATTTAGAAAACCAACTTATGCTTGCTTAAGGGGAAAGGTGAGTTGGGGTGCTGCATAAAACCAGAGATTGAAATGAGCACAGATAAAGTTCCTTAAGCCAAATATGGAATAGACAAGAGCTACTCCTTGCTCAACGAAATGGACTCAACACCGCATATTAAATGCCTAAGAATGTACCTGACTAGTAAGTATCTTAAAACCTATGGATTGCTATGTCTCCGAAAGAGAATCAAGCATGTATACAGGGGCATAAACGCAGCAGTGATAGGATTGGAGAGGTTCGGTGAGCAAATGAAGACCCTTTGAAGTCATATTGCATGGTACCCATTTCACGGGTTTCAACTACCCAGGTTTAAGGTATTCTTCCTTCAGCTAAAACATGCATGTGGAACCTAGAGTATGATCAACCATGTGATCGGGAGACGTGTTCAAATATGTCTCAGTTTTCGTACCCTGGTACTCGGGTGCAACATTCCAGACGCTTTACTAACACCCTCCCGACTTGGAGAGTCAGTCCCTTTAACCTCCTGTTTGGCCCAGTTTGCAATTTCTGCGGAAGATGAACAGGAATAGCGAGAACCAATGAGAGACTAGCTGGAAGGTGTCTGGACGGGCAAATTTAACTCTCATTTCCCACCAGGAAGAGGAATTAACCAAAGGCTCAGCGTGCCGTGCCGGAACCAGATTAGGGCCTGAAGCCATCCTGCGGTGTTGCGGCCAGCTCAAAAGAAAGCGAGTTGAAGAAAGGAGCTCAGGGGCACTGTAATTCACAAACCTGCAGAGTTATAAATGACAGCTATCGTCCAAAAATATACTGAAGTAAGGCTGCCAAGAGGACTTGAAAGCGGGGCAGAATTGCAGGAAACCGATTTCAGGAGGCAGACTGGAATTGCATTGAAAGCATAGGAAAAGAGGCAGAACGTCCACAATGATGCACTTGGCCAAAAAGGGCATATGCGTTTTTTCCTGAATATATTCAGGAAGAAACGCATACGCCCTTTTTGGCCAACCAAGCAAGCTTGCAAAGGAAATCTGCACTACAATGAAGTCTCACTTCCCCCCGGTCAAAAGGGCCATCTGAAAAAAGTGTAAAATCCAGAAAGGCAGGACAGGCCATGGAGAACTGGGAGCCTTGTTATGCTGATGGGCGGGATGTAAATTGCCAACAGACACTCGGGAGAAGTGTATGGTGTTTCCTGAAACATCTAAAAAACAAAGCAACAGAGCCTAGGGCACTTCCACTTATGGTCCTATAGCTTAGGGAAATTAAAATCAAAAAGACACAGCCACCCCAAAGTTTGGAACGCCTCTGTTTACAAGAACCTCGTTTACCGTACAAGTTCAACATCGCAGAAAGTGAAAAATGGATAAAGAAGTTGTGGTATTTACTTACAAAGCAATATCACTCAGCAATGAAATCTAGGTCATCAGGCCCTTAGCAGCACAATGAGTGGATTCAGGTATGATGATTCTAACTGAAATAAGTCACACAGAAAAAGAAACATCATAAGATATCAGTAATACACGGAATGTAAACTTGGCTACACAGGAACTGAATTACAGAACAGAACAGGGTCTCAAATTTAGAAAACCAACTTATGCTTGCTTAAGGGGAAAGGTGAGTTGGGGTGCTGCATAAAACCAGAGATTGAAATGAGCACAGATAAAGTTCCTTAAGCCAAATATGGAATAGACAAGAGCTACTCCTTGCTCAACGAAATGGACTCAACACCGCATATTAAATGCCTAAGAATGTACCTGACTAGTAAGTATCTTAAAACCTATGGATTGCTATGTCTCCGAAAGAGAATCAAGCATGTGTACAGGGGCATAAACGCAGCAGTGATAGGATTGGAGAGGTTCGGTGAGCAAATGAAGACCCTTTGAAGTCATATTGCATCGTACCCATTCCACGGGTTTCAACTACCCAGGTTTAAGGTATTCTTCCTTCAGCTAAAACATGCATGTGGAACCTAGAGTATGATCAACCATGTGATCGGGAGACGTGTTCAAATATGTCTCAGTTTTCGTACCCTGGTACTCGGGTGCAACATTCCAGACGCTTTACTAACACCCTCCCGACTTGGAGAGTCAGTCCCTTTAACCTCCTGTTTGGCCCAGTTTGCAATTTCTGCGGAAGATGAACAGGAATAGCGAGAACCAATGAGAGACTAGCTGGAAGGTGTCTGGACGGGCAAATTTAACTCTCATTTCCCACCAGGAAGAGGAATTAACCAAAGGCTCAGCGTGCCGTGCCGGAACCAGATTAGGGCCTGAAGCCATCCTGCGGTGTTGCGGCCAGCTCAAAAGAAAGCGAGTTGAAGAAAGGAGCTCAGGGGCACTGTAATTCACAAACCTGCAGAGTTATAAATGACAGCTATCGTCCAAAAATATACTGAAGTAAGGCTGCCAAGAGGACTTGAAAGCGGGGCAGAATTGCAGGAAACCGATTTCAGGAGGCAGACTGGAATTGCATTGAAAGCATAGGAAAAGAGGCAGAACGTCCACAATGATGCACTTGGCCAAAAAGGGCGTATGCGTTTTTTCCTGAATATATTCAGGAAAAAACGCATACGCCCTTTTTGGCCAACCAAGCAAGCTTGCAAAGGAAATCTGCACTACAATGAAGTCTCACTTCCCCCCGGTCAAAAGGGCCATCTGAAAAAAGTGTAAAATCCAGAAAGGCAGGACAGGCCATGGAGAACTGGGAGCCTTGTTATGCTGATGGGCGGGATGTAAATTGCCAACAGACACTCGGGAGAAGTGTATGGTGTTTCCTGAAACATCTAAAAAACAAAGCAACAGAGCCTAGGGCACTTCCACTTATGGTCCTATAGCTTAGGGAAATTAAAATCAAAAAGACACAGCCACCCCAAAGTTTGGGACGCCTCTGTTTACAAGAACCTCGTTTACCGTACAAGTTCAACATCGCAGAAAGTGAAAAATGGATAAAGAAGTTGTGGTATTTACTTACAAAGCAATATCACTCAGCAATGAAATCTATGTCATCAGGCCCTTAGCAGCACAATGAGTGGATTCAGGTATGATGATTCTAACTGAAATAAGTCACACAGAAAAAGAAACATCATAAGATATCAGTAATACACGGAATGTAAACTTGGCTACACAGGAACTGAATTACAGAACAGAACAGGGTCTCAAATTTAGAAAACCAACTTATGCTTGCTTAAGGGGAAAGGTGAGTTGGGGTGCTGCATAAAACCAGAGATTGAAATGAGCACAGATAAAGTTCCTTAAGCCAAATATGGAATAGACAAGAGCTACTCCTTGCTCAACGAAATGGACTCAACACCGCATATTAAATGCCTAAGAATGTACCTGACTAGTAAGTATCTTAAAACCTATGGATTGCTATGTCTCCGAAAGAGAATCAAGCATGTGTACAGGGGCATAAACGCAGCAGTGATAGGATTGGAGAGGTTCGGTGAGCAAATGAAGACCCTTTGAAGTCATATTGCATGGTACCCATTCCACGGGTTTCAACTACCCAGGTTTAAGGTATTCTTCCTTCAGCTAAAACATGCATGTGGAACCTAGAGTATGATCAACCATGTGATCGGGAGACGTGTTCAAATATGTCTCAGTTTTCGTACCCTGGTACTCGGGTGCAACATTCCAGACGCTTTACTAACACCCTCCCGACTTGGAGAGTCAGTCCCTTTAACCTCCTGTTTGGCCCAGTTTGCAATTTCTGCGGAAGATGAACAGGAATAGCGAGAACCAATGAGAGACTAGCTGGAAGGTGTCTGGACGGGCAAATTTAACTCTCATTTCCCACCAGGAAGAGGAATTAACCAAAGGCTCAGCGTGCCGTGCCGGAACCAGATTAGGGCCTGAAGCCATCCTGCGGTGTTGCGGCCAGCTCAAAAGAAAGCGAGTTGAAGAAAGGAGCTCAGGGGCACTGTAATTCACAAACCTGCAGAGTTATAAATGACAGCTATCGTCCAAAAATATACTGAAGTAAGGCTGCCAAGAGGACTTGAAAGCGGGGCAGAATTGCAGGAAACCGATTTCAGGAGGCAGACTGGAATTGCATTGAAAGCATAGGAAAAGAGGCAGAACGTCCACAATGATGCACTTGGCCAAAAAGGGCGTATGCGTTTTTTCCTGAATATATTCAGGAAAAAACGCATACGCCCTTTTTGGCCAACCAAGCAAGCTTGCAAAGGAAATCTGCACTACAATGAAGTCTCACTTCCCCCCGGTCAAAAGGGCCATCTGAAAAAAGTGTAAAATCCAGAAAGGCAGGACAGGCCATGGAGAACTGGGAGCCTTGTTATGCTGATGGGCGGGATGTAAATTGCCAACAGACACTCGGGAGAAGTGTATGGTGTTTCCTGAAACATCTAAAAAACAAAGCAACAGAGCCTAGGGCACTTCCACTTATGGTCCTATAGCTTAGGGAAATTAAAATCAAAAAGACACAGCCACCCCAAAGTTTGGGACGCCTCTGTTTACAAGAACCTCGTTTACCGTACAAGTTCAACATCGCAGAAAGTGAAAAATGGATAAAGAAGTTGTGGTATTTACTTACAAAGCAATATCACTCAGCAATGAAATCTATGTCATCAGGCCCTTAGCAGCACAATGAGTGGATTCAGGTATGATGATTCTAACTGAAATAAGTCACACAGAAAAAGAAACATCATAAGATATCAGTAATACATGGAATGTAAACTTGGCTACACAGGAACTGAATTACAGAACAGAACAGGGTCTCAAATTTAGAAAACCAACTTATGCTTGCTTAAGGGGAAAGGTGAGTTGGGGTGCTGCATAAAACCAGAGATTGAAATGAGCACAGATAAAGTTCCTTAAGCCAAATATGGAATAGACAAGAGCTACTCCTTGCTCAACGAAATGGACTCAACACCGCATATTAAATGCCTAAGAATGTACCTGACTAGTAAGTATCTTAAAACCTATGGATTGCTATGTCTCCGAAAGAGAATCAAGCATGTGTACAGGGGCATAAACGCAGCAGTGATAGGATTGGAGAGGTTCGGTGAGCAAATGAAGACCCTTTGAAGTCATATTGCATGGTACCCATTCCACGGGTTTCAACTACCCAGGTTTAAGGTATTCTTCCTTCAGCTAAAACATGCATGTGGAACCTAGAGTATGATCAACCATGTGATCGGGAGACGTGTTCAAATATGTCTCAGTTTTCGTACCCTGGTACTCGGGTGCAACATTCCAGACGCTTTACTAACACCCTCCCGACTTGGAGAGTCAGTCCCTTTAACCTCCTGTTTGGCCCAGTTTGCAATTTCTGTGGAAGATGAACAGGAATAGCGAGAACCAATGAGAGACTAGCTGGAGGTGTCTGGACGGGCAAATTTAACTCTCATTTCCCACCAGGAAGAGGAATTAACCAAAGGCTCAGCGTGCCGTGCCGGAACCAGATTAGGGCCTGAAGCCATCCTGCGGTGTTGCGGCCAGCTCAAAAGAAAGCGAGTTGAAGAAAGGAGCTCAGGGGCACTGTAATTCACAAACCTGCAGAGTTATAAATGACAGCTATCGTCCAAAAATATACTGAAGTAAGGCTGCCAAGAGGACTTGAAAGCGGGGCAGAATTGCAGGAAACCGATTTCAGGAGGCAGACTGGAATTGCATTGAAAGCATAGGAAAAGAGGCAGAACGTCCACAATGATGCACTTGGCCAAAAAGGGCGTATGCGTTTTTTCCTGAATATATTCAGGAAAAAACGCATACGCCCTTTTTGGCCAACCAAGCAAGCTTGCAAAGGAAATCTGCACTACAATGAAGTCTCACTTCCCCCCGGTCAAAAGGGCCATCTGAAAAAAGTGTAAAATCCAGAAAGGCAGGACAGGCCATGGAGAACTGGGAGCCTTGTTATGCTGATGGGCGGGATGTAAATTGCCAACAGACACTCGGGAGAAGTGTATGGTGTTTCCTGAAACATCTAAAAAACAAAGCAACAGAGCCTAGGGCACTTCCACTTATGGTCCTATAGCTTAGGGAAATTAAAATCAAAAAGACACAGCCACCCCAAAGTTTGGGACGCCTCTGTTTACAAGAACCTCGTTTACCGTACAAGTTCAACATCGCAGAAAGTGAAAAATGGATAAAGAAGTTGTGGTATTTACTTACAAAGCAATATCACTCAGCAATGAAATCTATGTCATCAGGCCCTTAGCAGCACAATGAGTGGATTCAGGTATGATGATTCTAACTGAAATAAGTCACACAGAAAAAGAAACATCATAAGATATCAGTAATACATGGAATGTAAACTTGGCTACACAGGAACTGAATTACAGAACAGAACAGGGTCTCAAATTTAGAAAACCAACTTATGCTTGCTTAAGGGGAAAGGTGAGTTGGGGTGCTGCATAAAACCAGAGATTGAAATGAGCACAGATAAAGTTCCTTAAGCCAAATATGGAATAGACAAGAGCTACTCCTTGCTCAACGAAATGGACTCAACACCGCATATTAAATGCCTAAGAATGTACCTGACTAGTAAGTATCTTAAAACCTATGGATTGCTATGTCTCCGAAAGAGAATCAAGCATGTGTACAGGGGCATAAACGCAGCAGTGATAGGATTGGAGAGGTTCGGTGAGCAAATGAAGACCCTTTGAAGTCATATTGCATGGTACCCATTCCACGGGTTTCAACTACCCAGGTTTAAGGTATTCTTCCTTCAGCTAAAACATGCATGTGGAACCTAGAGTATGATCAACCATGTGATCGGGAGACGTGTTCAAATATGTCTCAGTTTTCGTACCCTGGTACTCGGGTGCAACATTCCAGACGCTTTACTAACACCCTCCCGACTTGGAGAGTCAGTCCCTTTAACCTCCTGTTTGGCCCAGTTTGCAATTTCTGCGGAAGATGAACAGGAATAGCGAGAACCAATGAGAGACTAGCTGGAGGTGTCTGGACGGGCAAATTTAACTCTCATTTCCCACCAGGAAGAGGAATTAACCAAAGGCTCAGCGTGCCGTGCCGGAACCAGATTAGGGCCTGAAGCCATCCTGCGGTGTTGCGGCCAGCTCAAAAGAAAGCGAGTTGAAGAAAGGAGCTCAGGGGCACTGTAATTCACAAACCTGCAGAGTTATAAATGACAGCTATCGTCCAAAAATATACTGAAGTAAGGCTGCCAAGAGGACTTGAAAGCGGGGCAGAATTGCAGGAAACCGATTTCAGGAGGCAGACTGGAATTGCATTGAAAGCATAGGAAAAGAGGCAGAACGTCCACAATGATGCACTTGGCCAAAAAGGGCGTATGCGTTTTTTCCTGAATATATTCAGGAAAAAACGCATACGCCCTTTTTGGCCAACCAAGCAAGCTTGCAAAGGAAATCTGCACTACAATGAAGTCTCACTTCCCCCCGGTCAAAAGGGCCATCTGAAAAAAGTGTAAAATCCAGAAAGGCAGGACAGGCCATGGAGAACTGGGAGCCTTGTTATGCTGATGGGCGGGATGTAAATTGCCAACAGACACTCGGGAGAAGTGTATGGTGTTTCCTGAAACATCTAAAAAACAAAGCAACAGAGCCTAGGGCACTTCCACTTATGGTCCTATAGCTTAGGGAAATTAAAATCAAAAAGACACAGCCACCCCAAAGTTTGGGACGCCTCTGTTTACAAGAACCTCGTTTACAGTACAAGTTCAACATCGCAGAAAGTGAAAAATGGATAAAGAAGTTGTGGTATTTACTTACAAAGCAATATCACTCAGCAATGAAATCTATGTCATCAGGCCCTTAGCAGCACAATGAGTGGATTCAGGTATGATGATTCTAACTGAAATAAGTCACACAGAAAAAGAAACATCATAAGATATCAGTAATACACGGAATGTAAACTTGGCTACACAGGAACTGAATTACAGAACAGAACAGGGTCTCAAATTTAGAAAACCAACTTATGCTTGCTTAAGGGGAAAGGTGAGTTGGGGTGCTGCATAAAACCAGAGATTGAAATGAGCACAGATAAAGTTCCTTAAGCCAAATATGGAATAGACAAGAGCTACTCCTTGCTCAACGAAATGGACTCAACACCGCATATTAAATGCCTAAGAATGTACCTGACTAGTAAGTATCTTAAAACCTATGGATTGCTATGTCTCCGAAAGAGAATCAAGCATGTGTACAGGGGCATAAACGCAGCAGTGATAGGATTGGAGAGGTTCGGTGAGCAAATGAAGACCCTTTGAAGTCATATTGCATGGTACCCATTCCACGGGTTTCAACTACCCAGGTTTAAGGTATTCTTCCTTCAGCTAAAACATGCATGTGGAACCTAGAGTATGATCAACCATGTGATCGGGAGACGTGTTCAAATATGTCTCAGTTTTCGTACCCTGGTACTCGGGTGCAACATTCCAGACGCTTTACTAACACCCTCCCGACTTGGAGAGTCAGTCCCTTTAACCTCCTGTTTGGCCCAGTTTGCAATTTCTGCGGAAGATGAACAGGAATAGCGAGAACCAATGAGAGACTAGCTGGAAGGTGTCTGGACGGGCAAATTTAACTCTCATTTCCCACCAGGAAGAGGAATTAACCAAAGGCTCAGCGTGCCGTGCCGGAACCAGATTAGGGCCTGAAGCCATCCTGCGGTGTTGCGGCCAGCTCAAAAGAAAGCGAGTGGAAGAAAGGAGCTCAGGGGCACTGTAATTCACAAACCTGCAGAGTTATAAATGACAGCTATCGTCCAAAAATATACTGAAGTAAGGCTGCCAAGAGGACTTGAAAGCGGGGCAGAATTGCAGGAAACCGATTTCAGGAGGCAGACTGGAATTGCATTGAAAGCATAGGAAAAGAGGCAGAACGTCCACAATGATGCACTTGGCCAAAAAGGGCGTATGCGTTTTTTCCTGAATATATTCAGGAAAAAACGCATACGCCCTTTTTGGCCAACCAAGCAAGCTTGCAAAGGAAATCTGCACTACAATGAAGTCTCACTTCCCCCCGGTCAAAAGGGCCATCTGAAAAAAGTGTAAAATCCAGAAAGGCAGGGACAGGCCATGGAGAACTGGGAGCCTTGTTATGCTGATGGGCGGGATGTAAATTGCCAACAGACACTCGGGAGAAGTGTATGGTGTTTCCTGAAACATCTAAAAAACAAAGCAACAGAGCCTAGGGCACTTCCACTTATGGTCCTATAGCTTAGGGAAATTAAAATCAAAAAGACACAGCCACCCCAAAGTTTGGGACGCCTCTGTTTACAAGAACCTCATTTACCGTACAAGTTCAACATCGCAGAAAGTGAAAAATGGATAAAGAAGTTGTGGTATTTACTTACAAAGCAATATCACTCAGCAATGAAATCTATGTCATCAGGCCCTTAGCAGCACAATGAGTGGATTCAGGTATGATGATTCTAACTGAAATAAGTCACACAGAAAAAGAAACATCATAAGATATCAGTAATACACGGAATGTAAACTTGGCTACACAGGAACTGAATTACAGAACAGAACAGGGTCTCAAATTTAGAAAACCAACTTATGCTTGCTTAAGGGGAAAGGTGAGTTGGGGTGCTGCATAAAACCATAGATTGAAATGAGCACAGATAAAGTTCCTTAAGCCAAAATGGAATAGACAAGAGCTACTCCTTGCTCAACGAAATGGACTCAACACCGCATATTAAATGCCTAAGAATGTACCTGACTAGTAAGTATCTTAAAACCTATGGATTGCTATGTCTCCGAAAGAGAATCAAGCATGTGTACAGGGGCATAAACGCAGCAGTGATAGGATTGGAGAGGTTCGGTGAGCAAATGAAGACCCTTTGAAGTCATATTGCATGGTACCCATTCCACGGGTTTCAACTACCCAGGTTTAAGGTATTCTTCCTTCAGCTAAAACATGCATGTGGAACCTAGAGTATGATCAACCATGTGATCGGGAGACGTGTTCAAATATGTCTCAGTTTCGTACCCTGGTACTCGGGTGCAACATTCCAGACGCTTTACTAACACCCTCCCGACTTGGAGAGTCAGTCCCTTTAACCTCCTGTTTGGCCCAGTTTGCAATTTCTGCGGAATGATGAACAGGAATAGCGAGAACCAATGAGAGACTAGCTGGAGGTGTCTGGACGGGCAAATTTAACTCTCATTCCCACCAGGAAGAGGAAATTAACCAAAGGCTCAGCGTGCCGTGCCGGAACCAGATTAGGGCCTGAAGCCATCCTGCGGTGTTGCGGCCAGCTCAAAAAGAAAGCGAGTTGAAGAAAGGAGCTTCAGGGGCACTGTAATTCACAAACCTGCAGAGTTATAAAATGACAGCTATCGTCCAAAAATATACTGAAGTAAGGCTGCCAAGAGGACTTGAAAGCGGGGCAGAATTGCAGGAAACCGATTTCAGGAGGCAGACTGGAATTGCATTGAAAGCATAGGAAAAGAGCAGAACGTCCACAATGATGCACTGGCCAAAAAGGGCGTATGCGTTTTTTCCTGAATATATTCAGGAAAAAAACGCATACGCCCTTTTTGGCCAACCAAGCAAGCTTGCAAAGGAAATCTGCACTACAATGAAGTCTCACTTCCCCCCGGTCAAAAGGGCCATCTGAAAAAAGTGTAAAATCCAGAAAGGCAGGACAGGCCATGGAGAACTGGGAGCCTTGTTATGCTGATGGGCGGGATGTAAATTGCCAACAGACACTCGGGAGAAGTGTATGGTGTTTCCTGAAACATCTAAAAAACAAAGCAACAGAGCCTAGGGCACTTCCACTTATGGTCTATAGCTTAGGGAAATTAAAATCAAAAAGACACAGCCACCCCAAAGTTTGGGACGCCTCTGTTTACAAGAACCTCGTTTACAGTACAAGTTCAACATCGCAGAAAGTGAAAAATGGATAAAGAAGTTGTGGTATTTACTTACAAAGCAATATCACTCAGCAATGAAATCTATGTCATCAGGCCTTAGCAGCACAATGAGTGGATTCAGGTATGATGATTCTAACTGAAATAAGTCACACAGAAAAAGAAACATCATAAGATATCAGTAATACACGGAATGTAAACTTCGGCTACACAGGAACTGAATTACAGAACAGAACAGGGTCTCAAATTTAGAAACCCAACTTATGCTTGCTTAAGGGGAAAGGTGAGTTGGGGTGCTGCATAAAACCAGAGATTGAAATGAGCACAGATAAAGTTCCTTAAGCCAAATATGGAATAGACAAGAGCTACTCCTTGCTCAACGAAATGGACTCAACACCGCATATTAAATGCCTAAGAATGTACCTGACTAGTAAGTATCTTAAAACCTATGGATTGCTATGTCTCCGAAAGAGATCAAGCATGTATACAGGGGCATAAACGCAGCAGTGATAGGATTGGAGAGGTTCGGTGAGCAAATGAAGACCCTTTGAAGTCATATTGCATGGTACCCATTTCACGGGTTTCAACTACCCAGGTTTAAGGTATTCTTCCTTCAGCTAAAACATGCATGTGGAACCTAGAGTATGATCAACCATGTGATCGGGAGACGTGTTCAAATATGTCTCAGTTTTCGTACCCTGGTACTCGGGTGCAACATTCCAGACGCTTTACTAACACCCTCCCGACTTGGAGAGTCAGTCCCTTTAACCTCCTGTTTGCCCAGTTTGCAATTTCTGCGGAAGATGAACAGGAATAGCGAGAACCAATGAGAGACTAGCTGCTGGAAGGTGTCTGGACGGGCAAATTTAACTCTCATTTCCCACCAGGAAGAGGAATTAACCAAAGGCTCAGCGTGCCGTGCCGGAACCAGATTAGGGCCTGAAGCCATCCTGCGGTGTTGCGGCCAGCTCAAAAGAAAGCGAGTTGAAGAAAGGAGCTCAGGGGCACTGTAATTCACAAACCTGCAGAGTTATAAATGACAGCTATCGTCCAAAAATATACTGAAGTAAGGCTGCCAAGAGGACTTGAAAGCGGGGCAGAATTGCAGGAAACCGATTTCAGGAGGCAGACTGGAATTGCATTGAAAGCATAGGAAAAGAGGCAGAACGTCCACAATGATGCACTTGGCCAAAAAGGGCATATGCGTTTTTTCCTGAATATATTCAGGAAGAAACGCATACGCCCTTTTTGGCCAACCAAGCAAGCTTGCAAAGGAAATCTGCACTACAATGAAGTCTCACTTCCCCCCGGTCAAAGGGCCATCTGAAAAAAGTGTAAAATCCAGAAAGGCAGGACAGGCCATGGAGAACTGGGAGCCTTGTTATGCTGATGGGCGGGATGTAAATTGCCAACAGACACTCGGGAGAAGTGTATGGTGTTTCCTGAAACATCTAAAAAACAAAGCAACAGAGCCTAGGGCACTTCCACTTATGGTCCTATAGCTTAGGGAAATTAAAATCAAAAAGACACAGCCACCCCAAAGTTTGGAACGGCCTCTGTTTACAAGAACCTCGTTTACCGTACAAGTTCAACATCGCAGAAAGTGAAAAATGGATAAAGAAGTTGTGGTATTTACTTACAAAGCAATATCACTCAGCAATGAAATCTAGGTCATCAGGCCCTTAGCAGCACAATGAGGTGGATTCAGGTATGATGATTCTAACTGAAATAAGTC